>NC_041386.1:44544268-44858380 GCF_002162155.2 Triticum dicoccoides
GCAATGTGTGCGAGAGAGGCCTAAAGATAATGTGCGTGCTGGAGACACGTAGGCACATATATGTGCGTATAGAGGGCTAGTAGAGACCGTGCGTGTGTATATATGCATGTGAGAGAAATAGTGTTTTCCAACTGAGATTAGTGAAAAGAGTGGTACATAGTAGTCAGAAAGAGAGAGAGAGAGAGGGAGATACAGAGAGAGCATGTGCGTGAGACTCCCCGACACCCCGAGAGAGATTGTGAGCATGTGTGAAAGAGAAATGCCGATGCATATAAAGTGTGTGCACTTATGTGGCAAATAGAGAGATATATAGCGTGTTTGTGAGAACGGGCCGAGGCATAGTGCATCTACGTGTAAAAGGCGGTTCTACGCATTAAATTAAAATATAAATGGCATTATTATTTTTTGATGAGATCATGAATTTTGCAAATTGCGTATGGACGAAAATCGGTCTATCAGACACCCATACTCTATTGAATTCTAGCATGTGCATGTGTTTATTTCATATTATCGATCCATAGAGTGAGAGCGGTTTGAAATACAGGAAATGGATGCTTTTGCAATTCATATATAAACATTAATTAGTGTGCTCCATGTTGTTAGTGTGAAGCACTTTATACATTTGTCACTTGCATGGATGCATTCCAAATTGCTAGCTATGAAATAGAATACATGTCGAATTCAACATAAAGGGTTTTTTGAAGATTCGAATTCATAGGAAGTGCATTCATCTATTTGAACCCGAGATGGCATTTGTAAATCAGATGTAAAAGGGGGCATCAATCTTTGTTGTGCGTTTGAACATGCTATATATATTCATACACATGTCTAACTTTTTTTTGCAACCAAGGAGATTATATCTGGAACCATGCATGAACTGAGGTAAGTTGCATATTTTTTAATATATACTCATGTACAATGTATATTCAAATGTACCACCTCCATTCCAAAATAATCGTAGCTTTATGATTTCCAATAGTAAAGATTTGTGAAGTTTGACAAATCCTGAATGTTCAATTCAAGGGAACCGAAAACGTTAATTCTTCTGCTCCCAAATATTGAACGAAGCGCCAAATAGGCCTCTGGTCACCCGAAACCGCGCGAGACTAATGTTTGGTGGTAGGAAATTACTGTCCTGACTCTCGCTCGTGTAGCCTATCGACCTGATGTCCACCGGGGTAGGTTTGTAACTTCACCAAGACGCCAGTCTCAACTGCCTCTGAGAAGCATTCATACGCCGTGGGCGCCTAAACACCCATGTGCTCAGCAGAAATCTATCCCGCCCACATTTGGGACACCTGATATTACTATCCTACCCCCAACCCGCAATATGTCCGAAATTTTAGATGGGGGCAAAGTTTGTAACTTTCCCCAAATTTCAAACAAGCGCGTCCCAAACCGAAACATGGTTCCCCCTTAGTTCCCCGCCTCCCTCCGTTTCCCCATTCATACTCCGTGGGCGCCAAAAAGCCCTCTCCACCAGCCACGAAACCCCAGCCTCCTCCGTCATCCACCGCATAGTGCCCAATCCACCGCCGCCCTCCTCCATCACGCCGGAGCCGGTACCCCGACATCGTCGTCCAACGCAACCGCAACTGCAACGCCCTCAAGGACTTATTAGCTGAAGTCGATGTAGAGCTGCCTCCACGACGCCGACACCGACGTGCGCCGTACCAGAACTACTCTGACCACGCCGTCCTGTGCCTCACTCCTGCCGCTCCACTGTTGCAACCGTCCACCGCATCGGAGCTGTTCGCGCCACGCAGTCGTTCGCCGCCTCGGATCTGCTTCCCCTCCGCTGACAGACGGCCACCGCACCACACTCAACAACTTGGCCATGGGTTCGTCCAAGGCTGCACCATCCTCCACAACTTCTCGTTTCCAGTGAAGCACAAGAAGATCATTGGAAAAATAGAAGGAGGACACAGCACTGCCAGCAGAAAGAGGTACTCATCTTCCCTTATTCGTGCAAACCTTACGTCTCTGCTCACACCGTATTCATCCCATGAAAGAAACTAGTGGAGCGCTTCTTACTACATCTTCTTCGTGATACTAAATGCACAAGGTTTCCTCCCTTTACTATTTCACCTTTGCTAGATGTCAGTAGCCCGCCTGGATTTCAATTCAGGGTCAGTCGAACCACAATTAAAAGAAGCAGCACCCGCTTAGGCGCGCGGAGCACCTAGTCCGCCTGTTCGCCGGGGAAGCGGCGCATCAGTGTCTATCATAGGGGTGGGGCGCAGGAGCTGCTTGCGCCTGATCAGGAGGTCGGCAGAGCTTGAATGGATTGCCGGGGGGCGGTGCCAAGCACGGCAGTGTGGTGAGGTCGAGGGGAGGGCACTGGCAGGGGACTGGGCCGATGGTCGCTGCCGTTTCGAGGAAGATCGTCAACACTGACTGGCTAGAGGTAGATGAAGGTGATCATATGTCTCCCGTCATTTATTTCTCACCGGCCTGCTATCTGCTACCTGTACATTGTACTAATTGTGCACACACTTCACCCATACTCACGCTATTGTTTTTTATGCATGGGTATTTCGGGCTGTGACGCAGTGTTGATGAATGCTGAAAAGAAAAGACAGAAGTCGCTCCAATGTAATTCGAAGATAAGCACTAAGCGTTTCAACGCTCTAAAGGATGCAGTGTCAGCAG
The DNA here is from genome assembly GCF_002162155.2 of Triticum dicoccoides. Taxonomy (NCBI): domain Eukaryota; kingdom Viridiplantae; phylum Streptophyta; class Magnoliopsida; order Poales; family Poaceae; genus Triticum; species Triticum dicoccoides. The sequence goes on from NC_041386.1 coordinate 44,546,921, forward strand.
TTGGAGACAGTAAACATAGCTCTGCAGTTGATGATCTCAATTGCCACACACAACCATCCCAGGTGCTTACTTTAACTTCGCGCTATCAAATGTGGTTGCATGTTGCATATGGTGTCTAGCTTGTATTGCTTCCAATTTGGTTAAATTGCATCTGCTTACTTTACACATTACACCTTTGATAATGGCATGCCTTCCTGTTTTTGATATATACTCCCTCCGTTCGGAATTACTCGTCCAAGAAATGAATGTATCTAGATGTATTTTAGTTGTAGATACATCCATTTTTGTGACAAGTATTTCCGAATGGAGGGAATACTAGATATGTCTATTAACCTACATCAAACTAATGCTCTTTTGTATCCCTCGTCAATCACTTATGATGAGACAGTCACCCGGGTGGGTTACTGTGAGACGCCTTACTTGTTTAAACAGTGCAGTGTCATCCTCCCCACATGATTCTCAAGAAACAGCAAGGCTAAATGAAGATAGTCAACGTAGCTCTCTAGTTGATGACCGCAATTCCTCCACACCACCATCACAGGTGCTTGCTCTATCTTCGCAGTGTGATATGTGGTTGCATGTTGCATACGGTGTCTAGCTTGTAATGCTTCTAATTAGGGTAAATTGCATCTGCTTAGTCTACACATTATACCTGTGAATATGACATGCCTTCCTATTTTTGGTACACACTAAGTCTATGTGTTAACCTTGTTCTTACGTGAAACTACCTCTCTTCTGTATCCTGCATCAATAACTTACAATGAGTCACCTTTATTCGTTGCATATTGCATATTATTTCTAGCTTGTTGCCATGTATTGCTTCTAATTTGATCAAATACATTTGTTAGGGCACCCTTTTAATTTGGCAGAGTGATATTGGTTTCATCTTTCATATGGTTTCTAGCTTGCATTTATTCTAACAAGTTCAAGCACCTTGTGCTTATTTTACACTTTATACATCATACATGTCAATATGTCACACCGTCCTATTTTTCATACATATTCCATCCTCCTATCATGCGGCTGCCTTACATGAAAGTAGTGTTCGTCAGTATCATGCATCAGTGAGTTCTGAAGAGCAAATTTTATTCATTTTTCTTGTGGGTTTGACTTGACAAGGCAAAATCAAGAAAGAGGAAGGAAAAGAGTAAGGAAGGCGATGATGGTGGTCCTCTGCAGCAACATAAACTGAGCATTTGTACCGATTCTCCTTGTACTGATAGTGCATTACAAGGTCCAAGTATCCGCTCCCCTACTCCACCATCCAAGGTGCTTGATCTAACTTGGCAGTGTGATATCTGATTGCATGTTGCATATGGTGTCTACCTTGTATTGCTCCTAATTAGTGTAAACTGCATCTGCTTAGCTTACACATGATACGTGTGAATATGACACACTTTCCTGTTTTTGGTACATACTATATCTGTCTATCACACCATGTTCTTACATGAAATTACTCTTCTTGTGTATCCTGCATCAGTCACTTATGATGGAACACCTTTAAGTTGGCAGTGTGATATTGGTTTGCGTCTTGAATATGATTTCTAGCATGTATTGCTTCTAGTTTGATGAACGCCACCTATGACGACACAATTTTAACTTGGCAGAGTGATATTGATTACACCTTTCGTATGGTGTCTAGTTTGTAGTGCTTCTAATTTGTTGAAGTGCCTTCTGCTTAGTTACCACATCATAGGTGTGAATATGTCAAGTCGTCCATTTTTTCGTACATATTCCATCCTCGAATCATGACTTTGCCTTTCATCAGAGTAGTGTTCGTTAGTATCATGCATGAATGAGTTCTGAAGAGCAAATTATATTCCTTTTTCTTGTCGGTTTGACCTCACAAGGCAAAATCAAGAAAGCTGAAGGAAATTGGCCAGTCATTGGATGATGGTGGTCCTTCCAAGCAACTAAAATGGAGGTTCTCTACAGATTCTACTCTGCCATCCTCCCAACAAGATTCGCAAGACAACGCAAGGCTAGACAGTCAACGTAGCTGTGTAGATGATGAGCACATCTCCCCTACTCCACCATCACATGTGCTTGCTCTAACTTGGCATTATTATATGTGGTTGCATGTTGCGTATGATGTGTAGCTTGTATTGATTCTAACTTTGTTGAATTGCATCTGCTTACTTTACACATAATGCCTATGAATATGACACGTGTTCCTGTTTCTAGAACATACGTGTACATGATGAGCACATCTCCCCTACTCCACCATCACATGTGCTTGCTCTAACTTGACACTATTATATGTGGTTGCATCTTGCGTATGATGTCTAGCTTGTATTGCTTCTAACTTTGTTGAATTGCATCTGCTTACTTTACACATAATGCCTGTGAATATGACACGTGTTCCTGTTTCTAGAACATACGTGTACATGATGAGCACATATACCCTACTCCACCATCACAGGTGCTTGCTCTAACTTGGAACTGTTATATGTGGTTGCATTTTCCGTATGATGTCTAGTTTGTATTGCTTCTGATTATGTTGAATTGCATCTGCGTAGCTTACAACTTATACCTGCAACGATCACTTACCCATAAGACACATTTAACTTGGGACTGTGATGTAGCTTGCATTACTTCTATTTTTATGTAGCTTACAACTTATACCTGAAAGATGCAACCAATATTCGTAGCTGTGAATATGTCATGACATCTTGTTTTTCTTACATATTACATCCTCATATGGTTGTCTTACATCAAAGTATTGCTTGTCTGTATCATGCATCAATGAGTTCTGAAGAGCGATTTTATTCTTTTGTGTTGTGGGTACGGCTTGACATGGCAAAGTCAAAAAAGAGCAAGGAAAATAATATAGTAGGGAGTGGTGTTACTTGTCAGGTGAAACAGAAAAGGATCTGCCGTCCAGATTCTGCTGGTACTTATAGTGGAGTAGAAGGTCCAAGTCCACCGACTAAATCTACAAACACAGTATCACCTGCTCCACCAGCTGCAGCATCCGCTTCAACTGTACCAGCATCTCAACGAGTTACTCGTTTGTTTGCTCCGGAACTGACCAGTTCCCAAACTGCCTTCACACCTAACACTACTTCCGAAGCACTGCTGACACAACAGGACTTGGCAAGATCAGATGAACCTCATGAGCATCAACACCAAGACGGTACCTGACCGATTCAAGTTGCAGTTGCATGCTCCTTTATATGTACTCTCACAGTTTGATGTACACTAACACTTTCCATATTCGTTGTTGAACTAGCACCACGACGCAAGCGGAAACAGACATCAGGGATAATGCTTGATAGATTAACAAAATATAAAGGAGGAAGAATGGAGATCCATTTTGAGGTAGGTTTAAAAAGGCCACGTGATGCTATAGAGTCAGCCAAGTTAGTATCAGAGGCAGCCGTTGTCGTTAGGTGTCATGCACGTATCCTCCCAACGTGGATCCAGTACAGGAATGAGAAAGACAATACCCAGTTTAACACCTTCCTTGACCATTTATCCGTCAGTAATGTTATTCATCACAATTAGTAATATTGTATTGCTCTGTCTCATACTTTCTAGCTTCCTCCTAATAATACTCACATTCTTTTTTCAACAGATGAGGTTCAAGTTGGATCCGAAAGATGATGCAACTAAACAAGCATGCACTCATGTTTTTCAGTCTGCTCTACGACAGTATCGGTAGCACCTTAGAAAATCTCACTTTGAAGGCAAGGCTAACAATGAAATCGCCCAAACATCTCCAGTGGAATATATTACATATGAAGACTGGATAGCCCTCGTTAAACACTGGTCTTATCCAAAGTATCAGGTAGGCTATATGTATTTGATCAGACCACATATTGAACTTGTATTTATATATGTGCCTTACAAGTGTATCTTCTTCTAGGCTAATTATTTGAAGAACAAGACCAACCGTTCTAAAGTGAAATTCCAACATACAGCAGGATCTCGTAGCTATATTGCACACAGCGAGGCTCTTGTAAATAGCTGCTACTTCCTTCTTTTTCTGTGCCATATTATCGTATCTATAATGACTTGTTCCAAATACAGAGGAAAGCCTATGCGGACCAAAAAGAACCTGAACTGAATGCAGTGCAAATCTTCAAGGATTTCCACACCATCAAGATGAAGGGCATGAGCACACCAGTTCAAGCCGCTATTGTAAGTCCTCACTCCTCCTGCCTTTGAACTGATTGGTACTGTGATGTGTTCATTTAACTACTTGGTTTGCAGCCAATGTCAGTTACTCTGTTCACTTTTATACATAGTTGCCTTAACGTATCATTTCACCTTACATGGTTTAAAAGAGATGAAGGATATTCTTTTGATTTTGATCTGTATTCTAGTTGTTATGTTCACGTGCGCACACAATGATAAAATAGCCTGTTTATTTTATATCTGTTTGCCCATGATATGAATGATGTCATACTATGTTCATCTACTTTAAACCATGTCTCTTTATCCTTAGGTGTCAACGAATGTGAGGAAATAGACAATACAGTAGGCATGCTACATGGACATATGTTCTGAAAGTGATTTTATTATGTAGTTGGCACTACAATACATGCTAATGTATTACAGTAGTTCACCAAAATAAGTTATGTATAAATGTGTAACCTACTTTGTTTGTTTTTGTCTCATTAGTAACTTATCTGGTACACTAATCTACAAGTTCAAACTTTCAGTAAGCTATGGAAAAAATGATTGAACAGCCATAACCACCTGAAGGTGACGAGGCTACCACAGGCACAATGTCACCTCTTGCTGTAGTGCGTCAGTATCTCTCCACTAACAGTGCAAAAAGCACCTTCCTGCGTAATTCTGGGTTGGTTGTCAAGGTAACCTCGTCCAAATCGCCTACTGAACAAAATCTTCCTGCTAGACAGAGTGATATATTTGTGCTCCAGACACAAGTCCAATCCCTAATGGACGTCGTTTTGGAAACAAGAATAGTGGTTGACAAATGTCGTCAAGATATGAATGGTTTTGAAACCAGATTATCAGACATTCTCTTCGTTGTTCAAGAGCAACGGCGGAAAAAAAGGTGAAGATCGTGCTGCTCCATCAGATTCTACAGCCTGAAACATTAGCACTCAGGTCAAATGATATGTGCTTCTATACATCTGATGGTGTTTTTATCTGCAAGGACTATAAACTTTATGCCAACAGGCCTTTTGTTGTGATACAACATTTATGATGCTGCCAAAGGCTGCAATAATTACAACACTATTTTTGTGTAGTGTAGGTTTATCTTAGTAATGTATTCAGCCGAAAGCTTCATAGGAGCCCAACATGCCAACATTCGTCGAGCCCATTCCAATTGGGCTAAAAATGATCATGGGCCGAAATTTGCATGTAGCCCACTAAAAATATCTGGGCCTAAATCAGCATAAGATTTCATATTTTTCTGGTAGGCCTATGCCCATAGTGGGCCTTTAACAGGCGTAAACATAATTTGGGCCCTCAGTAACAATAGACCGTTTACAGGTGTAAATATCTCGAGCCCATAAAAAACATGGGCCTTTAAAAGACAGAAAGTGAGATTGGGCCCATTTACGATGCAGATCTTTCACAGGCCGAAATTCGGACGGGCCGTAAAGGCGCCGACCTAATACACGGGCCTTTAACAGGCCGGAAGTTCGGTCGGGCTAGATTATCGACATTTTTATATGGGCCGTTAATGGGCCCGATGTGACATTGGGCCACATATGGCCCATGGATTTTGTCTGACGTTAACAGGCCGAAAATCACAACAGACCGAAAGTGGCCCAAATCTATAGTGGGCCTCTAACAGGCTGAATGTCAGACATGGCCGAATAGGACCCAAATCCTTCACGGTCGTTTATGGGCCGAAAGTTTCAGTGGCCTGTAAATGGGCCCAAATGAAGTAGGACCTTTAACAGGTCGGAAATACACCGGGCCGTAATTTGGCTCATACACGTAGAGAACTATTAATAGGCCAGAAGTGACCATGGGCCGCGATGATGACAAGTTTAGGACAGGCCGTTGACGGGCCGATTTCACACTAGCCGTATGGGTCTTAACTGAGAATGTTAGGCCTTTAGCTAGGCCGGCCCATTATGGCCCGCAAAATCTCGCGAGCCTTTAGCTGGGGCGGCCCATTATGGCCCGCAAAATCTCATGGGCCTTTAGCTGGGCCGGCCCATTATGATACGCAAAATCTCGTGGGCCTTTTGCTGGGCTGGCCCATTATGGACCGCAAAATCTTGTGGGACTTTAGTTGGGCCGGCCCATTTAAATTTTATGGGCCACTTTTGGGCCGGTCCATGTGTCAACATATCATAGGCGCATCTCGCCCATTGGATGAGTGACACCTGTGCCAACGCGGAGCTGACACGTGTTTCCGTCAGCCAATCAGAATTTTACATGTGGAAAATCCCCATTGGTCCGGGCTGTTAATAGGTTATCGGATCCAAAACTGGATCCGATAGCTTAACGGCGTTCCGTTACGGTGGATGCAACATGTCAATCACCCTTGACGAAAGCACTTCTGTGACACGCGATTTATCGTCATGGAAGTGGACACTTCCATGATGATAATTTTGGTAATGTCATGGAACACTTCTACGACAGCACATGTATGACTATCTTGATTTTGTCATAAATTTGTCATGGATGTACATGCATGATAGAAAACATGACCTACTATGACAAACACGTATCATCATGGAAGTGTATTTTTTTGTAGTGGGGAAGGCTAAATATCCTGCTGATTTCCTTGTTCTTGGTTCCCCTCAAGATAGCTTTTGTCCCATTATATTTGGTAGACCCTTCTTGGATACTATTAATGCTAAGATAGATTGCAAGAAGGATGATGTTACTATTGGTTTGGATGATATGTCTCATGAGTTTAATTTTTCTAAATTTCGTAGACAACCCCGTGATGAAGAATTGCCTAGTAAAGATGAAATTATTGGTCTTGCTTCTATTGTTGTGCCTCCCAATGATCCTTTAGAACAATATTTGCTAGACCATGAGAATGATATGTTTATGAATGAAGGAAGGGAAATAGATTAAGTATTCTTTAAACAAGGACCCATTCTTAAACACAATTTGCCTGTTAAAATCCTAGGGGATCCTCCTCCACCCAAGGGTGATCCCGTGTTTGAGCTTAAACCATTGCCTGATACTCTTGCATATGCTTATCTTGATGAAAATAAGGTATATCCTATTATTCTTAGTGCTAACCTTTCATAGAAGGAGGAAGAAAAATTATTGAAAACTCTGAAGAAGCACCGTGCTGCTATTGGATATACTCTTGATGATCTTAAGGGCATTAGTCCCACTCTATGTCAACACAAAATAAACTTAGAGAAAGACGCTAAACCAGTTATTGATCACCAACGACGACTGAATCCTAAGATAAAAGAAGTGGTAAGAAAAGAAATACTAAAGCTCCTTGAGGCAGGTATAATTTATCCCGTTGTTGATAGTCAGTGGGTAAGTCCTGTCCATTGTGTCCCTAAGAAGGGAGGTATCACTGTCGTTCCTAATGACAAAGATGAACTGATTCTGCAAAGAATTATTACAGGTTATAGGATGGTAATTGATTTCCGCAAATTAAATAAGGCTACTAAAAAGATCATTACCCCTTACCTTTTATTGATCAAATGCTAGAAAGATTATCCAAACATACACATTTGTGCTTTCTAGATGGTTACTCTGGTTTCTCTCAAATACCCGTGTCAGCTGATGATCAAGCAAACACCACTTTTACTTGCCCTTTTGGTACTTTTTCTTATAGACGTATGCCTTTTGGTTTATGTAATGCACCTGCTACCTTCCAAAGATGCATGATGGCTATATTTTCGGACTTTTGTGAAAAGATATGTGAGGTTTTCATGGACGATTTCTCCGTTTATGGATCCTCTTTTGATGATTGCTTGAGCAACCTTGATCGAGTTTTGCAAAGATGTGAAGAAACTAATCTTTTTCTGAATTGGGAGAAATGCCACTTTATGGTTAACGAAGGTATTGTCTTGGGGCATAAAATTTCTGAAAGAGGCATTGAAGTTGATAAAGCTAAAGTTGATGCTATTGAAAAGATGCCATGTGGACATTAAAGGTATAAGAAGCTTCCTCGGTCACACCGGTTTTTATAGGAGGTTCATTAAGGACTTCTCAAAAATTTCTCGGCCTCTGACTAATCTATTACAAAAAGATATTCCTTTTGTCTTTGATGATGATTGTGTAGAAGCATTTGAAATACTTAAGAAAGCATTGATTTCTGCACCTATTGTTCAGCCACCTGATTGGAATTTACCCTTTGAAATTATGTGTGATGCTAGTGATTATGCTGTAGGTGTTGTTCTAGGGCAAAGAGTTCATAAGAAATTAAATGTTATTCAATATGCTAGTAAAACTCTAGACAATGCCCAGAGAAATTATGTTACCACTGAAAAAGATTTTTTAGCAGTTGTTTTTGCTTGTGATAAGTTCAGACCTTATATTGTTGATTCTAAAGTAACTATTCACACTGATCATGCTGCTATTAAATACCTTATGGAAAAGAAAGATGCTAAACCTAGACTTATTAGATGGGTTCTCTTGCTACAAGAATTTGATTTGCATATTATTGATAGGAAGGGAGCTGAGAACCCCGTTGCAGACAACTTGTCTAGGTTAGAGAATGTTCTTGATGACCCACTACCTATTGATGATAGCTTTCCTGGTGAACAATTAATGTCATAAATGCTTCTCGCACTGCTCCATGGTATGCTGATTATGCTAATTACATTGTTGCTAAATTTATACCACCTAGTTTCACATACCAGCAAAAGAAAAAGTTTTTCTATGATTTAAGACATTACTTCTGGGATGACCCACACCTTTATAAAGAAAGAGTAGATGGTGTTATTAGACGTTGTATACTTGAGCATGAATAGGAACAGATCCTACGCAAGTGTCACTCCAAAGCTTATGGAGGACACCACACTGGAGATAGAACTGTGCATAAGGTATTGCAATCCGGTTTTTATTTGCCTACTCTCTTCAAGGATGCTCATAAGTTTGTCTTATCTTGTGATGAATGTCAAAGAATTGGTAATATTAGTAGATGTCAAGAAATGCCTATGAATTATTCACTTGTTATTGAACCATTTGACGTTTGGGGCTTTGATTATATGGGACCTTTTCCTTCCTATAATGGGTATACACATATTTTAGTTGCTGTTGATTATGTTACTAAGTGGGTAGAAGCTATTCCAACTAGTAGTGCTAATCATAACACCTCTATTAAGATGCTTAAAGAAGTTATTTTTCCGACGTTTGGAGTCCCTAGATATTTAATGGCTGATGGTGGTTCACATTTTATTCATGGTGCTTTTCGTAAAATGCTTGCTAAGTATGATGTTAATCATAGAATTGCATCTCCTTATCACCCACATTCTAGTGGTCAAGTAGAATTGAGTAATAGAGAGCTCAAATTAATTTTGCAAAAGACTGTTAATAGATCCAGGAAGAATTGGTCCAAGAAACTTGATGATGCATTATGGGCCTATAGAACTGCATATAAAAATCCTATGGGTATGTCTCCATATAAAATGGTTTATGGAAAATCATGTCACTTACGTCTTGAGCTTGAACATAAGGCATATTGGGCCATTAAAGAGCTCAATTGTGATATCAAACTTGCCGGTGAGAATAGGTTATGTGACATTACCTCACTTGATGAATGGAGAACCCAGGCCTATGAGAATGCCAAACTGTTTAAATAAAAAGTTAAAAGATGGCATGACAAAAGGATACAAAAGCGTGAGTTTAATGTAGGTGATTATGTATTGCTATACAACTCTCGTTTAAGATTTTTTGCAGGCAAACTTCTCTCTAAATGGGAAGGTCCTTACGTTATCGAGGAGGTCTATCGTTTCGGTAAAAAAAATCAACAACTTTGAAGGCACAAATCCGAAGGTGGTGAACGGTCGAAGAATCAAGCATTATATCTCAGGTAATCCCATAAATGCTGAAACTAATATTATTGAAACCGTAACCCCGGAGGAATACATAAGGGACACTTTCCGGAATGTTCCAGACTCCAAAAAGGAATAGGTATGTGGTACGGTAAGTAAACCGACTCCAAAATAATTCTAATGGCAATATTTCTTTGTTTTGGAATATTTAAGAAAATAGGAAAATAAGAAGCAGACCGGAAAGGACACGAGGCTTCCACGAGGGTGGAGGGCGCGCCCTACCCCCTGGGCACGCCCCCTGCCTCATGGGCGCCTCGTGTGCTTTCCAGACTCCGTTTTCTTGCACGATACTTCTTTTGGTCGGTAAAAATTCATTATATAATCTCCCGAAGGTTTGGACCACCGTATCATGCAAATATCTCTTGTATTTGTTTCGAGCTGTTTTTCTAACAGATCTAGGTCGTCATGTCGTCTTCAAGTGCCCCCAAGGACAAGTTCTTCGAAGAGGTCATCAACCCCTACCTCGCGGAGGTGCCGCAACATCCTCAAACCATTGAGATGTGTGAGGGGTTGTTGCACATCCGTGATGTTGAGGAACCAAGGAGGACCGGAGGCACGGAGGCAAGGCTCGAGGCATTGGAGCAACAAGTTTTCAAGTGTCAGGAGATGATGGAGCGTGGACTCGACTCCAATCACATTATGATCACAGAGTTCACCAACAACCACGAGCTAGACGTCAAGGACATTGGTGAGGCCATCTTCAAGCTTCATGAGAAAATCGAGTACCTCCAAGCCCAGATCTATGACCTGCAAAATCAAAACTGTGAGTATGAATATAGATTCAAGAGGATGAGTTCGGCTGCAGATTTGAGGATTCAGGAGACTCAATCATCCTTCTATGATGGTGAGCCTATGCCTTGGAAGAGGGGCGACAAGCCTACATCATCAACAACTCCACCTTCTTCACCAACAAAGAAGAACTAAGTATCTGGTATGGGCACTCGCCTTGGCAATTGCCAAGCTAGGGGGAATGCCCCGGTATCGTATCACCATCACAACTTTTATCTTTACTATTTTTCTTAGTTCAATCCTTTTGGTAATATCTTGATATAGTAGAATAAAGTTTTAGTATGATCTACTTGTGGGTTTTGCTTTATGATCCCTCTATGTAATCGAGTCCGTGAGCTATATAATAAAGATTAGTGTTGAGTCAAGGGCTTGATTATTTTGCTATGATCTTGAGGGAATTAAATAAAATAAAAGAGAAGAGATTTAAAGAAATAAAGAGATCATATGGATCTTATGGAGAGTAATGAGCTCACATATAAAGAGTATGATGAATAAAAGTTGTTGAGAGTTAACAAACATAGATTTGGTCATCGTTGCAATTAAAAGGAAGTAATAAAGAAAGAGAGGTTCACATATAAATATACTATCTTGGACATCTTTTATGATTGTGAGCACTCATTAAAGTATGACATGCTAAGAGTTGACGTTGGACAAGGAAGACAACGTAATGGGTTATGTTTTCTTACATCTGAGATAAATTATATTGTCATGGATCATCCAACATGTTGAGCTTGCCTTTCCCTCCCATGCTAGCCAATTTCTTTGCACCAAGTAGAGATACTACTTGTGCTTCCAAATATCCCTAAACATGTTTTTGCCACGAGAGTCCACCACACCTACCTATGGATTGAGTAAGATCCTTCAAGTAAGTTGTCATCGGTGCAAGCAATACAAATTTCTCTCTAAATATGTATGATTTATTAATATGGAGAAAATAAGCTTTATACGATCTTGTGATGTGGAAGAAATAAAAGCAACGGACTACATAATAAGGGTCCATATTACAAGTGGCAATATAAAGTGACATTCTTTTGCATTAAGATTTTTTGCATCCAACCATAAAAGCACATGACAACCTCTGCTTCCCTCTGCGAAGGGCCTATCTTTTACTTTTATCTTCTACCTTATATAAGAGTCATGGTGATCTTCACCTTTCCTTTTACATTTTATCCTTTGGCAAGCACAATGTGTTGGAAAGATCCAGATATATATAGCTAATTGGATGTGAGTTTTCATGAACTATTATGGTTGACATTACCCTTGAGGTAAAACGTTGGGAGGCAAAACTATAAGCCCCTATCTTTCTCTGTGTCCGATTAAAACTCCATACCCATAAATATTGCGTGAGTGTTAGCAATTGTGAAAGTCTAAATGATAGTTGAGTATGTGGACTTGCTGAAAAGCTCTTATATTGACTCTTTCCATGTTATGATAAATTGCAATTGCCTCAACGACTGAGATTAGAGTTTGTTAGTTCTCAACGAAGTTTATGATTCATACTTGAAATTGTGATTGAATTGTTACTTTAGCATAAGAGATCACATGACAAAAAATATATATATATGTTGCTTTTCTAAGAATGATCATGATGCCCTCATGTCCGTATTTTATTTTATCGACACCTCTATCTCTAAACATGTGGACATATTTATCGTTATCGGCTTCCGCTTGAGGACAAGCGAGGTCTAAGCTTGAGGGAGTTGATACGTCCAATTTGCATCATGCTTTTATATCGACATTTATTGCATTATGGGCTGTTATTACACATTATGTCACAATACTTGTGCCTATTCTCTTTTATTTTACAAGGTTTACATAAAGAGGGAGAATGCCGACGGCTGGAATTCTGGGCTGGAAAAGGAGCAAATATTAGAGACCTATTCTGCACAACTCCAAAAGTCATGGAACTCCATGGAAGTTATTTTTGGAAATAATAAAAAATACTGAGCAAAGAAAATAGCATAGGGGGCCCACACCCTGGCCACGAGGGTGGGGGGCGCGCCCCCTACCTCGTGGGCCCCCTGGTGGCCGTCCGGTGCCCATCTTCTGCTATATGAAGTCTTTCTTCTAAGAAAAAAAAATCAGAAGAAAGCTTTCGGGACGAGACTCCGCCGCCATGAGGCGGAACCTTGGTGGAACCAATCTAGGGCTCCGGTGGAGCTGTCCTGCTGGGGAAACTTCCCTCCAAGAGGGGGAAATCATCACCATCGTCATCACCAACGAACCTCTCATCGGGAGGGGGTCAATCTCCATCAACATCTTCACTAGCACCATCTCATCTCAAACCCTAGTTCATCTCTTGTATCCAATCTTTGTATCCAAACCTCAGATTGGTACCTGTGGGTTGCTAGTAGTGTTGATTACTCCTTGTAGTTGATGCTAGTTGGTTTACTTGGTGGAAGATCATATGTTCAGATCCATTATGCATATTAATACCCCTTTGATTATGAACATGAATATGCTTTGTGAGTAGTTACATTTGTTTTTGAGGACATGGGAGAAGTCTTGCTATTAGCAGTCATGTGAATTTGGTATTCGTTCGATATTTTGATGAGATGTATGTTCTCTCTCCTCTAGTGGTGTCATGTGAACGTCGACTACATGACACTTCATCATTGTTTGGGCCTAGAGGAAGGCATTGGGAAGTAACAAGTAGATGATGGGTTGCTAGAGTGACAGAAGCTTAAACCCTAGTTTATGCGTTGCTTCGTAAGGGGATGATTTGGATCCATAAGTTTCATGCTATGGTTAGGTTTACCTTAATACTTCTTTTGTAGTTGCAGATGCTTGCAATAGGAGTTAGTCATAAGTGGGATGTTTGTCCAAGTAAGGACATCACCCAAGCACCAGTCCACCCACATATCAAATTATCAAAGTACCGAACGCGAATCATATGAACGTGATGAAAACTAGCTTGACGATAATTCCCATGTGTCCTCGGGAGCGCTTTTCTCTATATAAGATATTGTCTAGGCTTGTCCTTTTATACAAAAAGTATTGGGCCATCTTGCTACACTTTATTTACACTTGTTACTTGTTACCAATTACCTATCAGCAAACTATCTGTTACTGATAATTTCAGTGCTTGCAGAGAATACCTTGCTGAAAACCGCTTATCATTTCCTTCTGCTCCTCGTTGGGTTCGACACTCTTACTTATCAAAAGGACTACGATAGATCCCCTATACTTGTGGGTCATCAATCATAGCTGAGAATACTGACAACTTATTTCATGGGGTGACAGCCACGTTGCATTGTTCCAACATGCGGGCCCACCGTTTTTCTTCTGCAGGTGAAAGTTCACGGAATGCGCGAGCATTCCGTAGCATTGTTTCAATGTTGGTCAAACTTACTGGCTCCGCCAGCACCTCCTCTTCCTCTTCCACCTGAGCATCAGGCAGATCAAGATGGTGATCTGCTGCTTCCATGTAGTCAATAACATTGACGTTCACAGCTTCACCATGATGAACCCACCTAGTATATGTGACCGACATCCCATACAAGTGTAGATGATTTTGCATAGTTAACTGAGGTCTTGTAACTGAATACATACAACTACTACACGGGCAGAGCACATCTGATTTCGGACCACCGTACTCTGCTGTGATAAAGTTCATGAAGCTTTCAACCCCCTCGACATATGCAGCGGAGAATCTTCGAGCAGGAGTTATCCAAGTCATGTCCATCTGTTAGACATAAAAATTAGTTCTTCTACTAGATACTACAGGAAAAACATATATGCTTTTTTATGAAGTCCAGAAAAAAATACCTAGGTCGATGTCTAAAGCTATGGCAAGATATTTGGACGAGCAGATCTAAGTAACGAAATATATGTAAAGCTAATTCAGCAAACAGATTTGAGTGCTAAATTATGGCAGGTTGTTTCAGTAGTTAATGAGGCCGAGCACACAGCCATCGAACTAATGAAGGCCATCGCAGCAACAAAGATCGAGTATAAAACGATGTAGAGCTATTTCACCTAACAGATTGGCTACTAGACCATGGCAATCTACGTCACAAAAAATATATCAGCATATTTTAGCAACTAATCGGCCTTGGCATGCCATCTCAGCTAAGAGATTGAGTGCAGAACAGGGCAAGGAAGCTTCTTAAGCAGAGCATTTTGACTGTAAACTACTTCAGCAAATAGTGAGATTAACAGCGTCTATCAGCTAACATCCAGCGCTACATCGACATGCACGGCGCCTTAGTCTAGAATGCACATACCATGGGAGAAGCTGGCCGCCATGCGTCTCCACACGAACGTCGCCGGTGGTGGCGGCGCTGACCATCGTGCTCCTCCACAAGAACGTCGCCAGCGGTGGCGGCACGGCTAGAGGACGACAGTCTACGAGAACGAACCATGGGAGCGAGAGGATCGCCGTGCGTCCCCTCGACGAACCACGGCGCCGGTGTATCGGCGCAGCGAGGAGGGTGGCTTTGGCGGAGCGAATGGAGTGGAGGGGACGGGGGGTGGGTTGGGGAATATTATTGGCTAGTTGGCCGAAGGGCGGTTGAATCTATGATTTGGGGGGAATTTTTGGGTGGGTGAGGTGATAACCCACAAGTATATAGGGGATCGCAACAGTTTTCGAGGGTAGAGTATTCAACCCAAATTTATTGATTCGACACAAGAGGAGCCAAAGAATATTCTCAAGTATTAGCAACTGAGTTGTCAATTCAACCATACCTGGAAACTTAATATCTGCAGCAAGGTATTTAGTAGCAAAGTAATATGATAGTAGTGGTAACGGTAGTAAAAGGTAACGGTAGCAAAAGTAATATTTTTAATGTTTCATAGTGATTGTAACAATAGCAACGGAAAAGTAAATAAGCGAAGAACAATATATGGAAAGCTTGTAGGCAATGGATCGGTAATGGAGAATTATGCCGGATGTGGTTCATCATGTAACAGTCATAACCTAGGGTTGCACAGAACTAGCTCCAATTCATCAATGTAATGTAGGCATGTATTACGAATATAGTCATACATGCTTATGGAAAAGAACTTGCATGACATCTTTTGTCCTACCTTCCCGTGGCAGTGGGGTCATATTGGAAACCAAGGGATATTAAGGCCTCTTGAGGGAGTCTTGGATTAGGGGGTCTCCGGACAGCCGGACTATATTCTTTGGCCGGACTGTTAGACTATGAAGATACAAGATTGAAGACTTCGTCTCGTGTCTGGATGGGACTCTACTTGGCGTGGAAGGCAAGCTAGGCAATACGGATATGTATATCTCCTATTTTGTAACCGACCTTGTGTAACCCTAGCTAAGGGAGTCCTGGATTAGGGGGTCTCCGGACAGCCGAACTGTTAGACTATGAAGATACAAGATTGAAGACTTCGTCTCGTGTCCGGGTGGGACTCTACTTGGCGTGGAAGGCAAGCTAGGCAATACGGATATGGATATATCGTCCTTTGTAACCGACCTTACCCTCTCCGGTGTCTATATAAACCGAAGGGTTTTAGTCCGTAGGACAACAATCACAACATACAATCATACCATAGGCTAGCTTCTAGGGTTTAGCCTCTCTGATCTTGTGGTAGATCTACTCTTGTACTACCCATATCATCAATATTAATCAAGCAGGACGTAGGGTTTTATCTCCATCAAGAGGGCCCGAACCTGGGTAAAACTTCGTGTCCCCTGCCTCCTGTTACCATCCGGCCTAGACGCACAGTTCGGGACCCCCTACCCGAGATCCGCCGGTTTTGACACCGACATTGGTGCTTTCATTGAGTGTTCCTCTGTGTCGTCGCCATTAGGCTTGATGGCTCCTACTATCATCAATAGCAATGCGGTCCAGGGTGAGACTTTTCTCCTCGGACAGATCTTCGTATTCGGCGGCTTTGCACCGCGGGCTAATTCAATTGGCCATCTGGAGCAGATTGAAAGCTACGCCCCTGGCCATCAGGTCAGATTTGGAAGTTTGAATTATGCGGCCGACATCCGCGGAGACTTGATCTTTGATGGATTCAAGCCACAGCCGGGCGCGCCGCACTATCGCGATGGGTCATGACCTAGCTCTGCCGCCGAACAGTACCCCAGAGGCCACGCCTGCATCAACTCCGACCCTTAGTTTGGAGCCAACTACGCCAATCGAGGATGGGTGGTTAGACACTGCCTCCGGGGCTGCAGTCTCAACGGCGATCGAGCCGAACACCTGCCTAACCCTCTGCGCAGCCCGTGACTCCAAGGTGTCGGACTCTTTCCCGGACTCCGAACCATCCGTGCCCCTGCCAATTGAATCCGATTGGGCGCCGATCATGGAATTCACCGCCGCAGATATCTTTTAACACTCGCCCTTCAGCGACATTCTGAATTCACTAAGGTCTCTCTCTTTGTCAGGAGAGCCTTGGCCGAATTATGGCCAATAGGATTGGGATGCGGACGACGAAGAAATTTGACACCCACCGACCACCCACTTCATAGCCACTGTCGATGATTTAACCGACATGCTCGACTTCGACTCCGAAGACATCGACGGTATGGACGACGAGGTAGGAGACGAACATGAACCAGCACCTATAGGGCACTGGAAAGCCACCTCGTCATATGACATATACATGGTGGATACACCCAATGAAGGCAATGGCAACGAGATAGCGGAGGATGACCCCTCCAAAAAGCAACCCAAGCGCCAACGTCAGTGGCGCCGCTCTAAGTCCCGCCAAAGCAAAAGTGGTGATACTGGCACAGGAGATAATAACACTCCGGATAGTGCCGAAGACAACAACAATCCCCTGCAGCAAGATTTAGAGCAGGAGGATGAAGGAGCCAGCTCTCCTGAGAGAGCGGCAGACAGAGAGGAGGAGGATGATCACATCCCCCCCTCCGAAGACGAGGCAAGCCTCGGCGACGATGAATTCGCCATCCCCTAGGATCCCGTCGAACAAGAGCGCTTCAAGCACCGGCTTATGGCCACGGCAAATAATTAGAGTTTGAATTATTTTCAAACTTCAATCATTTTTGAACCTGACCAAAACAACTTCGAATGGGATGAAATCTGACAGAGAGGGTGTAGGAAAAAGGCAAGATTTATAGGGAAAAGATGAACATTAATGGAGGAGGAATAAGGTCGCTTCCAAAAACATGAAAAACGAAGGAAGTGGGAGGGATGATGCATGGGTATGGCTTGAGAGAGAGATGACAAGGAAAAATATATGAAGTTAAGTCGGGTAGAAGAAGAGTTGAAGAGTAATGCAATTGTGTGATGGGTGATTCCAAGTTAATGGGATATTTAATATAGCTCCCTATTATTGGGAGGATATGTTATAAAGAGAAGTCACTCTTCCCTCGATTTAAATGGATCGAAGATCCACACAATTTATTTAGTTGAGATGCAAAAGATTTATGAGATGATGGCATGATGACATGATGCAAATGCACATGATGCAAAGATGAAAACGACGAACCAAACAAATCACACGATGAAACCCGGAAACATGGAAGGCATCTGAAGCTCCGGTCTTGGGGCGTTACAACACGGCACCCCAGACAAGCCAGCCAATCACACCAACAGGGACTGTTGGGTGTTCAAGCAGGCCGGCAAGTTAATTGCCGAAAACAAGGACAAGGGGCCGCATAGCGATGACGAGGAGGAGCCCCGGCAGCCGCACAATGGAGGACAAAAGAGGTTTCCCCCGCAAGTGCGGACGGTGAACATGATATACGCAACCCACATCCCCAAGAGGGAGCGGAAGCGTGCGCTCAGGGACGTATATGCGTTGGAGCCAGTCGCCCCAAAGTTCAATCCTTGGTCCTCCTGTCCGATCACCTTCGATCGCAGGGACCACCCCATTAGTATCCGTCATGGCGGATTCGCCGCACTGGTCTTAGACCCAATCATTGACGGATTTCACCTCACTCGAGTCCTTATGGATGGCGGCAGCAGCCTGAACCTGCTTTATCAGGACACGGTGCGCAAAATGGATATAGACCCCTCAAGGATCAAACCCACCAAAACAACCTTTAAGGGCGTCATTCCAGGTGTAGAGGCCCATTGCACAGGCTCAGTTACACTGGAAGTGGTCTTCGGATCCCTGGATAATTTCCGAAGCGAGGAGTTAATCTTCGATATAGTCCCGTTCCACAGTGGTTATCACGCACTGCTTGGGCGAACCACATTCGCTAGATTCAATGCGGTACCGCATTATGCATACCTCAAGCTCAAGATGCCAGGACCTCGCGGAGTTATTACAGTCAATGGAAACACAGAGCGCTCTCTCCGAATAGAGGAGCACACCGCGGCCCTTGCAGCAGAAGCGCAAAGCAACCTCTCAAGGCAATCAACCAGTTCGGCGCTTCAAAGCCCGGACACCTTCAAGCGCGCTCGGGGCAATCGGCAAATAGACCGCCTAGCGCGATCTGAGCTCGTGTAGCAATACGATGGCCACCCCAATCCCAGCCCAGCAATGAAACTCGTGTTGCGCGTACATAATTACGCATTAAAAATACCATGGGCACAGGTGGGGAGGGGGCACAACTTCGGCACGCCCCAAAACGCGGCCTAAACCGCACTAGGGGCTTCCTGTTTGGTTATTTTTCTTTTTCTTTCAACACCTTAATCTCTGGAAACGCTGTCCGGCAGCACTATTGCCGAACACATGATACAGCAACCAAGGAGGCGAACATCTACGTCATACCACAGAATTCCCAGGTTGATTACAGTAACGAGCGAAATATTCGATTTCATATCATTCCTCAGCTTGCCCTTGGAAGGGACATAGTCCTACTCTTTGCTTATCGCACTATCTGTATCACTCTGCTTTAACGCAATTTTTCAATAAACAATGCATGACATTACGACTATTATTGCATTCTTGTTATATATATATATATGTGTGTGTGTATGTGTGTGTGTTCATTAATGACGCCTTGCAACCGTACACTCTGGTACGGCCAACACACCAGGGGCTTACGTACCCCACAATGCGGTGTGAAAAGTCCGAACACTTTCACAAGTGCGGCACCCCGAACTTATAGCATTATATGCATCAGCTCCGAATCATGTCTTTGGTCAAATGTTGGGTTTGCCCGGCTCCTATGTTTTGGTACCTTACGTTCCGCTCTATGGCTAAGGTAGCGCTAGGAGAACTACTGCGATTGTGCCCCGGTTCTGCCGGGCTGAGCACCTTAGTAGAGAAAGCTAAAACTGACTGTCATGATAAGGTGAGAGACTGGTCGTTGTTCGGCGAGGTTTTTCGAGTCCCTAAAGACTTATGCCGCTTAGGGCGAGGGGCCGGCCCTGTCCAGCTTACAGGCGTGTATCGCGCCCCGATTTCGACCTTCTGAATACCAGGGGCTTCGCCGAAATTTAAAATTATAGAATTCTATGGCTAACTAAGAGTGATAAAGCATTATTAGTCCGGTTGCCTTGTTCGTTGTGCTGAGCACCTCCCTTGAAGGACCCAAATATGGGAACAAGAGTGCTCAGGTTTATCCCGAACACCCCAGCACTCGTGGCATGGGGGCAGAAGCCGAGGACTAGCCATATCTCAGATTGGATAAACAGCCAAATAGAAGGTAATATTTTAAATTCAAGCAAGCGTTGCATAGCGCATATGAAACATGTTTTCATAAATACAGGATAAAACAAGCGAGTTTACTCAAACATTACATCTTTTGAACACTCATCCGCGATAAGACGGGCACCTGGCAGAACACGCTCGTAGTATATCTCGGAATGGCGGTGCTCCTTGCCCTCCGACGGCCCCTCCTTGATCAGCTTCACGGCGTCTAGCTTGACCCACTGCAATTTCACACAGGCGAAAGCCCGGCGTGCACCTTCAATGCAGACGGATCGCTTGACGACCTCCAGCCGTGGGCAGGCATCCACAAGCCGCCTCACCAGGCTGAAGAAGCTGTTCGGAAGGGCGTCGCGAGGCCACAGCCGGACTATAGAGCCCTTCATGGCCTGATCGGCCGCCTTATGTAGCTCGACCATCTGCTTCAGCCGGTTGTTCATCGGCACCGGATATTCGGCCTCAGCATACTGAGACCAGAACAGCTTCTCCGTCGAGCTTCCGTCCTCGGCCTGGTAAAATTGTGCGGCATCGGACACACTGCAGGGCAAATCTGCGAATGCTCCTGAAAAGCTCCGGATTCGGGTAAGTAATCGATAATTTACTTTTACATGCTTGCTTTGCATATAGAAAGCCTTACTCGCCGCTATCTTCTTCATTGCGTCGATCTCCTGGAGGGCCTTCTGGGCCTCGGCCTTGGCACTCTTTGCGCTCTCAAGGGCCGCGGCAAGCTCAGACTCTCGCGTCTTCGAGTCAAGCTCCAATGCCTCGTGCTTTGTCACGAGAGCCTGGAGCTCTTGCTGCACCTCACCCACCCGAGCCTCGTGCTTCTCTCGCTCGGTGCGCTCCCTGGCCGCTGTATCTTCGGCCTTGGTTAGCGCTTGCTTCAGGGCCGCCACCTCGATCGTGGCCCCTGACAAACATACGATGATCCTGTCATTTTGCAATCGCGTCCTTTCTTACATATCTATAGACGGGGTATTACTTACCCTTTTTCTCCTCGAGTTGCCTCTTGGCAAGGCTGAGCTCTTTCCTGGACCCCTCGAGGTCCTGCTTCAGTACGGCGACCTCCGCAGTCAGTGCGGCGGACGCCAGCAGCGAATCCTGCATACGCATATTGACACACCTATATTAGACTCCTGCAATATTATTTGATCCTTTGTTCGGCTTTTCTTTGTGATCACCGAACAAAGCATCAGGGGCTACTGTCTAAGCGGTAATTTTTTGTACTACATTTTAAAACACTTACCTCAAAGCCTGTTAGAAGGCTGGCACATGCTTCAGTCAATCCGCTCTTGGCGGGCTGAACCTTCTGGATCACCGCACTCATGATAGTGCGGTGCTCCTCGTCAATGGAAGCGCTGCGAAGCGCTTCCAGCAGATTGTCCGGCGTCTCTGGATGGACAGAGGTCACTGGCACAGGCGTCTTGCCCCTCTTAGAAGGAGGCCGCCTGCCCGAGCCCGGAACCGCTGGAGGGTCCGGCGCGGTGTTCGGCTGAGGGCCGAACTCGGAGCACTCGGGGGGCCCGTCCCCTCGGCTCCCAGAGTCCGAAAGGTCACCTTGAGGCACCTCCGGGACTATCTCCCCTCGATCCGGTGCCTCTTGAGACAACACCTCAGCATCGTCGGTAGGATGAGGGGAGGTGGCGGTCGGGACTGGATCTCTATCCATGTCCGACAAGCCAAAGGAGTCGTCCGACGATACATCAATACTGGCTCGGGGCGGCCTGCATAATTGTGTTCGGCGTCAGGGAAAACAGTGCGATAAAGGAATCCTACGGGTTACTTTGGTATCCGAATACTTACGATCTCCCCGGGGGCTTGGCCCTGGGCAACCATTCATCTTCGCCTTCGTCAGCGGCGGTGGAGCTGTCCGGAAGGAGAGTCCTTCCCTTCTTGGACCCTCCGGCCTCCCTAGTTGGGGCGTCTTTCCTTTTCTTGTCTCCCCCAGTCGGTGGAGGAGCATCTTCTTCTTCCTCTTCCTCATCTTCAGGGGAAGAGTGCGCCACAGAGTCATCGGATGGTGAGTCCGACGACGCTTGGCATCGGGAACTCTTTTGAGTTCCCTTGGCCTTCTTGGTCTTCTTTGACACCTTATAAGGGGCCGGAGTCAACATCTTCGCCAGAAGAGCATCTGCGGGGCCTTCTGGCAAAGGAGCCGGATAATCAATCTGTCTGGCCATCTTCTGCCAGTCCTGTCAAAGGTACGGGAGTTTAGATCCCGCATAGAGTCAATCCATATGAAAAAATAAATATCCTGTGAAAGGTATAGCAGCATACCGCACTGGCTTGGCGCTTCGCGCTGAACCCGCGATCCTCCGTAATAGGGGGGGACCTCGGCACTTTTGAACAGCACCCTCCAGGCGTCTTCATGAGTCGTGTCGAAGAGCCTGTTCAGAGTTCGGTGCTGTGCCAGATTGAACTCCCACAAGTTGAACTCCTGTTGTTGGCACGGGAGTATCCGGCGGATGAGCATGACTTGGACTATGTTGATAAGCTTGACCTTCTTCTCCACCATGTTTGGAATACATGTTTGGAGTCCGGTCAGCTCCTTCGAATTACCCCAGGACAGGCCCTTCTATTTCCAGGAGGTGAGCTGCATGGGGATGCCAGATCGGAACTCGGGGGCCGCTGCCCATGTAGGGTCGCGGGGCTCGGTGATATAGAACCACCCCGATTGCCACCCCTTTATGGTTTCCACAAAGGAGCCCTCGAGCCATGTTATGTTGGGCATCTTGCCCACCATGGTGCCTCCGCACTCCGCCTGGCGGCCACCCACCACCTTCGGCTTGACATTGAAGGTCTTCAGCCATAAGCCGAAGTGGGGCTTGATGTGGAGGAAGGCCTCGCACACGACGATAAACGCCGAGATGTTGAGGATGAAGTTCGGGGCCAGATCGTGGAAATCCAGGCCATAATAAAACATGAGCCCCCGGACGAAGGGATGGAGAGGGAATCCCATTCCACAGAGGAAATGGGTGAGGAATACTACCCTCTCATGGGGCCTGGGGGTGGGGATGAGCTACCCCTCATCGGGGAGTCAGTGCACGATGTCGTCGGGCAAGTATCCGGCTCTCCTCAGTTTCTTGATGTCTCCCTCCATGATGGAGGAGACCATCCACTTGCCTCCCGCTCCGGACATGGTTGGAGAAGGTTGAGGTGGAACTGAGGACTTGGGCGCTAGGGCTCGAGTGTGCGAAAACGGATGAGCAAAGGAGGAAGAAGGCGTGGATAGAAAGGTGAATCCTTATCCCTTTATATGGGCAGACGAAACTGAGCATCCCCACTTGCCTGGTAAAACTCGCTTATCCCCCAAGCGCCGCAATTGACGGTGCGGTTGGGTTACCCATGCCCGTATTGATGAGAATCCCATAATAAGGGGACACGATCTCTGCTTTGACAAGACGTGTCGAAAAACTGTCTCGCGTTATGTGCGGGGCTGGTTAAAAGAAATGGTTTGAATAATCACCAGGCCATGATGTAACGTCATGCTGCCAAAACAAGCCAGCAAATTAGATCTGCGAAAATATTATTCTCTCTACGGTGGAATGTGGAACTTATTTTGGAGGGTCAGACACTATCCTCGTATTCAAATTCTTCTGCGGTGTATTCGGAGAAGGAACCCGCCTTACAATGCCGAAGACAATACTGCGCGCCGGACTCATTGTCATTGAAGCCTGGTTCAGGGGCTACTGAGGGAGTCCTGGATTAGGGGGTCTCCGGACAGCCGGACTATCTCCATTGGCCGGACTGTTAGACTATGAAGATACAAGATTGAAGACTTTGTCTTGTGTCCGGGTGGGACTCTACTTGGCGTGGAAGGCAAGCTAGGTAATACGGATATGGATATCTCCTCCTTTGTAACCGACCTTGTGTAACCCTAACCCTCTCCGGTGTCTATATAAACCAAAGGGTTTTAGTCCGTAGGACAACAATCACAACATACAATCATACCATAGGCTAGCTTCTAGGGTTTAGCCTCTCTGATCTCGTGGTAGATCTACTCTTGTACTACCCATATCATCAATATTAATCAAGCAGGACGTAGGGTTTTACCTCCATCAATAGGGCCTGAACCTGGGTAAAACTTCGTGTCCCCTGCCTCCTGTTACCATCTGCCTAGACGCACAGTTCGGGACCCCCTACCCGAGATCTGCCGGTTTTGACACCGACATTGGTGCTTTCATTCAGAGTTCCTCTGTGTCCTCACCGTTAGGCTTGATGGATCCTTCTATCATTGTTAGCGATGCAGTCCAGGGTGAGACTTTTCTCCTCGGACAGATTTTTGTATTCAGCGGCTTTGCACTACGGGCCAATTCGCTTGGCCATCTAGAGCAGATTGAAAGCTACGCCCCTAGCCCTCAGGTCAGGTTTGGAAACTTAAGCTACACGACCGATATCCGCGGAGACTTGATATTCGACGGATTCGAGCCTCTGCCTTGTGCGTCACGCGGTCATGATGAGTACGATTTAGCTCTACCATCCGACAGTGTTCAGGAGATCGCACCGGCAGCCGCTCCTACCCTCAATTCAGAGCCAGTTGCGCCGTCCATGGACGGGTGGATGGACCCCGCCACAGAGGCCTTACCCCCATCGACGATCGAGCCGAACATCGACCTTACTCTGCACGAGAGCTGTGTTGACAAACTGCCGGATCTCTCTCCGGCCACGGACTCCGAACCGCCTGCGCCCGTTCCTAGCGAATCCAATTGGGCGCCAATCATGGAGTTTACCTCCGCGGATATTTTTTAGCACGCGCCCCTTGGCGACATATTGAACTCATTAAGGTCTCTCTCCTTGTCAGGAGAATCCTGGCCGAACTATGTCCGGCAGGATTGGGATGCGGATGGCGTCAAAATTCACCGCCCACCCAACACCCACTTAGTAGCCACTGTCGATGACCTAACCGACATGCTCGACTTCGACTCTGAAGACATCGACGGTATGGACAACAATGCAGGAGACGAACAGGAACCACTGCCCACAGGGCACTGGACGCCCACTTCATCACATGACGTATAGATGGTGGACACCAAAAGAAAACGACCACGAGGAACAGAAGGACGCAATGAAGGGTTGTCCCCTCGAGAAGCATTCAAAGCGGCAGTGTAAGCGCCGCTCCAAATCCTGCCTCGGCAGAAACAACGATCATACAGACCCAGCGTTAGAGCAGGGTGAACCATCGCCGGACCACGGCAACACGGAGAATCAAACCGAACAACCCGATTCTGTCAAAGATAACAGTCCGGATGACATCACATCGGACAGACACCCGGAGCAACAGAATACCCGTCAAAGGCTCGTTGCCACCGCGAGGAGTCTAAAAAAGCAGAAGAAAAGGCTCAAGGCTGCGCAAGACACACTTAAAATAAGATGGAGTAAAGTACTCAATACAGCAGCGAAGTACGGCGGTAATTGCCCCACCAAGAGCTACCCGAAGCAGAAGTTGCTACCTGAATTCGATGAGGAGGCCTTATATCCCGCGTAACCAAAAATTAAAATGGCCACCTGGCCGGATAGACGATCTCACGGCCAAAATAGAGCGGCAAACAACGCTGCACATAAGCCAATACGCGATCCACACGAGGGCTCGCATCAAAAGGATGGCGCAACCAGATCCATCTATGGACCACGCAAGCGCGCTCCAGCATACGATGCAACACAACAAACATCCAAACAACACGGTAAACCCAGATACAGGGGTGCCGCACACCCCCTATGTTTCACCGATGAGGTGCTGGACCATGAATTTCCAGAGGGATTCAAACCCGTAAACATAGAGGCATACGACGAAACAACAGACCCTGTGGTCTGGATTGAGGACTATATCCTCCATATCCATATGGCTCGAGGAGATGATCTCCACGCCATCAAGTACTTACCCCTCAAGCTCAAAGGGCCAGCTTGGCACTGGCTTAAAAGCCTCCCCCCCCGGAAAACTCCATTTGAAGCTTGGAAGAGCTCGAAGATGCTTTTCGGGCAAATTTTCAAGGGACTTATGTCCGACCTCCGGATGCGGATGATTTGAGTCATATAACTCAACAGCCCGGAGAGTCAGCCCAAAAGCTTTGGAACAGGTTTCTTACTAAAAAGAACCAAATAGACGACTGTCCGGACGTCAAAGCCTTGGCAGCTTTTAAGCATAGCGTCCGCGACGAATGGCTTGCCAGACACCTCGGCCAAGAAAACTCGAGAACAATGGCAGCATAACAAGCCTCATGACCCACTTTTGTGCGGGTGAGGACAGCTGGCTAGCCAGATGTAGCACCAGCGACCCAAGTACATCCGAAGTTAGAGATGAAAATGGGAAATCATGACGCAGCAAAAATAATAAGCGCCGGAATAAAGAAGACAGCCCGAAGAGCACGGCAGTAAACGCCAGATTCAGAAGCTCTCGGCCAGGTAAGCAAAAGCCGCCCCCTAAAGGTGCTAGAGATGAGCTGTCCAGATTGAACAAAATTCTGGACCAAATATGTCAGATCCATAGCACCCCTGGTAAACCCGCTAATCATACCCACAGAGAATGTTGGGTCTTCAAGCAGTCCGGCAAGCTGAACGCCCTACATAAGGGGGAGGATACACCAAGTGAAGACGAGGATGAGCCTCTCAAGCAAGACACTAGGGAACAAAAGAAATTTCCATCAGAAGTCAAAATAGTAATCGTGTTACACGTGATCAAGGGGAGAAATAAAGCCGCACTCCCAGAGAAATATGCCCAAGGGCCTATCACCGCGGAGTCCTGCCACTGGTCGGCTCAACTGATCACTTTCGACCATCGAGATTACTCAGCAAATATCCAGCATGCAGGATGGGATGCCTTGGTATTAGACCCAATAATTGATGGATACCATTTCACACGAGTCCTGATGGACGGTGGCAGTAGTCTAAACCTGATATATCGGGACACAATCCGCAAAATGGGGATAAACCCAACGAAAATTTGCCACAACAATACTACCTTTAAAGGAGTAACGCCAGGCCCAGGGGCTCACTACACGGGCTCCCTGCTACTAGAAGTTATATTCGGCTTCCCCGATAACTTCCGTAGCAAAAATTTAACCTTCCACATTGCTCCGTTCCAAAGTGGCTATCAAGCACTACTTGGGCGCGAAGCTTTCGCTCGCTTTAACGCAATACCGCACTACGCTTCCCTCACGCTTAAGATGCCCGGTCCACGTGGCATCATTACAGTAAATGGAAATATGGAGTGATCCCTGCGCGCCGAAGAGAATGTGGCTACCTGGGCAGCCGCACACTAAAACGGCCTCACCAACTAAAGTATTCGATAGGTCGTCAAGACCATGGACACGGTTAGACGAGTCCGGCGCAGCTGTATGTAATTCATACAGGTTTGATGGCCACACCCCTATCACAAATACAAGGGGCTCAATGCGTGCAGACAAGTGGCAATTTTTACTCATCTTGAATTATACATGGTTTTTTCAAAAAAACCTACCTTTTTGCACGACAACTTTTCACCTAAGTTCCTCTCTTTTACAGATGACTACCGTGCTACACCCGTCCAGGATACGGCACAACGGAGACACAGGCGCAGACGTGCAGCAGGGATCCGTTCCAAGGATTCTTTTTAGATTAAGACCCTGCGTCAACCTTTTTTACTATCTCTTGTTGATACACATCCCTCGGATTCTCAGTACAATTGAGAAGGATGCTGGCGTCTTGGCATGTGGCCACGTCAGAATAACGCATGTACCTGAACACCAGGGGCTTCTTACAAAGGGCACTGATTAGGCCCGGTTCATACCATAAAGACAGAATACCTTAGGGAGTGTTCGGCGTCGCGAGTTTGGCCCTATATGCATCAGCTCCGAATCATGTCTTTGGTCAAATGTTGGGTTTGCCCGGATCCTATGTTTTGGTATCTTACGTTCCGCTCTATCGGCTAAGGTAGCACTAGGAGAAGTACTGCGATTGTGCCCCAGGTCATCCGGACGAGCACCTTAGTAGAGAAAGCCGAAAACTGACTGTCATGATATAGTGTGAGACTGGTCAACCACTCGATGACCTATCAGAATGTTAGAATTCCTCCGCCTTAATGAAGGGCCGTTTCCTGGCCAGGCATGTATGCACCCTGAATTCGGGAGAGTGCGGAGCCACCAGGGGCTATATAGTAGCCCCACCATCAAACTCCTATGGCTAAGTGAAAGTGTTAAAGCATTATAGTCCGGTTACCTCGTTCGCTACGCCATCACCTCCTTAATAGGACGAAGACGTTGGGTTAAGTGTGAACACGCGTCTTCTGCGAACACCTCCGCATTATATGCATGGGGGTTGAAGCCGACGACTACAGTCTTTCAGGTTATACACATGTATACATAAACGGCCGCACAGGAGGCATCATATTACTTTCAGGCAAAGGTATAAACACGGCCTTAATAAATTTCATAAAAACATTGTGTTTACAATGGGAATACATGTCACTCAAACATAATATTCTACGAGTACTGGGCCTCTATCAAACGAGCACCCTCGAGAACCTCTTCGAAATAGTGCTCGGCAGCCACTCGACCTATGGCCGAACCCTGCGCCGCAACAGTGGTAGCATCCATCTCCGCCCAGTATGCTTTAACACGGGCAAGGGCCATCCGCGAGCCTTCTATGCATGCCGACCTCTTCATCGCATTGATGCGCGGCACCGCACCAAGGAACTGCTGCACTAAGCTGAAATAGATGTTCGACTTCGGCTTTTCCGGCCACAGCCGATCCACGACAGACCTCATGGCGAGTCCGAACAACCTATTGAGTTCGGCCCATTCGGCTAGCTGATCAGTCAACGGAAGCGGACGCTTTGGAACGTTAAATTGCGACCAGAGCAGCTTGTCCACTTCACAATCTGTTTGATCTCGGAAGTATTTGGCCGCATCGACAGTGCTCGCCGCCAAGTCCATATATGTGTGTCTGCCGAACTCCACAGCCGATCTAGAGGGGCATACCGCGGATCTCCGAACTTCCTCCGCAGCATAAAGGGCTTCCCAGCCGCAATATCCCCGGCTTCACGCAGCTCCTCCTTCTTCGCTCTCATAGCAGAGCGGGTGTCTTTGTTCGCCATCGTGGCCTTTTCAAGGTCCATTGCCTTCGCTCGGTTTTCCTTTTTAAGGAACTGGCAACGGTCGGCAGTGTCTTTTAACTTTACGGCCATATTGGCCATCTTCTCTTTGCTCTCGCAATGCGCGGCCTTCTCGGCTTTCAACTCTTCGGCCGCCTTCAAAGCAGCCGCATTACTAATCCTTGCTTGTTCTTTGGCTCGGGTAAGTTCCGCCCGCAGGGTTTCCACGGTGGCAGCTCCATCTGCAGTCACAAAATATTAAAGATACTGGCATCATGCTGCTCTTACTATGTGGCATTCACTAGAAAATACCACTTACCCTGTGCCTCGTCAAGCCTCTTGTTAACAAGCTCGATGTCGGCATCCGCCGCATCCAGTTGCCGCTTCAGTTCGGCAAACTCATGAGTCCGGCTAGCCACCGGAGATCCCACTACCTGCACATTAAAGCGGTATAGTTATTGCCTGAGACTATGATCCTCTGTTTGCCGCCGTTCTCAGCGACAACCAGAGTCTCAGGGGCTACTATCTACACAGGGCACACGTAAAAATGTGCGGTACCATCACAAATGTACATCATTTTACGTACCTCAAAGCCCGTCAGTAGACTCATAAAGGCATCATGCAACCCGCTTTCAGCGGATGAAATCCTTTCCATCACCGTACCCATCAATGTACGGTGTTCTTCTGAGATGGCCGCTCGCTCCAACAGCTCTCTCAGTACGTCCGACCGCATACCAGACGGTGCCGAACTCTTCCGTTTGCTCTCTTTGAGAGCCGGATGCTGGGGACTTCAGGTGACTATAGGATTATCTTCTTGCCTCACCGAATCTGGAGAGGCCCTCCGTGACGACACTTCAAGGTCGCCCGCTTCTTGAGCAGAGGAGTCTGGGGGAGGCGTTTCGCTCTCCATCATCTCCGAAAGAAGATCCCCCGAAGACGAGCTCTGCTGAGAAGGGCTAAGATCCGAACTACAAGATAAATACTTCGGTTATTTTCCTCAAAGGTAAGGTAATATATCTTCACTATTAAAGTACTTTTTAATTACTTATAGCTCGTTAGAGGGCTGATCCCCAGGCGGACTTTGTGTGGCAAGAGCACCCTCCAAGGCAGGACCCTCTGGTGGAGATTTCTTCTCCCGCTTGGAAACCTTGGTTTCCGGATCTTCAGAGGTAGTCCTCTTCCTTCCCCGGGGTGAGAGAATGACAGATTACTCCCCTCGATTATCCTCCCTCACGGAGGCGCTCGTTCCCTCAGTCGGAATAGGTAGCGGTGGAGGCCCGCTTTCGCCCTCATTATTCCCCCCTTTGTCTTCCTTTAAGGGCTCCGGGCAAGGTTCTAGCTCAAGCATCTTTTCCAGTACCGGATTTTCCAAACCCTTAGGAAGGGGGGCCGAACACCGAATCATCTTCGCCTTTGTTATCCAGTCCTGGTCAAAGAGCGATTTCTCAGAATAACGTCATGATAAATGAAAGACAGTGTGTTCGGCGAGAGGATAACTTACTTGGTCGGCGGTGCGGTTGCTGCTTAGGCCCACGTCCTTGGTAGTATCCGGACACTCTATCCGGGGTCCGAAGAATGCTCTATACATATCCTCGTGCGTCAGGCCGAGGAAATTCTGAATAGCGCGCGGTCCTTCTGGGTTGAACTCCCACATGCGAAGAGGTCGGCATTTGCATGGCTGGATTCGTCGAACCAGCATGACTTGCATTACCATAATCAAACTGAAATCTCCTTCGAAGAGATTTTGAATGCGGCTTTGTAGTACATGCACGTCCTTGGTGGGACCCCAGCTCATCCCTCTGCTAATCCATGACATCAGTTGTGGTGAAGGGCCTGAGCGGAAAGTAGGGGCAGCCACCCACTTGGCACTTCTGGGAGCTATGATGTAAAACCACTCCCGTTGCCATAATCCGGACACCTCTGGAATAGAACCTTTTGGCCATGGAGCTCCGGCGATCCTGCTTATTAATGGGCCTCCACACGCTACATGCTGCCCCTCGACCATCTTCGGCTTCACGTCAAAGGTCTTGAGCCATAGGCCGAAGTGAGGGGTAATGCGGAGGAAAGCCTCACATACAACAATAAATGATGAGATGTGGAGAAACGAGTCTGGGGCTAGATCGTGGAAATCTAGCCCGTAATAAAACATCAGCCCCCTAACGAAGGGATCCAGAGTGAGGCCTATACCTCGAAGGAAGCGGGAGATGAACACGACATCTTCGTTGGGTTCAGGAGTAGGGACGACCTGCCCTCGGGCAGGCAGCCGATGCGAAACCTTGGCGGTCAGGTATCTGGCCTCCCTCAACTTCTTGATATCTTCTTCTGTAATGGAGGAGGGCATCCACCGGCCTTGAAGGCTAGATCCGGACATGATTGAAGGGCCGGAGCACCTGAACTGGGCTTTGGGTGTTAGAACTCGAGGTGGGGGAAGGATTCGATTGAGCACAGGAGGGAAAGAGTAAAACCTTGTCCCTTTATAAAGAGGGTGAATATAAAGCGTCCTCTCTTTAGCCGTTTGGGACTGGCCTATATCCTAGATACGGTTGGGTTACCCACGACCGTATTGACGAGAATCCCGTAATTAGGGGAACATGATCTCTGCTTTGACAAGACGTGTCAAAAAACTGCCTCGCGTTATGTGTGGAGCTGGTTGAAGAAAAACGGTTCGAATAATTACCGGGCCATGGCATAATGTCATGTTGCCAAAACGTGTCAGCAGATTAGATTTGTGGAGATGTTATTCTCTCTACGGTGGTATGTGGAAACTTATTTTGCAGGGTTGGACACTATCCTTGTATTCAAATTCTTCCGTGATGTATTCGGAGGAGGAACCCGCCTTGCAATGCCGAAGACAATACCGCGCGCCGGACTCATCGTCATTGAAGCCTGGTTCAGGGGCTACTGAGGGAGTCTTGGATTAGGGGGTCTCCTGACAGCCGGACTATATTCTTTGGCCGGACTGTTAGACTATTAAGATACAAGATTGAAGACTTCTTCTCGTATCCGGATGGGACTCTACTTGGCGTGGAAGGCAAGCTAGGCAATACAGATATGTATATCTCCTCTTTTGTAACCGACCTTGTGTAACCCTAGACCTCTCCGGTGTCTATATAAACTGGAGGGTTTTAGTCCGTAGGTGGACATACAATCATACCATAGGCTAGCTTCTAGGGTTTAGCCTCTCTGATCTCGTGGTAGATCTACTCTTGTACTACGCATATCATCAATATTAATCAAGCATGATGTAGGGTTTTACCTCCATCAAGAGGGCCCGAACCTGGGTAAAACTTCGTGTCCCCTGCCTCCTGTTACCATCCGCCTAGACGCATAGTTCGGGACCCCCTACCCGAGATCCGTCGGTTTTGACACCGACACCTCCTTTTAAGAGAGTACCGGACCAAAGCATTAACACATAGTGAATACATGAACTCCTCAAACTACGGTCTTCACCGGGAGTGGTCCCGATTATTGTCACTTTGGGGTTGCCGGATCATAACACATAGTAGTTGACTATAGATTTGCAAGATAGGATCAAGAACTCTCATATATTGATGAAAACATAATAGGTTCAGATCTGAAATCATGGGACTCGGGCCCTCGTGACAAGCATTAAGCACAGCAAAGTCATAGCAACATCAATCTCAGAATATAGTGGATACTAGGGATCAAACCCTAACAAAACTAACTCGATTACATGATAAATCTCATCCAACCCATCACTGTCCAACAAGCCTACGATGGAATTACTCACGCACGGCGGTGAACATAATGAAATTGGTGATGGAGGATGGTTGATGATGACGATGGCGACGGATTCCCCTCTCCGGAGGCCCGAACGGACTCCAGATCAGCCCTCCCGAGAGAGTTTAGGGCTTGACGGCGGCTCCGTATCGTAAAACGCGATGATTCCTTCTCTCTGGTTTTTTCTCCCCAAAAGTGAATATATGGAGCTGGAGTTGAGGTCGGTGGAGCATCAGGGGGCCCACGAGGCAGGGGGCGCGCCCAGGGGGATAGGGCTCGCCCCCCACCCTCGTGGAGAGGTGGTGGCCCCTAATGTGGATCCTTCTTCCAGTATTTTTTATATATTCCAAAATAATTCTCCATGGATTTTCAGGTCATTCTGAGAACTTTTATTTCTGCACAAAAATAACACCATGGCAATTCTGCTGAAAACAGCGTCAGTCCGGGTTAGTTCCATTCAAATCATGCAAGTTAGAGTCCAAAACAAGGGCAAAAGTGTTTGGAAAAGTAGATACGATGGACACGTATCAACTCCCCCAAGCTTAAACCTTTGCTTGTCCTCAAGCAATTCAGTTGATAAACTGAAAGTGATAAAGAAAAACTTCTACAAACTCTGTTTGCTCTTGTTATTGTAAATATGTAAAGCTAGCATTCAAGTTTTCAGCAAAGATTATGAAATAACCATATTCACAATAACATTTAGGTCTCATGTTTACTCATATCAATGGCATAATCAACTAGCGAGCAATAATAATAAATCTCGGATGACAACACTTTCTCAAAAAAATTATGATATGCTATAACAAGATGGTATCTCGCTAGCCCTTTCTGAGACCGCAAAACATAAATGCAGAGCACCTTTAAAGATCAAGGACTGACTAGACATTGTAATTCATGGTAAAAGAGATCCAGCCAAGTCATACTCAATGTAAACTAACATTAATGGATGCAAATTACAGTGGTGCTCTCCAACTGGTGCTTTTTAATAAGAGGATGATGCCTCAGCATAAAAGCAAATGGATAGGCCCTTCGCAGAGGGAAGCGGGGATTTGTAGAGGTGCCAGAGCTCGATTTTGAAATAGATATGAATAATATTTTGAGCGGTATACTTTCATTGTCAACATAACAACCGAGAGATGGTGATATCTTCCATGCTACACACATTAGAGGCGGTTCCCAAACAGAATGGTAAAGTTTATACTCCCCCTCCACCAACAAGCATCAATCCATGGCTTGCTCGAAACAACGAGTGCCTCCAACTAACAACAGTCCCGGGGGAGTTTTGTTTGCAATTATTTTGATTTGATTTGCATAAAGCATGGGACTGGGCATCCCGGTGACCAGCCATTTTCTCGTGAGTGAGGAGCGGAGTCCACTCCTCTTGAGAATAACCCGCCTAACATGGAAGATACAGACAGCCCTAGTTGGTACATGAGCTATTCGAGCATACAAAACAGAATGTTTATTTGAAGGTTTAGAGTTTGGCACATACAAATTTACTTGGAACGGCATGTAGATACCGTATATAGGTAGGTATGGTGGACTCATATGGAATAACTTTGGGGTTTATGGAGGTTGATGGACAAGCAGTATTCCCGCTTAGTATGGGTGAAGGCTAGCAAAAGACTGGGAAGCGACCAGCTAGAGAGCAACAACAGGCATGAACATGCATTAAAATTAATCAACACCAAATGCAAGCATGAGTAGGATATAATGCACCATGAACATAAATATCGTAGAGGCTATGTTGATTTTGTTTCAACTACATGCGTGAACATGTGCCAAGTCAAGCCACTCGAATCGTTCAAAAGAGGATACCACCCTATCATACCACATCACAACCATTTTAATAGCATGTTGGCACGCAAGGTAAACCATTATAAGCTCCTAGCTAATTAAGCATGGTATAAGCAACTATAATCTCTAATTGTCATTGCAAACATGTTTATTCATAATAGGCTGAATCAGGAACGATGAACTAATCATATTTACAAAAAAAGAGAGGTCAAATTCATACTAGCTTTTCTCATCTCAATAAGTTCATCATATAATCATCATTATTGCCTTTCACTTGCACGACCGAATAGTGTGGATAATAATAATAGTGCACGTGCATTGGACTAAGCTGGAATCTGCAAGCATTCAATTCAAGAGAGAAGACAAGGTAATATGGGCTCTTTGTTAGATCAACAATAATGCATATGAGAGCCACTTTAACATTTTCATCATGGTCTTCTCCTCTCGACCCCCAAAGAACAAGAAAGAAATAAAACTATTTACACGGGAAAGCTCGCAACAAGAAAAAACGAGAAATCTTTTTGGGTTTTATTTTTAATTACTACTACAAGCATGGAAAGTAAACTAATTAAAAGCTACAACTATTTTTTTTCATTTTTATTAAGGTTTATCGAACACACAAGAAGAAAGCATAAAAAGGAAAATAAACTAGCATGGATGATACAGTGAAAAAGTATGAGAACCGACAACTAGCAATGAGTGTGTGAACATGAATGTAATGTCAGTGAGAAATACGTACTCCCCCAAGCTTAGGCTTTTGGCCTAAGTTGGTCTATGGCCACGGCTGGCCTGGTGGATATCCAAAGTAATAGTTGCGGTCGTACTATGAAGAAGCCTCGGGTTGCCACTGGTTCACAATCACCTCCGGATCCCACTGGTAATCAGACTGTCGTGGAGGATCAAATTGTGGTTCCGGTTCTGGCTCTGTAGCTGATGTAGGGTTCCGGTAGGCGTTAATGGCCTCCAACAGAACAAGGTACTTGCCTGCAGACAAATCAAACAAGGAAGGAGCAGGCAAGGTAATAGTCTCATGATGATTTTTACCAAATATTAATTTGTACTTAAGCGCCTTTTCCCTATTCTTAACAATAAAATCATGTGCTACCATACTCTTATAATCTGGATAAACAGGAGGCAGCAACTTCTCTTCCTTATCATAATGCCTAATTGGTATGTTAAAGTGTGCAGCGGGGCGAAGATGCCTCCAAGGACGGGGCCCTTAGTACGGTTAAGATTTAACCGCTTTGCAACAATAGCGCCCATACTAAATGTGTCATCACGGAACAATGCATGGCACAAAATAACAATATCAGGGGCACTAAGGTTGCCACAATTTCCACGACCAATTAAGCATCTACTAGCAAATATTGCGAAGTAACGTAAAACAGGAAAATGTATGCTAGTAATTCGTGCATCAGAAACCTTCCTTGTTTCCCCTAAAGTAATGGTATCAATAAACCCATCCACATCGTCACGATGTGGTTCCTCTATGCTGCCCTCAAAAGGTATCAAACAAACCCAACAAAAATCACAAAGTGACATCTCCTTATGCTCATCATATAAATAAAATTCCACCATAGGTGGTGAGCTCCTAGCATGGAAATGAAAGTTTTGCACAAAGATATTGGTGAGTAAGAGATACTGCTCGCATTGGTCGTGGAGGAAGGCGGTGAGGCCTGCATTCTCAGCCAATTCATAGAAATCATCAGAAATCCCGGCTACTCTCAAGAAATCATCACAAGGCCGAACCTCCGTGGTGCGAGGGATATTATACTTGGGCTTCTTATTCTCTTCACTTTGTTTATCCTCGAGCTTCGGCTCGATGAGCCCCTCAAAAATCTCTTCATCTTTTTCTGAAAATATCTGAAATTTTTAGTAACTTCAAAATAAAAGTGGACCAAGCTCAACAAAATTGATAGCAACTACTCCCACAAGGGCCTAGAGACAATATCATGCATCAAAACTACTTTTGACCACATAAATTTGACATGCAAGCTCAAGAATAGGGTCACCTAAGCAGCAAAAATGTGCAATGAATAAAGCACTAGAACAAAAACTAATTGGACCATTGGAGGAGTCACATACCAAGGAACAAACCCCCAGAGCAGTTTTGTGAATGGAGCTTTGAGCAAGGGGATCGAAAATGGTAGCAAGATGAGCTTGGACTTGGGTTTGAGCTGGCTAGTGATGTTTGTGGGAGGAAGAAGGAGTGCGTGGTGGCTGGAATAAGTGGTGGGGAGCCACCATGGGCCCACAAGGCAGGGGGCATGCCCAGGGGGTAGGGCGCGCCCTGGGCCCTCGTGGCCAGGTGCTTGCTCCCCCTGTTGTGTTCTTAGTGCCAGATATTCTCAAATATTCTAGAAATAATCATATTTAATTTTCAGGGCATTTGGAGAACTTTTATTTTCGGGGTATTTTTTATTGCATTGATAATTCAAAAAACAGACAGAAATTAATATTTTTGCTTTATTTAATATAAATAACAGAATGTAAAAAGAGGGTACAGAAGGTTGTGTTTTCTAAATTCATCCATCTCATGCTCATCAAAAGGAATCCACAAACAAGGTTGATCAGGTCTTGTTAACAAACTCATTCCGAGTAACATGGAACCGGAGAATTTTCGAATAACACTAGGTTACCTCAACGGGGATATGTACATCCCCAACAATAAGAATATCATATTTCTTCTTGACAGTAGGAAGAGGAAATTCAAAACCTCCAAAAATAATCGATGGAATTTTTCCAATAGAGTTTATACTATGATCTTGAGGTTGTTTCCTCAGAAAGTGTACTCTATGCTCATTGCCATTAACATGAAAAGTGACATTGCCTTTGGTGCAATCAATAAAAGACCCTGCAGTATTCAAAAAGGGTCTTCCAAGAATAATAGACATACTATCATCCTCTAGAATATCAAGAATAACAAAGTCCGTTAAAATAGTAACGTTTGCAACCACAACAGGCACATCCTCACAAATACCGACAGGTATAGCAGTTGATTTATCAGCCATTTGCAAAGATATTTCAGTAGGTGTCAACTTATTC
This sequence comes from Triticum dicoccoides, assembly GCF_002162155.2. Taxonomy (NCBI): domain Eukaryota; kingdom Viridiplantae; phylum Streptophyta; class Magnoliopsida; order Poales; family Poaceae; genus Triticum; species Triticum dicoccoides. The sequence goes on from NC_041386.1 coordinate 44,584,859, forward strand.
AAATCACGTCTATGATATAGAGAGAGAGGCATAACACTAACACCGGCTCCAAGATCACATAAAGCAGTTTAACATAGTTTCTTTTAATGGAGCATGGTATAGTTGGTACTCCTGGATCTCCAAGTTTCTTTGGTATTCCACCCTTAAAAGTGTAATTAGCAAGCATGGTGGAAATTTCAGCTTTCGGTATCTTTCTTTTTATTAGTAACAATTTCTTTCGTATACTTACCATAAGGATTCATTTTGAGCATATCAGTTAATTGCATACGCAAAAAGATAGGTCTAATCATTTCAGCAAAGCGCTCAAAATCCTCATCATCCTTTTTTCTTGGATGGTTTGGGAGGAAAAGTTTCTGAACCCATGGTTCTCTTTCCTTACCGTGCTTCCTAGCAACAAAGTCTCTCTTATCATAACGTTGATTCTTTGGTTGTGGGTTATCAAGATCAACAGCAGGTTCAGTTTCTACATCATTATCATTGCTAGGTTGAGCATCAACATGAAGATCATCATTAACATTATCACTAGGTTCATGTTCATTACTAGATTGGGTTTCAGCATCAGAAATATAAATATCATTGGGATTCTCAGGTGTGTCTACAACAGGTTCACTAGAAGCATGCAAAGTCCTATCATTTTTCTTTTTCTTCTTCTTAGAAGGACTAGGTGCATCTACATTATTTCTCTGAGAATCTTGCTCAATCCTCTTAGGATGGCCCTCAGGATACAAAGGTTTCTGAGTCATTTTACCACCTCTAGTCATAACTCTAACAACATTATCATTTTTCTTACTATTTAATTCATTGAGAAAATCATTCTAAGCTTTAAGTACTTGTTCTACTTGAGTGGTAACCATAGAAGCCTGTTTACTAATAAGTTTAAGTTCACACTTAACATTATCCATATAATCACCCAAGTGTTCAAGCATATCAACATTGTGTTTCAATTGTCTACCAACATAAGCATTGAAGTTTTCTTGTTTAACCATAAAGTCATCAATCTCATCCAAGCATGGGATAGCAAACTTAGTAAATGGGATTTCAGCTTTATCATATTTATAGAGAGAATTTACCTTTACTACCTGTGTCGGGTTATCAAGACCATGTGTTTCTTCAACAGGTGATGGATCAAAACCATGTATTTCTTCAACAGGCGGTAAATTAAGACCATGTATTTCTTCAACAGGAGGAAAATTCTTAACATCTTCAGCTTTTATACCTTTTTCCTTCATAGATTTCTTTGCCTCTTGCATATCTTCAGGAGTGAGAAATAGAATACCCCTTTTCTTCAGAGTTGTCTTAGGAGTTGGCTCAGGAAGTGTCCAATTATTTTCATTGGTGAACATATTATTCAATAAAATTTCAGCTTCATCTGGTGTTCTTTTCCTAAAAGTTTTGAAAAGACAGATTTTATTTGTGGTTGTCAGGAAAAACAACAAACAAATGACAGCTCACAAACATCGCATCTAACGTAGGTATATAACAGGGGTTTGGTCTTCTAAAGGTCAATAAATCTTCAACGTCGTCTAACTCTTCATGTCTTGTTCATGCCTCCAATGGCTTCTCCCGATCATGCTTGCCTTTCTCAAATCCTTTTGCCAGATCATTTCTGTTGTCGCAAAGTCTATCGTGATGTCCTTTAATATTTCTAGAGTTGCGTTCCAAACTTCTGAGTTTCATCAACCTCGACATGAGCCATGATCCAACTGTCCTTCAGTTCCTGATGAATCTTTGATGTCTGAAGGCTCTGCTCCACTAGCTTGGCTACTTTCGGCTTCTTGGTCCTGAGTTCTTCACGAAACGCTTCCTTATCAAATACTGCTTCTTGTAGGTCCATCTTAACTTCTTGATGTAACACTCCAGATCCTGGTGATACACCAGCTAAGGTCAAAACTTCATATTTTGCCGATAGATGTTCCATCATCCTTCTTCCATCCAATCCATTCTGAAGGAATGCATCCTTAACTCAGCATGGTGACAATAGCATCAACGAGTGGTATCATCAGGGATGGACGTGTTTCTGCCCTTGTCATTGCCATGAGCTATCTTCCATAATTGATATCTCCTACCTTAGGGTTTTCTTGACAAAACTTTGAGGTTTTTAACTCTCCATGCTCGGTCTTTCTCCGATACACATTGGTCTCGGGTATTGACAGCTTCCATAGTCTGCCAAGTTCCATAAGGGTAGCCTTCATACAAATCTGGGAGTTCTTTGGAGCCTCCAATTCTCCTAGTCTTCAGAGTCTTCAACAGTTGTAGTTTCCATTATCATATGTATGGTAAAATCCTCTTCATTCCGTAGTGGTTGTGGTTGTCCGATATCTTATACTTCTTGGAGTGGTCTCATCCGTAGAATCTTCGAGTGGTCAAAAGGGGAAAGGGGTATAGTCTCACTAAAAGGGAATTTTTGATAAGCTCAGAAGAGAAGAGAAGTAAAAGATCTTTTGAAAATGAAGTTGTAGAGAAAATCTTTCCTATGGGCTTGCCAATTTCTAGGGTCACGTCCTACAGTCAACATGTGCTCTGATACCATCTTGTAGCGACCTGACCCGAATGGATCAAGTCTCTGTGCTTAAGTGTCATCCCTGGATCGGTATGCTGACATACACAGTACTCGAGGATTTATAACAGAGGTAAATCACATGTGTAAAGTAACGTAAATACTATTACCTCGATCCAAATAGCGTAAGTAACAAAGGTTGTGGATTCCCATCAACACCAATGGCAAAGTTGAGTGTAGATATCGTAACCCTTGTTGGGGAACGTAGCAATAATTCAAAATTTTCCTATGTGTCACCAAGATCAATCTATGGAGTCATCTAGCAACGAGGGAGGAGTGGATCTACATACCCTTGTAGATCACGCGCGGAAGCGTTCAAGAGAACGGGGTTGATGGAGTCGTGCTTGTCGTGATCCAAATCACCGATGATCCTAGCACCGAACGGACGGCACCTCCGCGTTCAACACACGTACGGAGCAGCGACGTCTCCTCCTTCTTGATCCAGCAAGGGGGAAGGAGAGGTTGATGGAGATCCAGCAACACGACGGCGTGGTGGTGGAAGTAGCGGGATTCCAACAGGGCTTCGCCAAGCGCTGCGGGAGGAGGGAGATGTGTCATGGGAGGGAGAGGGAGGTGCCAGGGCTTAGGTGTTGCTGCCCTCCCTTTCCCTCACTATATATAGGGACAAGGGAGAGGGGGGGTGCAGCCTTGGCCCTTCCTCCAAGGAAGGGTGCGGCCAGGGAGGAGTCCATCCTCCCCAAGGCACCTCGGAGGTGCCTTCCCCCTTTAGGACTCTTCCTTTCCCTTATCTCGGCGCATGGGCCTCTTGGGGCTGGTGCCCTTGGCCCATACAGGCCAAGGCGCACCCCCTATAGCCCATGTGGCCCCCCGGGGCAGGCGGCCCCACCCGGTGGACCCCCGGGACCCTTCCGGTGGTCCCGGTACAATACCGGTGACCCCGAAACTTGTCCCGATAGCCGAAATAGCACTTCCTATATATAATTCTTTACCTCCGGACCATTACGGAACTCCTCGTGACGTCCGGGATCTCATCCGGGACTCCGAACAACTTTCGGGTTACCGCATACTAATATCTCTATAACCCTAGCGTCACCGAACCTTAAGTGTGTAGACCCTACGGGTTCGGGAGACATGCAGACATGACCGAGATGACTCTCCGGTCAATAACCAATAGTGGGATCTGGATACCCATGTTGGCTCCCACATGTTCCACGATGATCTCATCGGATGAACCACGATGTTAAGGACTTAATCAATCCCGTATACAATTCCCTTTGTCTAGAGGTACGATACTTTCCCGAGATTCGATCGTCGGTATCCCGATACCTTGTTCAATCTCGTTACCGGCAAGTCTCTTTACTCGTTCCGTAACACATCATCCCATGATCAACTCCTTGATGACATTGTGCACATTATGATGATGTCCTACCGAGTGGGCCAAGAGATACCTCTCCATTTACACGGAGTGACAAATCCCAGTCTCGATTCGTGCCAACCCAACAGACACTTTCGGAGATACCTGTAGTGTACCTTTATAGCCACCCAGTTACGTTGTGACGTTTGGCACACCCAAAGTATTCCTACGGTATCCGGGAGTTGCACAATCTCATGGTCTATGGAAATGATACTTGACATTAGAAAAGCTTTAGCATATGAACTACATGATCTTGTGCTAGGCTTAGGATTGGGTCTTGTCCATCACATCATTCTCCTAATGGTGTGATCCCGTTATCAACGACATCCAATGTCCATGGTCAGGAAACCGTAACCATCTATTGATCAACGAGCTAGTCAACTAGAGGCTTACTAGGGACATGGTGTTGTCTATGTATCCACACATGTATCTGAGTTTCCTATCAATACAATTCTAGCATGGATAATAAACGATTATCATGAACAAGGAAATATAATAATAACTAATTTATTATTGCCTCTAGGGCATATTTCCAACATTCTCCCACTTGTACTAGAGTCAATAATCCAGTTCACATCGATATGTGATTAACACTCACGGTCACATCCCCATGTGACTAACACCCAGAGAGTTCTGGGTTTGATCATGTTATGCTTGTGAGAGAGGTTATAGTCAACGGGTCTGAACCTTTCAGATCCGTGTGTGCTTTACAAATCTCTATGTCATCTCCTAGATGCAGCTACCACGTTCTATTTGGAGCTATTCCAAATAACTGTTCTACTATACGAATCCAGTTTACTACTCAGAATAATTTGGATTAGTGTCAAAGTTTGCATCGGCGTAACCCTTTACGATGAACTCTTTTATCACCTCCATAATCGAGAAAATTCCTTAGTCCACTAGTTACTAAGGATAACTTTGACCGATGTCCTATGATCCATTCTTGGATCACTCTTGTACCCCTTGACTGACTCATGGCAAGGCACACTTCAGGTGCGGTACATAGCATAGCATATTGTAGAGCCTACGTATTAAGCATAGGGGACGACCTTCATCCTTTCTCTCTATTCTGCCGTGGTCGAGCTTTAAGTCTTAACTTCATACCTTACAACTCAGGCAAGAACTCCTTCTTTGACTGATCCATCTTGAACACCTTCAAGATCATGTCAAGGTATGTGCTCATTTGAAAGTACCATTAAGCGTTTTGATCTATCCTTATAGATCTTGATGCTCAATGTTCAAGTGGCTTAATCCAGGCTTTCCATTGAAAAACACTTTCCAAATAACCCTATATGCTTTCCAGAAATTCTACGTCATTTCTGATCCACAATATGTCAACAACATATACTCATCAGAAATTCTATAGTGCTCCCACTCACTTCTTTAGAAATACAAGTTTCTCAAAAACTTTGTATACACCCAAAATCTTTGATCATCTCATCAAAGCATACATTCCAACTCCGAGATGCTTACTCCAGTCCTTAAAAGGATTGCTGGAGCTTTGCATACTTATTAGCATCTTTCAGGATTGACAAAACCTTCCGGTTGTATCACATACAACCTTTCCTCAAGAAAATCGTCGAGGAAACAATGGTTTTTGACATCCTATCTGCAAGATTTCATAAATAATTGCAGTAATCGCTAATATAATTCCAACAGACTCTTAGCATCGCTACGAGTGAGAAAGTCTCATCGTAGTCAACTCCTTGAACTTGTCGGAAAACATCTTAACGACAAGTCAAGCTTTCTTAATGGTGATACCTACCATCATTGTCCGTCTTCCTTTTAAAATCCATATGTACCTAATAGCCTTACGACCATCAAGTAGTTCTCCCAAAGTCTACACTTTGTTTTCATATATGGATCCTCTCTAGGATTATATGGCCTCGAGCCATTTTGGAATCCAGGCCCACCATCGCTTCTCCATAGCTCGTAGGTTCATTATTGTCTAGCAACATGACTTCCAAGACAGGATTACGTACCACTCTGAAGTAGTACGCATCCTTGTCATCCCACGAGGTTTGGTAGTGACTTGATCTGAAGTTTCATGATCACTATCATAAGCTTCCACTTCAATTGGTGTAGGTGCCACAGGAACAACTCCTGTGCCCTACCACACACTAGTTGAAGAGACGGTTCAATAACCTCATCAAGTCTCCACCATCCTCCCACTCAATTCTTTCGAGAGAAACTTTTCCTCGAGAAAGGACCCGATTCTAGAAACAATCCCTTATTGCTTTCAGATCTGAGACAGGAGGTATACCCAACTATTTTGGGTGTCCTATGAAGATGCATTTATCCGCTTTGGGTTCGAGCTTATCAGCCTGAAACTTTTTCACATAACCGTCGCAGCCCCAAACTTCTAAGAAATGACAGCTTAGGTTTCTCTAAACCATAGTTCATATGGTGTCATCCCATCGGAATTACGTGGTGCCCTATTTAAAGTGAATGTGGTTGTCTTTAATTCCTAACCCATAAACTATTATGGTAATTCGATAAGAGACATCATGGTATGCATCATATCCAATAGGGTGCAGTTATGATGTTCGGACACACCATCACACTATGGTGTTCCAGGCTGTATTAGTTGTGAAACAATTTTCCACAATGTCTTATTTCTGTGCCAAACTCGTAATTCAGATATTCATCTCTATGATCATATCATAGATATTTTATCCTCTTGTCACGATGATCTTTCAACTTCACCCTGAAATTACTTGAACCTTTCAATAATTCAGACTCGTGATTCATCAAGTAAATATACTCAACATCTACTCAAATCATATGTGAAGTAAGAACATAACGATATCCACTACATGCCTCAACGCTCATTGGATTGCACACATCAAAATGTATTACTTCCAACAAGTTGCTTTCTAGTTCCATTTTACTAAAAATGAGGCTTTCAGTAATCTTGCCCATGTGGTATGATTTGCATGTCTCAAAATCAAGTGAGTCCAAACGGTCCATTTGCATGGAATTTCTTCATGCATATACACCAATAGACATGGTTCGCATGTCTCAAACTATTCAAAACAAGTGAGCCCAAAGATCCATCAACATGGAGCTTCTTCATGCGTTTTATACCGATATGACTTACGTGGCAATGCCACAAGTAGGTGGTACTATCATTACTATCTTTTGGCATGAACATGTGTATCACTACGATCGAGATTCAATAAACCATTCATTTCAGGTGTAAGACCATTGAAGGTATTATTCAAATAAACAGAGTAACCATTATTCTCTTTAAATGAATAACCGTATTGTGATAGACATAATCCAATCATGTCTATGCTCAACGCAAACACCAATCTCGATGGTAGAGGGAGCGTACAATATTTGATCAACCTTGGAAATACTTCCAACACATATCGTCATCTCACGTTTAGCTAGTCTCTGTTTATTCCGTAGCTTTTATTTCGAGTTACTAACACTTAGCAACCGAACTGGTATCTAATACCCTGGTGCTACTAGGAGTACTAGTAAAGTACACATTAACATAATACATCCAATATACTTCTATCGACCTTGCCAGCCTTCTTATCTACCAAGTATCTAGGGTAATTCTGCTCCAGTGGCTGTTCCCTTTATTACAGAAGCACTTAGTCTCGGGTTTGGGTTCAACCTTGGGTTTCTTCACTAGAGCAGCAGCTGATTTGCCGTTTCATGAAGCATCCCTTTTTGCCCTTGCCCTTCTTGAAACTAGTGGTTTCACCAACCATCAACAATTGATGCTCCTTCTTGATCTCTACTTTTGTGGTGTCAAACATCGCGAATATCTCAAGGATCATCATATATGTCCCTGATATATTATAGTTCATCACGAAGCTCAAGCAGCTTGGTGGTAATGACTTCGGAGAACCATCACTATTTCATCTGGAAGATCAACTCCCACTCGATTCAAGCGATTGTTGTACTCAGACAATCTGAGCACAAGTTCAACAATTGAGCTTTTCTCCCTTAGTTTGCAGGCTAAGAAAATCGTCAGAAGTCTTATACCTCTTGACGTGGGCACGAGCCTGAAATCCCAATTTCAGCCCTCGAAACATCTCATATGTTTCGCGACGTTTCAAAACGTCTTCGGTGCCTCAACTCTAAGCCATTTAACTGAACTATCACGTAGTTATCAAAATGTGTATGTCAGATGTTCGCAACATCCATAGACAACGTTCGAGGTTCAGCACACTGAGCGGTGCATTAAGGACATAAGCCTTCTATGAAGCAATGAGGACAAACCTCAGTTTACGGACCTAGTCCGCATAATTACTACTATCAACTTTCAACTAAATTTTCTCTAGGAACATATCTAAACAGTAGAACTGAAGCGTGAGCTACGACATAATTTGCGAAGACCTTTTGACTATGTTCAGGATAAATAAGTTCATCTTATGAACTCCCACTCAGATAGACATCCCTCTAGTCATCTAAGTGATTACATGATCCGAGTCAACTAGGCCGTGTCCGATCATCACGTGAGACGGACTAGTCAACATCGGTGAACATCTTCATGTTGATCGTATCTTCCATACGACTCATGTTCGACCTTTCGGTCTCTTGTGTTCCGAGGCCATGTCTGTACATGCTAGGCTCGTCAAGTCAACCTAAGTGTTTCGCGTGTGTTCCGAGGCCATGTCTGTACATGCTAGGCTCGTCAACACCCGTTGAATTGAACGTAAGAATCTATCACACCCGATCATCACGTGGTGCTTCGAAACAACGAACTGTCGCAACGGTGCACAGTTAGGGGGAACACTTTCTTGAAATTATTATGAGGGATCATCTTATTTACTACCGTCGTTCTAAGTAAACAAGATGCATAAACATGATAAACATCACATGCAATCAAATAGTGACATGATATGGCCATCATCACTTTGCTCCTCTTGATCTCCATCTTCGGGGCTCCATGATCATCATCGTCACCGGCATGACACCATGATCTCCATCATCATGATCTCTATCATCGTGTCTTCATGAAGTTGTCTCGTCAACTATTACTTCTACTACTACAGCTAACGGTTAGCAATAAAGTAAAGTAATTACATGACGTTTATGTTGACACGCATGTCATAAATAAATTAAGACAACTCCTATGGCTCCTGCCGGTTGTCATACTCATCGACATGCAAGTCGTGATTCCTATTACAAGAACATGATCAATCTCATACATCACATATATCATTCATCACATCCTTTTGGCCATATCACATCACATAGCATACCCTGCAAAAACAAGTTAGACGTCCTCTAATTGTTGTTTGCATGTTTTACGTGGCTGCTATGGGTTTCTAGCAAGAACGTTTCTTACCTACGCAAAAACCACAACGTGATATGCCAATTGCTATTTACCCTTCATAAGGACCCTTTTCATCAAATCTGATCTGACTAAAGTGGGAGAGACAGACACCCGCTAGCCACCTTATGCAACTAGTGCATGTCAGTCGGTGGAACCAGTCTCACGTAAGAGTACGTGTAAGGTCGGTCCGGGCCGCTTCATCCCACAATGCCACCGAATCAAGATTGGACTAGTAACGGTAAGCATATTGAACAAAATCAACGCCCACAACTATTTTGTGTTCTACTCGTGCATAGAAACTACGCATAGACCTAGCTCATGATGCCACTGTCGGGGAACGTAGCAATAATTCAAAATTTTCCTACGTGTCACCAAGATCAATCTATGGAGTCATCTAGCAACGAGGGAGGAGTGGATCTACATACCCTTGTAGATCGCGCGCGGATGCGTTCAAGAGAACGGGGTTGATGGAGTCGTACTTGTCGTGATCCAAATCACCGATGATCCTAGCGCCGAACGGACGGCACCTCCGCGTTCAACACACGTACGGAGCAGCGACGTCTCCTCCTTCTTGATCCAGCAAGGGGGAAGGAGAGGTTGATGGAGATCCAGCAACACTACGGCGTGGTGGTGGAAGTAGCGGGATTCCAATAGGGCTTCGCCAAGCGCTGCGGGAGGAGGGAGATGTGTCATGGGAGGGAGAGGGAGGTGCCAGGGCTTAGGTGTTGCTGCCCTCCCTTCCCCTCACTATATATAGGGCCAAGGGAGAGGGGGGGCGCAGCCTTGGCCCTTCCTCCAAGGAAGGGTGCGGCCAGGGAGGAGTCCATCCTCCCCAAGGCACCTCGGAGGTGCCTTCCCCCTTTAGGACTCTTCCTTTCCCTTATCTCTTGGCGCATGGGCCTCTTGGGGCTGGTGCCCTTTGCCCATACAGGCCAAGGCGCACCCCCTACAGCCCATGTGGCCCCCCGGGGCAGGCGGCCCCACCCGGTGGACCCCTGGGACCCTTCCGGTGGTCCCGGTACAATACCGGTGACCCCGAAACTTGTCCCGATAGCCGAAATAGCACTTCCTATATATAATTCTTTACCTCCGGACCATTACGGAACTCCTCATGACGTCCGGGATCTCATCCGGGACTCCGAACAACTTTCGGGTTACCGCATACTAATATCTCTATAACCCTAGCGTCATTGAACCTTAAGTGTGTAGACCCTAAGGGTTCGGGAGACATGCAGACATGACCGAGATGACTCTCCGGTCAATAACCAACAGCGGGATCTGGATACCCATGTTGGCTCGCACATGTTCCACGATGATATCATCGGATGAACCACGATGTCAAGGACTTAATCAATCCCGTATACAATTCCCTTTGTCTAGCGGTACGATACTTGCCCGAGATTCGACCGTCGGTATCCCGATACCTTGTTCAATCTCGTTACCGGCAAGTCTCTTTACTCGTTCCGTAACACATCATCCCGTGATCAACTCCTTGATCACATTGTGCATATTATGATGATGTCCTACCGAGTGGGCCCAAAGATACCTCTCCATTTACACAGAGTGACAAATCCCAGTCTCGATTCGTGCCAACCCAACAGACACTTTCGGAGATACCTGTAGTGTACCTTTATAGCCACCCAGTTACGTTGTGACGTTTGCACACCCAAAGTATTCCTACGGTATCCGGGAGTTGCACAATCTCATGGTCTAAGGAAATGATACTCGACATTAGAAAAGCTTTAGCATACGAACTACATGATCTTGTGCTAGGCTTAGGATTGGGTCTTGTCCATCACATCATTCTCCTAATGATGTGATCCCATTATCAACGACATCCAATGTCCATGGTCAGGAAACCGTAACCATCTATTGATCAACGAGCTAGTCAACTAGAGGCTTACTAGGGACATGGTGTTGTCTATGTATCCACACATGTATCTGAGTTTCCTATCAATACAATTCTAGCATGGATAATAAACGATTATCATGAACAAGGAAATATAATAATAACTAATTTATTATTGCCTCTAGGGCATATTTCCAACAACCCTAACGTATCACTTACTCGTCGTAAGATTCCTGCAACATGAGACGTTGCAGCCACAAAGGGTCAGTACATTGAATGTACTGGCAAATTCACACTGTAGTGCAATGATGAATAATGGCTATCACTACATGCATATATGGCTGGTGGAAAAGCTCTACGGTTATAAAGTTTTTGCGAAAAGCCAATTTTTCCCTATTGCAAAGGAATAAATTTTATTTAACTATCATGGTGGTTGCTATACATTGAGAATGGTTGACAGCATTCTCAATCCCAATTAAGCATCATCATTAAAACCCAACAATATTCATTTAAAGTAACGTCATGAGATTCACATGATAATCCAGGTACTAGATACTCAAAACGTCCATAACCGGGGACACGGCTAACCATGATTAGTTTATACACTCTGCAGAGGTTTGCACACTTTTCCCCACAAGACTCGATCGCCTCCATTTGGTTTCTCGCACTACACGGTGTTTGAGAAACGGATGACCGAGACATAGTATTTCAGAAGCGCTAGCACCTTACGATGGATAGACCATTACACCTACTTTCCCCTACATCTGCTAGTCTACCCTGTAAGAGTTCGCATGACTTAATCAACTATGCTAGAGCCCATAATAGCTTGTGGCTGCACACAGAAGTTTCTAGTATGAATAATCTCATGATCCCTTTGAGCCTGGGTGGCGGTCCATAAAAAAACAGGCAATCCTGGTCTACCCAGGTGCCTAGACAGGCAATCCTGGAATACCCAGGTGCCTCAATCCACCCAGATGTGTGTTTAAGTTGCCACCTTAAGTAAACCATTAATTGACAATCTCACATCTGTCATGAATACTCTCAAAACCCAATCCACGTCTACGAGCATAGCATGGCAATGTAAGCATAACGTAATAGTAACTCCCAAGGGTTTGATAATAAACAAGTAATAGGTACTACCTCAACTACTTCCCATCCCACAATTTAATTAGATCCTAATCATGCAATGTTTGAGGTTTGATCTAATGCAATAAAAACTAGGTATGAAAGAGGTATGATCAAAGTGTGAACTTTCCTGCAATGTTGATGAAGATGATTCGCACTCAAAACGCTTGATACATCTACTCGTCACACTCCGGTCAATCTATCGTAAGCAAGCAATAGTAATCACACATAAGCAATCACTCAAAAGATCAGAAAGAACGAAGAAGACAATTCGGAAAACATCAGAACCAAACAAATAACTCTTGCAACATAAAACAATTTCTAACAGTACCAAAATTTTGTGAATTTGGCCTTATCAGAAAGTTTAAGTCAAGAGCTTCGATTTGCAAAAAGAATCAACTCAAACGGAGCTAAGAAACTCAAGTTATGATCAAACGAAGTTTGAATTCAAATCTGATCTAATTTAAATTTTAAACTTTTCAAAAACATGTTTGAGTTGGATTACTAGATAGAGGAGATCATAACGAAGAAGTGGGCGTTGGTTTCGTTGGATTTGGACAAACGAGTAAAAAGTTATGGCTATTTGAAAAATCAGGGCCAAGCTGTTTTACGGAAGAAAAAATAGCTACGGGCTAGGGTCTAATGTATAAATACATAGACTAATTGATAATCTAATTATTTTATCATATTAGTCTAAAAATAATAAACTACGGAGGTATAAGAAGAAAAAAATAAAGAAAGATACCTTTATAAGGCAGAGAAAAGACAGCTTTGGAGAAAGGAGATAATTTCCAAAAGTCGCGCCGGAGAGGAGAAATATATTTTTCTTAAATGAATCTAGTCAAACCAAAATATTGATTTAACCCGAATCAGATGATTTTTGGAGGCTCTATGGGTCTATTTATTGGTGGAAAAGAGGCTTATGGGTCAAAGGCTAGGCAATGTGGGACTAAACGTAGACGAAAATATACGAAACAGAGAAGAAAAGAGGCGGATGGGCCTAAAGGCCTTCGGCCGGCCGCGCGCATGCTGCGGTGCAGTTTTTTTTTTACAAAATTCGGCCTAAGAAAAAAAAGGCCGGCTAGGCCTGGCCTATTTAAGAGAAAAACAATGGGGCGCCAGAAGCTACTATACTGCGCATGTAGGCGATAAATAAATATGGGCTGCACGTATAGTTTTTTTAAATAGAAACAGAAAGAAAACCGAATAAAAAAATAGAATAAAAATTTTATATAGGCATATTATATATCAAAATTTTCAAAAAAAGATTTTCTATGACATGAACATTTTTCTGGCATTAAATAAAATACACACAAATTCTAATAATTCTAACAGTGCTCCTGCTCTAATAAGATCCAACAAAATCATTTTAAAAATACCAAAATGAAATCAAATTTATTTCTCTCCAATTTTATGTTGTAGGGAATCATGTTACCCTATTTTCCATGTATTTTATTTTTGGAGAAAAATAATTTTAATAAAACTCAAACAATTCCAAATTGAAAATAATTTCGAAAGGACTTTGAATTTTTTTGATCCTTGAAACTCCCAACTCATATTTCATAATTTGAAGAAGTCATTTTATCTCCTCTCATGAAAATCATTGAGTTGCTTAAAGTTTCAGAACTGGAAATATTTTTAGATGAAATTCAAATATTTTCAACACCCCTTTTCATTTAAATAAATGGAAGAAGTCATGTTATCTTCTCTCTAGGGTTTCGTGGTGAAAAGAATTTGAATTCACGGAGATCAAAATGCAAAATGGTGAAAGTTTGGGAAAGTCCTTTTATTCCCTCTCATTTAACTTTCAAAAAGGTTTCAAATTTCACTCAATCAATCACACAACAATCAAACAAACAATCAACCTATCTATTTATTATTACATTCCAAAATTTAGAATTTTGGGATGTTACAAACCTACCACCCTTAAAATGAATCTCGTCCTCGAGATTTGGAGAGGCTAGAAAGAAATAGGTTGGGTTTTGGGGTCTTCTCAAAATCCATCGATCATCACAGGGGGTCTGGGGTGCTACCACCCTTAGAAACATTGTTACGATCCCATCAATACTCATATAATCCATCCTTATTCTTGACGGGGCCGGTCTTCTCAGATTCTCGGCAAATTCCTTCTCTGGGCTCTTCCGATAGTGGCATAATCTTTTCCTCAATTCTTCTGTCCTTTCCTCTTGGTAAGGTTATTCCGAGATTGGGTCTTCTTAGCTGACGGGTCAGGCGCCAAAACTAAACAACTATCGATATCTCATGGTGGTCAACAATTTATGGTTTCACCTGCGGGAAATGGGTCTGGGTTGAACCTCACCGTATAACCTACGGTTGGCAACAACTACCGTATAACCTAAGGTTCAAACAAGATTTAATATTGTCGTCTCTCTACTATAGGCAAGTCACTCAGATTTACCATCCCATATAGCAAGGCGCATAATAAGAGTAAGTCGGTATGGTGATCAATCCATCCCGCACCCAAATCATTACCATGTATACAGTTTAGCGAATCTCGCATACTAACACTCAGTCATCCTCACAAGCATTGCAGAATTTCTCTTGTCGACAAACTAAGTTCGGATAATTCCATGGATTCTGCAAGCCAAACAAACATCTATCATTCCTTCACAACTCCCAGGTTTTACGTTACTCCTATAAAATTGTCTGCCGATAAACGTCGTATCTTCCTCCAGGGTTTTTCCTTCAGCAAGAATGTGCTTGCTTCTTGGCAGATCCCGGGGCCTATTGGTTATGGCCCATCTTATCACTTGTAGTCCTTGAACTTATCATCGGGCAACTGATCATTATTCCAACTTCCAACTTCCTAGTATTCTTAAATCCATCCTATTGTACTATCTTCCTTCCTTCTATTGGCACCAAACTAGGACATGATTACTTAGACTCATCATGGAGTTTCCATTGATCCATATTTCCGACATCATACCTCCTTTATATCCAATAGTAATTTATCTATTCATCCTCGTGGGATATCCCTCATACCGAGATAAAAACTTATACTTATGAAGTCCATATTCCACTTCGTGGAACATCATTATCCTTTCGAGGGTCAAGCATCCTTACAGGGGAATATTGGCCATCTCTGCATGGCACTTCTTCAACTGGGAAACATGAAACACATCATGAACTCCTGACAGTCCTTCGGGTGACTCCAACTTGTTGGCCACTTCTCCCATACGCTCCAAAACTCGGTATGGTCCTACAAATCTCGGGGCTAACTTTCCCTTAACTCCAAATCGTTTAACTCCTCGTAGAGGGGACACACGAAGACATGCTCTGTCTCCAATTTCATAGACTACCTCCTTGAGTTTTTGAGTCTACATAACTCTTCTGCCTGGACTGAGCTACCTTCAGTCTACCTCGAATGAACTTAACATTATCTTTTGACTCCTTGATCACATTTGGTCCAAACAACTGACGGTCTCCAACTTCATCCCACATACTTTTGGGGCATCACAAATACTGAGACAAAACTCGTATTCATTTTGTCCAAAATCCACTCAGTGGAGTATCCTTATCTTTTCCAGGGGTTAACGGTTCTTACAGGGTACTACCACCCTTAAAATGCACAAATCTTCCATAGACCATATTTCTCATATCCTCAAAAATGGTCGTATCTACTTTCCCAAACACTTTTGCCCTTGTTTTGGACTCTAACTTGTATGATTTGAATGGAACTAACCCGGACTGACGCTGTTTTCAGTACAATTGTCATGATGTTGTTTTATGTGCAGAAAACAAGAGTTCTCGGAATGACCTAAAACTCCACGGAATATCTTACAATAAATAATAAAAAATCCTCGCCAAAGATGAAGAACAGGGGGCCCACACCCTTGCCACGAGGGTGGGCCCCCCTAGGGCGCGCCCCCTACCTCGTGGGCCCCCTGGAGACCCCCCGACTCCAACTCCAACTCTATATAACTTCTTTCGGGGAGAAAAAATAGGAGAGAAGAAATCATCGTGTTTTGCGATACGGAGCCGCGGCCAAGCCCTAAAACCTCTCGGGAGGGCTGATCTGGAGTCCGTTCGGGGCTCCAGAGAGGGGGATTCGTCGTCGTTCTCATCATCAACCATCCTCCATCACCAATTTCATGATGCTCACCGCCGTGCGTGAGTAATTCCATCATAGGCTTGCTGGACGGTGATGCGTTGGATGAGATTTATCATGTAATCGAGTTAGTTTTGTTAGGGTTTGATCCCTAGTATCCATTATGTTTTGGGATTGATGTTGCTATGACTTTGCTATGCTTAATGGTTGTCACTAGGTCCCGAGTGCCATGATTTCAGATCTGAACCTATTATGTTTTCATCAATATATGAGAGTTCTTGATCCTTTCTTGCAAGTCTAGTCACCTATTATGTGTTATGATCCGTTAACCCCAAAGTGACAATAATCGGGATACTTACCGGCGATGACCGTAGTTTCAGGAGTTCATGTATTCACTATGTGCTAATGCTTTGTTCCGATTCTCTATTGAAAGGAGGCCTTAATATCCCTTAGTTTCCATTAGGACCCCGCTGTCACGGGAGGGTAGGACAAAAGATGTCATGCAAGTTCTTTTCCATAAGCACGTATGACTACATTTGGAATACATGCCTACATTACATTGACGAATTGGAGCTAGTTCTATGTCACCCTATGTTATGACTATTACATGATGAACCACATCCGTCATAATTATCCATCATTGATCTGATGCCTACGAGCTTTCCATATACTGGTTTACGCTCATTTACTTTCCCGTTGCTATTGTTACAATCACTACAAAATACCAAAAACATTACATTCCTTTTGTTACTCTTTTGTTACCGTTACCATCACTATCATATTACTTTGCTACTAAACACTTTGCTGCAGATACTAAGTTTCCAGGTGTGGTTGAATTGACAACTTAGCTGCTAATACTTGAGAATGTTCTTTGGCTCCCCTTGTGTCGAATCAATAAATTTGGGTTGAATACTCTACCCTCGAAAGCTGTTGCGATCCCCTATACTTGTGGGTTATCAAGACTAATTTCTGGCGCCGTTGCCCGGGAGCATAGATCTATACTTTGAGTCACTTGGGATTTATATCTGCTGGACACTATGAAGAATTTGAAAGACGCTAAGACAACAATTTATCCCTCAACTACGAGGGGAGGTAAGGAACTGCCATCTAGCTCTGCACTTGATTCACCTTCTATTATGTGTAAGCTTGCGACACCTAAACCTGCTTCTGCTATTCGTTCTGATATGTTGCATGTTATTGATGATGCTACTTCTGCTATACATGATACTTATGATGAAACTAATTCTATGCCTGATACTACTATGCCACTTAGTGATTTTCTTGAGGAACGACTTGCTAGGGCTAGAGAGATTGAAAATATTGAATCTGATTATGATGATGAAAGTGATGATGAAGAATCACTTGTTATTCCTAAGGGTTATTTATTTGATCACGAAGCTTCTTTAGCTCTTTTAGCTTGCAAAGATAGATATGAACTCAAAAGGTTATTTGCTAAATGGAATAAGCAATCTCTAAATGCTAGGATGAGACCTGACCCTGCTTTTGCTACTTCACCTATCTGTGTTACTGATAAGGATTATGAATTCTCTGTTGATCCTGATATAATTACTTTAGTTAAATCTGATCCTTTTCATGGCTATGAATCTGAAACTGTTGTGGCACATCTTACTAAATTAAATGATATAGCTACCCTGTTCACTAATGATGAGAGATCTCGCTACTTTTATATCCTTAAAATATTTCCGTTCTCATTAAAGGGTGATGCTAAGATATGGTTTAATTCTCTTGATCCTGGTTGTGTGCGTAGTCCCCAGGATATGATCTATTATTTCTCTGCTAAATATTTCCCTGCTCATAAGAAACAAGCTGCTTTAAAGGAAATATATAACTTTGTGCAAATTAAAGAAGAGAGTCTCCCACAAGCTTGGGGGAGGCTTCTCAAGTTACTTAATGCTTTGCCTGATCATCCTCTTAAGAATAATGAAATACTTGATATCTTTTATCATGGACTAACCGATGCTTCTAGAGATTACCTAGATAGTTGTGCTGGTTCTCTTTTCAGGGAAAGAACACCAGATGAAGCTGAAATCTTATTGAATAATATGTTGACAAATAAAAATAATTGGGCACCTCCTGAGCCACCTCCTGCTCCAATTAATGATCCTATTCCTAAACCAACTCCGAAGAAGAGAGGTATTCTATTTCTTAGTCCCGAAGATATGCAAGAGGCAAAGAAATCTATGAAAGAAAAAGGTATTAAAGCTGAAGATGTTAAGAATTTACCTCCTATTGAAGAAATACATGGTCTTAATTTACCGCCTATTGAAGAAACATATGATCTAAATCCTTTATTTGTTGAAGAACCTCCAGACCTCGATAACCCGACACAGGTAGTAAAGGTAAATTCTCTCTATAGATATGATAAAGCTGTAATCCCATTTACTAAAATTGCTAGCCCATGCTTAGATGAGTTTGATAAATTTATGGCTAAGCAAGAGGACTTTAATGCTTACTTTGGTAGACAATTAAAATACAATTCAAATATGCTTGGACACTTTGGTGATTATATGGCTAATATTAGAGGTGAACTTAAACTTGTTAGCAAACATGCTTCTATGGTTACCACTCAAGTAGAACAAGTACTTAAAGCTCAAAAAGAATTGCTCAAATGAGATGAATAGTAATAAAAATGATTATGATGTTAAAGTGGCTACTAAAACTGGTAGAATGACTCAGGAACCTTTGTATCCTGAAGGCCACCCTAAGAGAATTGAGCAAGATTCTCAGAGAAATAATATTGATGCACCTAGTTCTTCTAAAAGGAAGAAAAAGAAAAAATATAGAACTGTGCAAACTTCTAGTGAACCTATTGCTGAACCACCTGATAATCCAAATGATATTTCTATTTCTGATGCTGAAACACAATCTGGCAATGAACATGAACCTAATGAAAATGTTAATGATGATGTTCATAATGATGCTCAACCTAGTAATTATAATGATGTAGAAATTGAACCTGCTGTTGATCTTGATAACCCACAATCAAAGAATCAACGTTATGGTAAGAAAGACTTTGTTGCTAGGAAACATGGTAAAGAAAGAGAGCCTTGGGTTCAGAAACCCATGCCTTTTCCTCCCAAACCATCCAAGAAAAAGGATGATGAGGATTTTGAGTGCTTTGCTGAAATGATTAGACCTATCTTTTTGCATATGCGATTGACTGATATGCTCAAAACCAATCCTATGAAAGATATTGTTACAAATAAAAGAAAGATACCGAAAGCTGAAATTTCCACCATGCTTGCTAATTATACTTTTAAGGGTGGAATACCAAAGAAACTTGGAGATCCAGGAGTACCTACTATACCATGCTCCATTAAAAGAAACTATGTTAAAACTGCTTTATGTGATCTTGGAGCTGGTGTTAGTGTTATGCCTCTCTCTTTATATCGTAGACTTGACTTGAATATGTTGACACCTACTGAAATATCTTTGCAAATGGCTGATAAATCAACTGCTATCCCTGTTGGTATTTGTGAGGATGTGCCTGTTGTGGTTGCAAACATTACTATTTTAACGGACTTTGTTATTCTTGATATTCCCGAGGACGATAGTATGTCTATTATTCTTGGAAGACCTTTTCTTAATACTTCAGGGGCTGTTATTGATTGCAACAAAGGCAATGTCACTTTTCATGTTAATGGTAATGAGCATACGATACACTTTTCGAGGAAACAACCTCAAGTTCATAGTATCAATTCTATCGGAAAAATTCCATCGATTATATTTAGAGGTTCTGAATTTCCTCTTCCTACTGTCAAGAAGAAATATGATATACTTATTATTGGGGATGTGCATATCCCCGTTGAGGTGACCTAGTGTTATTCGAAATTTCTCCGGTTTCATGTTAATCGGAATGAGTTTGTTAACAAGACTTGATCAACCTTGTTAGTGGATTCCTTTTGACGAGCATGAGATGGATGAAACTGGAACACAACCTTCTGTACCCTCTCTATACTTTCTGTTATTTAGTTGAAATAAAATAAAAATAAATATTTGTCTGTCTGTTATCTGATTATCCGTGCAATATAAAAATACCTCGAAAATAAAAGTTCTCCAAATGCCCTGAAAATTAAATATGATTTTTTTCTAGAATATTTGAGGATTTATGGAACAAAGAACACACCAAGGGGGACAACCACCTTGCCATGAGGGTGGAGGGCGCGCCCATCCCCCTAGGGCGCGCCCCCTGCCTCGTGGGCCCATGGTGGCCCTCCTCCACTTATTTCTGCACCCATCCTCTTCTTCTTCCTCCCACAAACATGAAAACCAACTCAAGCACGAGTTCCAGCCCTCTTTGCTGCCATTTTGGATCTCCTTGCTCAAAGCACCTCTCACAAAACTGCTTGGGGAGATTGTTCCTTGGTATGTGACTCCTCCATTGATCCAATTAGTTTTTGTTCTAGTGCTTTATTCATTGCAAATTTTTGCTGCTTAGGTGACCCTGTTATTGAGCTTGCATGTCAAATTTATATGGTCAAAAGTAGTTTTGATGCATGATATAGGATCTAGGCACTTGTAGGAGTAGTTGCTATCAATATTATTGAGTTTGGTTTACTTTTATTTTTAAGTTACTAAAAATTTCAGAATTTTTCAAAAAATGATGAGGAGATTATTGAGGGGTTCATCGAGCCAAAGCTCGAAGGAAAAGGCACCGAAGCCTAAGTATAATTTGCCGCGCACCGCGGAGGCCTCACCGCTTTCCTCCACGACCAATGCGATCACTATCTCTTACTCACAAATACCTTTGTGCAAAACTTTCATTTTCATTCTAGGAACTCACCACCTATGGTGGAGTTTCATTTATATGATGAGCATAAGGAGATGTCACTTTATGATTTTTGTTGGATTTGTTTAGTCCCTTTTGAGGGCAAGACAGAAGAACAACATCGTGATGATGTGGAGGGATTTATTAATACTATCACTGTAGGGGAAACTAGGAAGGTTTCCGATGCACGAATCACTAGCATACATTTTCCTGTCTTACGTTACTTTGCATTATTTGCTAGTCCTTGCTTAATTGGTCGCGAAAACTGTGGAAACCTTAGTATCCCCGATATTATTATTTTTCTCCAAGGTTTATACAATGATAACACTTTTAGTATGGGCGGCATTATTGCTAGACGGTTAAGTATGAACCGTACTAAGGGTCCCATCTTTGGAGGCATCTATGCTACACGCCTAGCTGCACATTTTAACATACCTATAGGCATGCTGAGATGGAAGAAAAAGTGCTTCCTCGAGTTTATTTAGATTATAAAAGTATGGTGGCACATGATTTTATTATTAAGAATAGGGCAGGAGAGCTTAAATATCAATTGTTCTTTAATAAACATCATACTGAGACAATTATCTTGCCTGCTCCTTCTTTGTTTGATTTGACTGTAGGCACTTACCTTGTTCCGTTGACGGCTATCCACGCCTATCGGAACCCTGCACCAGCCGAGGAGCCAGAACCGGAACCACAATTTGATCCTTCACGATAGTCTAACTATCAGTGGGATCCGGAGATGATTGCCAGCCAGTGGCAATCGGAGCCTTCTTCTTCCTCATCACAGTACGACCCCAACAACTATTATTATGGATATCAGCCAGGCCAGCCGTGGCCATAGACTAACTTAGGCCAAAAGCCTAAGCTTGGGGGAGTACGTATTTCTCACCGACATTACATTTATGTTCACACACACTCATTGCTAGATGTCAGTGCTCATACTTTTTCATTGTATCATCCATGCTAGTTTATTTCCTTCTACGCTTCCTTCTTGTGTTTTTAATAAACCTTAAGAAAAAAACCAAAAAAAATTAGTTGTAGCTTTTAATTAATTTACTTTCCATGCTTGTAGTAGTAATTAAAAAGAAAACCCAAAAATATTTCATGTTCTTCTTTTGCTTGTTGGGAGCTTTCCCGTGTAAATAGTTTTATTTATTTTCTTTTCTTTGGGGGTCAGTAGGAGAAGACCATGATTAAATTGTTGAAGTGGCTCTTATATGCTTTATTGTTGATTTAACCAAGAGCCCATATTGTTTTGTCTTCTCCTGTTTATTGAATGCTCACAGATTCCAGCTTAGTCCAATGCAAGTGCACCCTTATTATTATTCACATCGTTCGGTCGTGCAAGTGAAAGGCAATTATGATGATATATGATGGACTGACTGAGATGAGAAAAACTGGTACGAACTCGACCTCTTTTGTTTTTGTAAATATGATGAGTTCATTGTTCTTGATTCAGCTTGTTATGAATAAACATGTTTGCAATGACAATTAGAGATCATAGTTGCTTGTGCCATGCTTGATTAGCTATGAGTTATAATGGTTTACCTTGCGTGCCAACATGCTATTAAAAGGGTTATGATGTGGTATGATAGGGTGGTATCCTCCTCTGAATGATTTAAGTGACTTGACTTGGCACATGTTCACAAATGTAATTGAAAAAAAATCAACATAGCCTTCATGATATTTATGTTCATGGTGGATTATATCCTACTCATGCTTGCATCCAATGTTTATTAATTTTAATGCATGTACATGGCTGTTGTCGCTCTCTAGTTGGTCGCTTCCCAGTCTTTTGCTAGCCTTCACCTGTACTAAGCGGGAATACTGCTTGTGCATCCAAATCCCTTAAACCCCAAAGTTATTCCAGATGAGTCCACTATACCTTCCTATATGCAGTATCTACCTGTCGTTGCAAGTAAATTTGTATGTGCCAAACTCTAAACCTTCAAATAATCATCCTGTTTTGTATGCTCGAATAGCTCATGTATCAACTAGGGTTGTCTGTATCTTCCATGCTAGGCCGGTTATTCTCAAGAGGAGTGGACTCCGCTCCTCACTCACGAGATAAATGGCTGGTCACCGAGATGCCTAGTCCCATGCTTTATGCAAACTAAATCACAATAATTGCAAAAAAAACTCCCCCTGGGACCTGATGTATGTTGGAGGCACTCGTTGTTTCAAGCAAGCCATGGATTGATGTTTCTTGGTGGAGGGGAGTATAAACTTTACCATTCTGTTTGGGAACCGCCTATAATGTGTGTAGCATGGAAGATATCGCCATCTCTTGGTTGTTATGTTGACAATGAAAGTATACCGCTCAAAATGTTATTCACCTCTATTTCAAAACCGAGCTCTGGCACCTCTACAAATCCCTGCTTCCCTCTGCGAAGGGCCTATCTATTTACTTTTATGTTGAGTCATCACCCTCTTATTAAAAAGCACCAGTTGGAGAGCACCATTGTCATTTGCATTCATTACTGTTAGTTTACATTGGGTGTGACTATGATTGGATCTCTTTTACCATGAATTACAATGTCTAGTCAGTCGTTGATCTTCAAAGGTGCTCTGCATTTATGTTTTGCGGTCTAAGAAAGGGCTAGCGAGATACCATCTTGTTATATCATATTATGATTGTTTTGAGAAAGTGTTGTCATCCGAGATTTATTATTATGGTTTGCTAGTTGATTATGCTATTGATATGGGTAATCATGAGACCTGAGAATTATTGCAAATGTGGTTAGTTATAATCTTTGCTGAAAACTTGAATGCTAGCTTAACATATTTACAACAACAAGAGCAAACAGAGTTTGTAAAAGTTTTTCTTTATTTCTTTCAGTTTGTCAACTGAATTGCTTGAGGACAAGCAAGGGTTAAGCTTGGGGGAGTTGATACGTCTCCGTCGTATCTACTTTTCCAAACACTTTTGCCCTTGTTTTGGAATCTAACTTGTATGATTTGAATGGAACTAACCCGGACTGACGCTGTTTTCAGCAGAATTGCCATGATGTTGTTTTATGTGCAGAAAACAAAAGTTCTCGGAATGACCTGAAACTCCATGGAATATCTTACAATAAATAATAAAAAATCCTCGCCAAAGATGAAGACCAGGGGGCCCACACCCTCTCCACGAGGGTGGGGGGCGCCCTCCTACCTCATGGGCCCCCCTGGAGACCCCTTGACTCCAACTCCAACTCCAACTCTATATAACTGCTTTTGGGGATAAAGAAATAGGAGAGAAGAAATCATCGCGTTTTACGATACGGAGCCGCCGCCAAGCCCCAAAACCTCCCGGTAGGGCTGATCTGGAGTCCGTTCGGGGCTCCGGAGAGGGGGATTCGTCACCGTCGTCATCATCAACCATCCTCCATCACCAATTTCATGATGCTCACCGCCGTGCATGAGTAATTCCATCGTAGGCTTGCTAGACGGTGATGGGTTGGATGATATTTATCATGTAACCGAGTTAGTTTTGTTAGGGTTTGGTCCCTAGTATGCACTATGTTCTGAGATTGATGTTGCTATGACTTTGCTATGCTTAATGCTTGTCACTAGGGCCCGAGTGCCGTGATTTCAGATCTGAATCTATTATGTTTTCATCAATATATGAGAGTTCTTGATCGTATCTTGGAAGTCTATAGTCACCTATTATGTGTTATGATCCATTAACCCTGAAGTGACAATAATCGGGATACTTACCTGAAGGAAATATGCCCGAGAGGCAATAATAATGTTATTAATTTATTTCCTTATATCATGATAAATGTTTATTATTCATGCTAGAATTGTATTATCCGGAAACATAATACTTGTGTGAATACATAGACAAACCAAACGTCACTAGTATGCCTCTACTTGACTAGCTCGTTAATCAAAGATGGTTATGTTTCCTAACCATAGACATGTGTTGTCATTTGATTAATGGGATCATATCATTAGGAGAATGATGTGATTGACATGACCCATTCCATTAGCTTAGCACCCGACCGTTTAGTATGTTGCTATTGCTTTCTTCATGACTTATACATGTTCCTATGACTATGAGATTATGCAACTCCCGTTTGCCGGAGGAACACTTTGTGTGCTACCAAACGTCACAATGTAACTGGGTGATTATAAAGGAGCTCTACAGGTGTCTCCAAAGGTACATGTTGGGTTGGCGTATTTCGAGATTAGGATTTGTCACTCCGATTGTCGGAGAGGTAACTCTGGGCCCTCTCGGTAATGCACATCACATAAGCCTTGCAAGCATTGCAACTAATGAGTTAGTTGTGAGATGATGTAGTAGGAAACGAGTAAAGAGACTTGTCGGTAACGGGATTGAACTAGGTATTGAGATACCGACGATCGAAACTCGGGCTAGTAACATACCGATGACAAAGGGAACAACGTATGTTGTTATGCGGTCTGACCGATAAAGATCTTCGTAGAATATGTGGGAGCCAATATGAGCATCCAGGTTCCGCTATTGGTTATTGACCGGAGATGTGTCTCGGTCATGTCTACATTGTTCTCGAACCCGTATGGTCCGCACGCTTAAGGTTTCGATGACAGTTATATTATGAGTTTATGCATTTTAATGTACCGAAGATTTGTTCGGAGTCCCGGATGTGATCACGGACATGACGAGGAGTCTTGAAATGGTCGAGACATAAAGATTGATATATTGGAAGCCTATATTTGGATATCGGAAGTGTTCCGGGTGAAATCGGGATTTTACCGGAGTACCGGGAGGTTACCGGAACCCCCCGGGAGGTATATGGGCCTTAGTGGGCTTTAGTGGAAGAGAGGAGAGGTGGCCAGGGCTGGGCCGCGCGCCCCTCCCCCCTAGTCCGAATAGGACAAGGAGAGGGGGGCGGCGCCCCCCTTCCTTCTCTCTCTCCTCTTTCCCCTCCCGAATCCTATTGCAACTAGGAAAGGGGGGAATCCTACTCCCGGTGGGAGTAGGACTCCTCCTGGCGCGCCCTCCTCCTGGCCGGCCGCACCCCCCCCCTTGATCCTTTATATACGGGGGCAGGGGGCACCCCTAGACACACAAGTTGATCCACGTGATCATATTCTTAGCCGTGTGCGGTGCCCCCTTCCACCATAATCCTCGATAATATTGTAGCGGTGCTTAGGCGAAGCCCTGCGACGGTAGTACATCAAGATCGTCACCACGCCGTCGTGCTGACGGAACTCTTCCCCGACACTTTGCTGGATCGGAGTCCGGGGATCGTCATCGAGCTGAACGTGTGCTAGAACTCGGAGGTGCCATAGTTTCGGTGCTTGATCGGTCGGGCCGTGAAGACGTACGACTACATCAACCGCGTTGTGCTAACGCTTCTGCTGTCGATCTACAAGGGTACGTAGATCACACTCTCCTCTCCCGTTGCTATGCATCACCATGATCTTGCGTGTGCGTAGGAATTTTTTTTGAAATTACTACGTTCCCCAACAGTGGCATCCGAGCCTAGGTTTAATGTGTTGATGTTATATGCACGAGTAGAACACAAGTGAGTTGTGGGCGATATAAGTCATAGTGCTTACCAGCATGCCATACTTTGGTTCGGCGGTATTGTTGGATGAAGCGGCCCGGACCGACATTACGCGTATGCTTACGCGAGACCGGTTCTCCCGACGTGCTTTGCACAAAGGTGGCTAGCGGGTGACAGTTTCTCCAACTTTAGTTGAACCGAGTGTGGCTACGCCCGGTCCTTGCGAAGGTTAAAACAGCACCAACTTGACAAACTATCGTTGTGGTTTTGATGCGTAGGTAAGATTGGTTCTTGCTTAAGCCCGTAGCACTCACGTAAAACTTGCAACAACAAAGTAGAGGGCGTCTAACTTGTTTTTGCAGGGCATGTTGTGATGTGATATGGTCAAGACATGATGCTAAATTTTATTGTATGAGATGATCATGTTTTGTAACCGAGTTATCGGCAACTGGCAGGAGCCATATGGTTGTCGCTTTATTGTATGCAATGCAATCGCGCTGTAATGCTTTACTTCATCACTGAGCGGTAGCGATAGTCGTGGAAGCATAAGATTGGCGAGACGACAACGATGCTACGATGGAGATCAAGGTGTCGCGCCGGTGACAATGATGATCACGACGATGCTTCGAAGATGGAGATCACAAGCACAAGATGATGATGGCCATATCATATCACTTATATTGATTGCATGTGATGTTTATCTTTTATGCATCTTATCTTGCTTTGATTGACGGTAGCATTATAAGATGATCTCTCACTAATTATCAAGAAGTGTTCTCCCTGAGTATGCACCGTTGCGAAAGTTCTTCGTGCTGAGACACCACATGATGATCGGGTGTGATAGGCTCTACGTTCAAATACAACAGGTGCAAAACAGTTGCACACGCGGAATACTCAGGTTATACTTGACGAGCCAAGCATATACAGATATGGCCTCGGAACGCTTAGACCGAAAGGTCGAGCGTGAATCATATAGTAGATATGATCAACATAGTGATGTTCACCAATGAAACTACTCCATCTCACATGATGATCGGACATGGTTTAGTTGATTTGGATCACGTAATCACTTAGAGGATTAGAGGGATGTCTATAAAAGTGGGAGTTCTTTAAGTAATATGATTAATTGAACCTAAATTTATCATGAAACTTAGTACCTAATAGTATCTTGCTTGTTTATGCTTGATTGTAGATAGATGGCCCGTGCTGTTGTTCCGTTGAATTTTAATGCGTTCCTTGAGAAAGCAAAGTTGAAAGATGATGGTAGCAATTACACGGACTGGGTCTGTAACTTGAGGATTATCCTCATTGCTGCACAGAAGAATTACGTCCTGGAAGCACCGCTAGGTGCCAGGCCTACTGCTGGAGCAACACCAGATGTTATGAATGTCTGGCAGAGCAAAGCTGATGACTACTCGATAGTTCAGTGTGCCATGCTTTATGGCTTAGAATCGGGACTTCAACGACGTTTTGAACATCATGGAGCATATGAGATGTTCCAGGAGTTGAAGTTAATATTTCAAGCAAATGCCCGGATGGAGAGATATGAAGTCTCCAATAAGTTCTATAGCTGCAAGATGGAGGAGAACAGTTCTGTCAGTGAGCATATACTCAAAATGTCTGGGTATAATAATCACTTGATTCAATTGGGAGTTAATCTTCCAGATGATTGTGTCATTGACAGAATTCTCCAATCACTGCCACCAAGCTACAAGAGCTTCATGATGAACTATAATATGCAAGGGATGAATAAGACTATTCCCGAGCTCTTCGCAATGCTGAAAGCTGCGGAGGTAGAAATCAAGAAGGAGCATCAAGTGTTGATGGTCAACAAGACCACTAGTTTCAAGAAAAAGGGCAAAGGGAAGAAGAAGGGCAACTTCAAAAAGAACAGCAAGCAAGTTGCTACTCAAGAGAAGAAACCCAAACCTGGACCTAAGCCTGAAACTGAGTGCTTCTACTGCAAGCAGACTGGTCACTGGAAGCGGAACTGCCCCAAGTATTTGGCGGATAAGAAGGATGGCAAGGTGAACAAAGGTATATGTGATATACATGTTATTGATGTGTACCTTACTAATGCTTGCAGTAGACCTGGGTATTTGATGCTGGTTCTGTTGCTAACATTTGCAACTCGAAACAGGGACTACGGATTAAGCGAAGATTGGCTAAGGACAAGGTGACGATGCGCGTGGGAAATGGTTCCAAAGTCAATGTGATCGTAGTCGGCACGCTACCTCTACATCTACCTTCGGGATTAGTATTAGACCTAAATAATTGTTATTTGGTGCCAGCGTTAAGCATGAACATTATATCTGGATCTTGTTTGATGCGAGACAGTTATTCATTTAAATCAGAGAATAATGGTTGTTCTATTTACATGAGTAATATCTTTTATGGTCATGCACCCTTAAAGAGTGGTCTATTTTTATTAAATCTCGATAGTAGTGACACACATATTCATAGTGTTGAAACCAAAAGATGTAGAGTTGATAATGATAGTGCAACTTATTTGTGGCACTACCGTTTGGGTCATATCGGTATAAAGCGCATGAAGAAACTCCATACTGATGGACTTTTGGAACCACTTGATTATGAATCACTTGGTACTTGCGAACCGTGCCTTATGGGTAAGATGACAAAAACACCATTCTCCGGTACTATGGAGAGAGCAACAGATTTATTGGAAATCATACATACAGATGTATGTGGTCCGATGAATGTTGAGGCTCATGGCGGATATCGTTATTTTCTCACCTTTACAGATGACTTAAGCAGATATGGGTATATCTACTTAATGAAACATAAATCTGAAACATTTGAAAAGTTCAAAGAATTTCAGAGTGAAGTTGAAAATCATCGTAACAAGAAAATAAAATTCCTACGATCTGATCGTGGAGGAGAATATTTGAGTTACGAGTTTGGTGTACATTTAAAACAATCTGGAATAGTTTCACAACTCACGCCACCCGGAACACCACAGCGTAATGGTGTGTCCGAACGTTGTAATCGTACTTTACTAGATATGGTGCGATCTATGATGTCTCTTACTGATTTACTGCTATCATTTTGGGGACATGCTCTAGAGACGGCCGCATTCACGTTAAATAGGGCACCATCAAAATCTGTTGAGACGACGCCTTATGAACTGTGGTCTGGCAAGAAACCAAAGTTGTCGTTTCTGAAAGTTTGGGGCTGCGCTGCTTATGTGAAAAAACTTCAACCTGATAAGCTCAAACCCAAATCGGAGAAATGTGTCTTCATAGGATATCCAAAGGAAACTATTGGATACACCTTCTATCACAGATCCGAAGGCAAGACTTTTGTTGCTAAATTCGGAAACTTTCTAGAGAAGGAGTTTCTCTCGAAAGAAGTGAGTGGGAGGAAAGTAGAACTTGACGAGGTAACTGTACCTGCTCCCTTATTGGAAAGTAGTACATCACAGAAACCTGTTTCTGTGACACCTACACCAATTAGTGAGGAAGCTAATGATAATGATCATGAAACTTCAGAACAAGATACTACTGAACCTCATAGATCAACCAGAGTAAGATCCATGCCAGAGTGGTACGGTAATCCTGTTCTGGAAGTCATGCTACTAGATCATGATGAACCTACGAACTATGAAGAAGTGATGGTGAGCCCAGATTCCGCAAAATGGCTTGAAGCCATGAAATCTGAGATGGGATCCATGTATGAGAACAAAGTATGGACTTTGGTTGACTTGCCCAATGATCGGCAAGCAATTGAGAATAAATGGATCTTCAAGAAGAAGACTGACGCTGACGGTAATGTTACTGTCTACAAAGCTCGACTTGTCGCAAAAGGTTTTCGGCAAGTTCAAGCGATTGACTACGATGAGACCTTCTCACCCGTAGCGATGCTTAAGTCTGTCCAAATCATGTTAGCAATTGCCGCATTTTCTGATTATGAAATTTGGCAAATGGATGTCAAAACTGCATTCCTGAATGGATTTCTGCAAGAAGAGTTGTATATGATGCAGCCGGAAGGTTTTATCGATCCAAAGGGAGCTAACAAAGTGTGCAAGCTTCAGCGATCCATTTATGGACTTGGGCAAGCCTCTCGGAGTTGGAATAAACGCTTTGATAGTGTGATCAAAGCATTTGGTTTTGTACAGACTTTTGGAGAAGCCTGCATTTACAAGAAAGTGAGTGGGAGCTCTGTAGCATTTCTGATATTATATGTAGATGACATATTACTAATCGGAAATGATATAGAATTTCTGGATAGCATAAAAGGATACTTGAATAAGAGTTTTTCAATGAAAGACCTCGGTGAAGCTGCTTACATATTAGGCATTAAGATCTATAGAGATAGATCAAGACGCTTAATTGGACTTTCACAAAGAACATACCTTGACAAAGTTTTGAAGAAGTTCAAAATGGATCAAGCAAAGAAAGGATTCTTGCCTGTGTTACAAGGTGTGAAATTGAGTAAGACTCAATCCCTGACCAATGCAGAAGATAGAGAGAAAATGAAAGATGTTCCCTATGCTTCAGCCATAGGCTCTATCATGTATGCAATGCTGTGTACCAGACCTAATGTGTGTCTTGCTATAAGTCTAGCAGGGAGGTACCAAAGTAATCCAGGAGTGGATCACTGGACAGCGGTCAAGAACATCCTGAAATACCTGAAAAGGACTAAGGATATGTTTCTCATATATGGAGGTGACAAAGAGCTCATCGTAAATGGTTACATTGATGCAAGCTTTAACACTGATCCGGACGATTCTAAATCGCAAACTGGATACGTGTTTACATTAAACGGTGGAGCTGTCAGTTGGTGCAGTTCTAAACAAAGCGTTGTGGTGGGATCTACATGTGAAGCGGAGTACATAGCTGCTTCGGAAGCAGCAAACGAAGGAGTCTGGATGAAGGAGTTCATATCCGATCTAGGTGTCATACCTAGTGCATCAGGTCCAATGAAAATCTTTTGTGACAATACTGGTGCAATTGCCTTGGCAAAGGAATCCAGATTTCACAAGAGAACCAAGCACATCAAGAGACGCTTCAATTCCATCCGGGATCTAGTCCAGGTGGGAGACATAGAGATTTGCAAGATACATACGGATCTGAACATAGCAGACCCGTTGACTAAGCCTCTTCCACGAGCAAAACATGATCAACACCAAAGCTCCATGGGTGTTAGAATCATTACTGTGTAATCTAGATTATTGACTCTAGTGCAAGTGGGAGACTGAAGGAAATATGCCGTAGAGGCAATAATAATGTTATTATTTTATTTTCTTATATCATGATAAATGTTTATTATTCATGCTAGAATTGTATTATCCGGAAACATAATACTTGTGTGAATACATAGACAAACCAAACGTCACTAGTATGCCTCTACTTGACTAGCTCGTTAATCAAAGATGGTTATGTTTCCTAACCATAGACATGTGTTGTCATTTGATTAATGGGATCACATCATTAGGAGAATGATGTGATTGACATGACCCATTCCATTAGCTTAGCACCCGATTGTTTAGTATGTTGCTATTGCTTTCTTCATGACTTATACATGTTCCTATGACTATGAGATTATGCAACTCCCGTTTGCCGGAGGAACACTTTGTGTGCTACCAAACGTCACAACGTAACTGGGTGATTATAAAGGAGCTCTACAGGTGTCTCCAAAGGTACATGTTGGGTTGGCGTATTTCGAGATTAGGATTTGTCACTCCGATTGTCGGAGAGGTAACTCTGGGCCCTCTTGGTAATGCACATCACATAAGCCTTGCAAGCATTGCAACTAATGAGTTAGTTGTGAGATGATGTATTACGAAACGAGTAAAGAGACTTGTCGGTAACGGGATTGAACTAGGTATTGAGATACCGACGATCGAATCTCGGGCTAGTAACATACCGATGACAAAGGGAACAACGTATGTTGTTACGCGGTCTAACCGATAAAGATCTTCGTAGAATATGTGGGAGCCAATATGAGCATCCAGGTTCCACTATTGGTTATTGACCGGAGACATGTCTCGGTCATGTCTACATTGTTCTCGAACCCGTAGGGTCCGCACGCTTAAGGTTTCGATGACAGTTATATTATGAGTTTATGCATTTTGATGTACCGAAGATTTGTTCAGAGTCCCGGATGTGATCACGGACATGACGAGGAGTCTTGAAATGGTTGAGACATAAAGATTGATATATTGGAAGCCTATATTTGGATATCGGAAGTGTTCCGAGTGAAATCGGGATTTTACCGGAGTACCGGGAGGTTACCGGAACCCCCCGGGAGGTATATGGGCCTTAGTGGGCTTTAGTGGAAGAGAGGAGAGGTGGCCAGGGCTGGGCCGCGCGCCCCTCCCCCCTAGTACGAATAGGATAAGGAGAGGGGGGCGGCGCCCCCCTTTCTTCTCTCTCTCCTCTTTCCCCTCCCGAATCCTATTCCAACTAGGAAAGGGGGGAATCCTACTCCCGGTGGGAGTAGGACTCCTCCTGGCGCGCCCTCCTCCTGGCCGGCCGCACCCCCCCTTGATCCTTTATATACGGGGGTAGGGGGCACCCCTAGACACACAAGTTGATCCACGTGATCATATTCTTAGCCATGTGCGGTGCCCCCTTCCACCATAATCCTCGATAATATTGTAGCGGTGCTTAGGCGAAGCCCTGCGACGGTAGTACATCAAGATCATCACCACGCCGTCGTGCTGACGGAACTCTTCCCCGACACTTTGCTGGATCAGAGTCCTTGGATCGTCATCGAGCTGAACGTGTGCTAGAACTCGGAGGTGCCGTAGTTTCGGTGCTTGATCGGTCGGGCCGTGAAGACGTATGACTACATCAACCGCGTTGTGCTAACGCTTCCGCTGTCGGTCTACAAGGGTACGTAGATCACACTCTCCCCTCCCGTTGCCATGCATCACCATGATCTTGCGTGTGCGTAGGAATTTTTTTTGAAATTACTACGTTCCCCAACATTACCGGCGATGACCGTAGTTTGAGGAGTTCATGTATTCACTATGTGCTAATGCTTTGTTCCGATTCTCTATTGAAAGGAGGCCTTAATATCCCTTAGTTTCCATTAGGACCCCGCTGTCACGGGAGGGTAGGACAAAAGATGTCATGCAAGTTCTTTTCCATAAGCATGTATGACTACATTTGGAATACATGCCTACATTACATTGACGAATTGGAGCTAGTTCTATGTCACCCTATGTTATGACTGTTACATGATGAACCACATCCGGCATAATTATCCATCATTGATCCGATGCCTACGAGCTTTCCATATACTGGTTTACGCTTATTTACTTTCCCGTTGCTATTGTTACAATCACTAGAAAATACCAAAAACATTACCTTGCTTTCGTTACTCTTTTGTTACCTTTACAATCACTATCATCTTACTTTGCTACTAAACACTTTGCTGCAGATACTAAGTTTCCAGGTGTGGTTGAATTGACAACTCAGCTGCTAATACTTGAGAATATTCTTTGGGTCCCCTTGTGTCGAATCAATAAATTTTGGTTGAATACTCTACCCTCGAAAGCTGTTGCGATCCCCTATACTTGTGGGTTATCAACCACCTACTTTTCCCTTGGGAGTCGCGCTCCCGAGGGTCATCTTTATTTTACCCCCCGGGCTAGTGCTTCTCTAAGTGTTGGTCCAAACCAAATCCACTTGCGGCGCCACCTCGGGGAAACTTGAGGGCTAATTTTAGCTGTATGTAGTGTTCATCCGGTGCTGCCCTGAGAACGAGAATGTGCAGCTCCTATCGGGATGTCGGCACATCGTGTGGCTTTGCTGGTCTTGTTTTACCATTGTCGAAATGTCTTGTAACTGGGATTCCGAGTCTGATCGGGTCTTCCTAGGAGAAGGAATATCCTTCGTTGACCGTGAGAGCTTGTGATGGGCTAAGTTGGGACACCCCTGCAGGGTTTTGAACTTTCAAAAGCCGTGCCCGTAGTTATGGCCAGATGGGAATTTGTTAATGTCCGGTTGTAGAGAACTTGACACTTAACTTTAATTAAAATGAATCAACCGCGTGTGTAGCCGTGATGGTCTCTTTTCGGCGGAGTCGGGGAAGAGAACACGGTTCTTGTGTTATGCTTGAACGTAAGTAGTTTCAGGATCACTTCTTGATCACTTCTAGCTTCTAGACCATTGCGTTGCTTCTCTTCTCACTCTTATTTGCGTAAGTTAGCCACCATATATGCTAGTGCTTGCTGCAGCTCCACCTCACTACCCCTTTCCTACCCTTAAGCTTAAATAGTCTTGATCGCGAGGGTGTGAGGTTGCTGAGTCCTCGTGACTCACAGATACTTCCAAACCGTTGCAGGTGCCGATGATATCAGTGCAGGTGACGTAAACGAGCTCAAGTGGGAGCTCGACGAAGATCATGATCGTTGTCTATGTTTCTTTTCCGGATGATCAGTAGAGGAGCCCAGTTGGGATGATCGGGGATCTAGCAATTGGGGTTATCTTCTTTTACTTTGGTTCTGTAGTCGGACCTTGATTGTATTCTGGATGATGTATGTTTAACTTGTATTTGTGTGAAGTGGCGATTGTAAGCCAACTCTTTATCCCTTTCTATTCAGTACATGGGATTGTGTGAAGATTACCACTCTTGCGACAAACCTACCATGCAGCTACGCCTCTAAGTCGTGCCCCGACACGTGGGAGATATAGCCGCATTGTGGGTGTTATAAGTTGGTAATCAGAGCCTTCCCCGACTTAGGAGCCCCCTACTTGATTGAATCGCTGACGTTGTTGAGTCTAGAACAAAATGTTTTTGAGTCTTAGGATTATATATATCGGAGAGTAGGATTCTTTTTACTCCTCGGTCCATTCGTCGCTCTAGTGAGGCCTCCTGGCATAGAGTTTTGACTCTTCTCTCCTCAAATTTCATGAAATTTCTTTTAGGATCATGCGGGTATCTTGGAATCGTTCTGATGGTTTTGTGACGAGAACATTGTTCTTGGTGCCTCCTGACATTTAGGGGTTGTGGAAGTGTCCCGGGGAGTTGAGCTCCGAGGTGTTGTCGACACAATTTTATCATTGCAGTTCTGGAATACCTGAGTTCGCCGACATCGAAAATCTCTTTTATGCAGTTGTTGGTGAGATAACCTCGACGCCACCCAGTACTGGGGCGGGAGTTCAGGAGTATTGCCATAACTCGTATAACGGATGCTTTTCGAAGGTTGAGGTACATGATTTCCGAAGGTTTCTTGGTTGTGTGTTGAAGGATGGATACAGCTGGATGTAGGATTTGTTAGTTTGGGTGAGATATTATGCTTCCCGTGTATCCCCAACACCTGATTGCATAACCAGAAAGTTTTGGGAGTTTATAAGTGGGAATTCAAGTAGCTCCTAGAACATCTTTCCAACAGACACATGATACGATATGGGGTCTATCTTATGTTTGTTTCCTACTTATTTTGCAAGCCAATCCTTTGTTTTGTTTTTCAGTTGTGGTATTCGAGTTGCTTCGAAGTCAAATGTTGATTCCATACCTTTCCTAAGCGGTGTTCTCATATTCCTATGTGAATACAAATCCTTCTTGATCTTCGAGTTTGCCATCTCAATTTCTTCCGAACCGGTGTGTCTCTCTTCAAGTGGATCCGATCTTTTTCAACATCCGCAAGATCAACTCAATTCTTCTCAACGTTGTTTGTTTCATTCGTCCCAAGTTGCCTTTGTTTTCCCGCCCTCCCACCCTTTTTCTTCGAGGACTAAGATTTCTTAATCAAGTATCCATTTTATTGATGTGAAGTCACTCCATTCTTTTCCGTCAATATTCTCATCCGGTGATTCTCAGGAAGATACTAATGGAGCTTCAAGTTCATCATTCTTCGTTTCTTTTATCTTCTCCGGTGGATTCAAATCAAGATTTCAGGGTTGATCATATCATTTTCTTTGGTTAACATGCTTTCCAGGTTGGAAGTTCTTATCGAAGACTCTCTTATTTATTCACCTCTTGCCATTCAATTGTTCCGGAGTGCTGAAGATATCCTACAAGATTCAAGTTTCTATTCGTAATCCTTTCAAGAGATTTCGTGGTCTTACCTTATTCAAGCCATTTCATTCAACCGACGCAATCTATCTTTTAAATCGTTCAACGGTTCTTTTGAGTGGGCCCTAACCCACAGGTCTTTTCCCAGGATCTTACCTGACTCTTCTATTTTTTTTCTGGACCTATGCTCAATTCTTTCAAAGTTTGACGTAAGAATGAATTATCATCATTCATATGTCTTTCACCAAGATCTTTCAAATTCTTTTCATCGTTGGTTCAACCTTTCTAATTTTCATTCCGGAGTGCCTCAACAATTCATGGTGGTGTATATCATCATCATTCTCAACATTTGAAGACCGAAGAAGAGTTTTTCCTCCAAATCTTGGTCCGTTCTCTCAGAGATGCGTGGTTCTAGCTTGATGCCATCCTCTCATAATTGTGAGAATTATTTTCACCCATCCGGAGCATTTCATGAGTTGTTTCCATTTCTTTCCCCCGAAGGCCATCTTTTCAAATATTACTCATTCCCAGCTTTCAGCTCTCATTTACTAAATCTTACCGGTGCATCGCTCAAGTATTCTCTAATCAGCTCGTGATCTATTTGTTCTCATGTATCTACATTCCTTCAAGTATCTTCATTCGTTTTCCAATTCTTCCCGGTGAACTGTGCCTTTGCTACTTTCTCTTTCAATTCTTACGGTGGTTCGTTCAAGAGTTCTCTTCCTTGGTTATCATATCAATTCATTCATTCTTTCAGATCCTAATGGTGGTTCGTTGAAGCCTTTTCTCAAGTTTGCGCTATATCTATCTTAATTCTTTCTACAAGAATAAGTAGTATGCCAAATTCGTCGCTTGTCATCAATTTAAATTGGTGAAGGATACGCATAACATAATTCTTATTCTTGCTTCATCCAAGTGATGGATTCATTCTTCCGGAGTGTGTTCATGATGAGTAAATTATCGGTTCAAGTACTTCATACTTTCCCGGAGTTTCAAGTTCTCTCAATTATATCATTTCAAAGCTCCAACTAATCATTACAAGGCTTCAATCTTATTCTTTGCATCCTTCACTTCCTTTTGATCATTCTTTTATTACCAGAGTTCTTCATGGAGGCTACATGGTGGTTCGTCAAGGATTCTTTTCACTCTTCAATTGTTCTTCAAGATTTCTCTCAGAGTTAAGATCTTCCAAGCTATACTCAAAATTAAACATGGTGTTCAACACATGTCTTGTTTTGAGGAGTTCAAGCATTCTTCATCTTGCATTCCGAAGTGCAATTCTTCCTACCTTATCTTTTGAGGTGGTGTTATGTCAGTTTTGACAATTTCTTTGTGTTTCATGATTCACAAGTAGTTAGGAATGAGATATTTTAAAACCATCATTTTCTCTATGGTCATGAGATCGTTTCAACCGAGTAATTTCTTCGTCGGAGGGTATCTTGGTATAGATTTCACGTACATCCTTCCATTGGGAATGTTGCTCTTTGTGGTGATTATCTATGATCCATCTTTTTTCTCCTTATCACCTCGGTGGAAGAAGCCTTCTATCTTTCTAGCTCCCAATCAAATCTTGTTTTAGTTTGTGGCAGAATTTCACCTCAAGTTTTGAGATGTTTTCATAAGCCCAGAAACAGCTTGTTGTTTTTGTTGTTGATATTTCAACAATTCCGTTCAAGCCTTCTTCGTAGGGATGTTTCTTTCAAATTCAATTGTGGGAGGAGTTGTCATTTTGTTCTCCGTTCTTTTGTTCCGACAATCTAGCTTCTATTCTTTTGTTCCGGAAGCATTGTGATGTTGCTCTCTTCACTCTTCATCTCGAATTGTGAGGATCATGTTCTTTCCTTTTGCTTATCCATTTAACCGGAGTGTCGTCTTTTCATTCGAGCTCTCTCATCTTATCAAGTTTTGCCTCCCTTCTCAACCAGAGTGCTGTCTGAAATCTCTCTTACCCCTTGTGCCATTCTTTCAATAGTTCCGAGGGCATCGTGTTGTTGATCTCATCAAGTATCCTCTCATCTTGTCTAGTTCATGTTCAATTCCTTCCATTTAAAGTCGGAGTGCTATCCAAATTATATTATTCTTATTCCTTCTCTATCTTGTTTTAACCAGAGTGTTGTCGTAATTGATCCTTATCATTCCTTGTACATATTCTTTCATCCGGAGTGCTTGCATGTACTTCTTGCCCTTTGCAACCCTTTTATCATGTCTTTCAACCACAGGGTTCTCGTGATGTTCCTTTTCCTCTTTTCTAACAGAGTGTTTTCAACTTTGTTCATCTTCGTTATTGTTCTTTCTTTAAATTTGTTCAACCTCTCAAGGTTTGTGGTTACATTCGTTTGTCCAAGAAGCAACTTAGTTTTACCTCTCCTCTTTCTCTTCCATTTCTCTCCGATGCCATCCTAGATCTCGGGACGAGATCCTCTTGTAGTGGTGGAGTGTTGTAACGCCCCGAGACCGTTGTGCCAGGTGTCTTCCGGTTATTCGTTGTCTTTGCCATGTCATTCGCTTGCGTGTTGCATCTTGTCATGTCATCATGTGCATTGCATCATCATGTTTTCAAAACTTGCATCCGTCCGGGTTCTCCCAGTTCTCTCCGTTGTCCATCCTGAGCCCAGACACACTTTCACGCGCCCGCGGCACGTCCGAAATATTATTTTATAAGTGGCTGCAAAATGTTCTCGGAATGGGTTGAAAGTTGGCCTGCGGTGTTGTTATGTGGTCAGTAGGCCGCCTGTCAATTTTCGTCGCATTCGGAGCTTGTTTGATAGCCCAACCGTTAAACATATGGCCGCAATATAGCCGGTCTTTTCGTCGGACGTTTTCGGTCTCCGAAACTGCTGCTGGGTCTCTCTCTCTCCTCTCTTTTCAGCCCATCTCTCTTTAGCACAGCGAACCTACAGCCCACCTAAACCTCCCCTCCGACCAGAACCGTTCGATTGCGATCAGAGGCTCCGAAACGGAGCAAATCCCCTCAAACCCTAGACCCTACCCTATTTAAGCTCACCCACATGCCATTTTTGGCCCTCTCCTTCCCCCCCCCTCGAAATCCGTGCCCCCAATCATCTTCCAGCCGCCTCCTACCTCCTCTCCTCGAAACCCGTGCATGCCCGCACCCCCGCCGCCACTTGTCGCCGCGCCGCCACCAGAACCCACCTGCGCCGCCCACGTGCCCAATCCCGCTAGGCCACACGTCCCTCCTGGCTCCCCGCGCCGCCGTGGCCCGCCCTGGCCCGGGGCAAGCCCGCGGAGCCCATCGGGGCCCGTCCCCGACCCCGCGCGACGCCGTCTTTGATCCAGATCGGGTGAGCCTCGATCTCCTCCCCCTCATGCCCCGTCGTCGGCCTCCGGTGACCAAGGCCGCCGGAGCACGCCCGCCGTCGACCTCCTCCGCCTCTGCCAGGTCGCCGCCTCCCTGTCGCCCTCTCCTTCTCCTTCTTTCTGACCTCACAACTCTCTCTCCCTCCCCCTGCAAAGCCACCATGGACGAGCTCCACTTCGTCGTTTTTTCGCATCCTCGAGTGTCGTCGGCCACCTCCGTCACCGGATCTGGGATCCCCCTCGCCGGATCCATCCAATCCCGTCGGTCCCATGTCTCCTCGCCGTCATGCGCCCTGCCTCCGTCGTCCTGCATCGCGCCTCCGCCATTGACCCTGTCTCCTGCGTCGCCTGTTGCGTGCGAGGACAACGAGCAGGAGCTGTGGCCCAGATCCGCAAGGCACATTCAGCCCGAGGCCCAGCAGCGCCCCACCAGCCTCTCCACCGAGCCGGGCCAAGGCCCATGGTGAGTAGCGCTCCCATACCCCCTCCTTCTCTATTGGGCCAGCTAGATACGGCCCAAGGTGTTTTTTTCCCTACTGCGAATTTGTCTAATTTCCAGTAGTTTGGCAATTTTGTAGAGAACCCCTTTTACTTCATGCATATAATTACTCACAAACCGTGCATCGGTTCAAAATGTTTTATATAAGTAACATGACTAGAATTTTGGGTAGATTAATAATATGCCACTTTCATGCATGTTAACAATGTTTAAACTTGTTGTTTGATTTGTTTTGCTCTATGGCCATGCTAAAATGATTTAATTCATAACTAAATAACTAAATTAACTTTATATGTAAATGGGGTAGAAAATGCCTATTTAACATGGTGGCTTTACTTTGCATGTTTAACAACTCTAAAATTGTGTATAGGGCAGAACAGTACCAAATCTAATATATGCTCATGAGGATTTTTTCAGACTTGTTGCTTGTTGTTCCAGCCTCATTTAAGCTTGCCTAGATGGGTAGTTTTCATTTGCTTCACCCCTTGCCATGTTAAGAACATTTAATATTGTTGGGTACATAAACGAGAGAGAACTAAATAAGTGATGTGGTGTTTCGTCAGTATGCAACGGAGTTGCATATTGAGCTCCACTTAACTTTTAGTTTTGCTTGTGCATTTTGCCATGCCATGCCTCATTAAACCGGACATGCATCATACTTGGTTGTGCATCATGCCATGTTTATGTGATGGTTGTTTACTATGTTGTTTGCTTCTTTCCGGTGTTGCTTCTTCGGGTTAGTTCTGATAATGTGGTGTTTGTGAGGATTCGTTCGACTTTGTCCGTTTGTCTTCTTCATGGACTCGTTCTTCTTCCTTGCGGGATCTCAGGCAAGATGACCACACCCTCGAAATCACTTCTATCTTTGCTTGATAGTTGCTCGCTCTATTGCTATGTTGCGCTACCTACCACTTGCTATGTCATGCCTCCCATATTGCCATGTCAAGCCTCTAACCCTCCTTTCCTAGCAAACTGTTGTTTGGCTATGTTACCGCTTTGCTCAGCCCCTCTTATAGCGTTGCTAGTTGCAGGTGAAGCTGAAGTTTGTTCCATGTTGGAACATGGTTATTGTTGGGATATCATTATTATCTCTTATTTAATTAATGCATCTATATACTTGGTAAAGGGTGGAAGGCTCGGCCTTATGCCTGGTGTTTTGTTCCTCTCTTGCCGCCCTAGTTTCCGTCATACCGGTGTTATGTTCCTTGATTTTGCGTTCCTTACACGGTTGGGTGTTATGGGGACCTCTTGACAGTTCGCTTTGAAT
Source organism: Triticum dicoccoides (assembly GCF_002162155.2). Lineage (NCBI taxonomy): Eukaryota > Viridiplantae > Streptophyta > Magnoliopsida > Poales > Poaceae > Triticum > Triticum dicoccoides. The sequence goes on from NC_041386.1 coordinate 44,626,473, forward strand.
TAAACCTCCAGCAAGGCCCAAACTTGGTGGTTTTACCATTTGCCTCACCACCACCTACTTTTCCCTTGGGAGTCACGCTCCCAAGGGTCATCTTTATTTTAACCCCCCCGGGCCAATGCTTCTCTAAGTGTTGATCCGAACCAGATACACTTGCGACGCCACCTCGGGGAAACTTGAGGGCTGGTTTTAGCTGTACGTAGTGTTCATCCGGTGTTACCCTCAGAATGAGATATGTGCAGCTCCTATTGGGATGTCGGCACATCAGGCGGCTTTGCCAGTCTTGTTTTACCATTGTTGAAATGTCTTGTAACCGGGATTCCGAGTCTGATCGGGTCTTCCTGGGAGAAGGAATATCCTTCATTGACCGTGAGAGCTTGTGATGGGCTAAGTTGGGACACCCCTGCAGGGTTTTGAACTTTCGAAAGCCGTGCTCGCGGTTATAGGCAGATGGGAATTTGTTAATGTCCGGTTGTAGAGAACTTGACACTTAACTTTAATTAAAATGAATCAACCACGTGTGTAGCCGTGATGGTCTCTTTTCGGCGGAGTCCAGGAAGAGAACACGGTTCTTGTGTTATGCTTGAACGTAAGTAGTTTCATGATCACTTCTTGATCACTTCTAGCTTCTCGATCGTTGCGTTGCTTCTCTTCTCGCTCTTATTTGCGTAAGTTAGCCAGCATATATGCTAGTGCTTGCTGAGCTCCACCTCACTACCCCTTTCCTACCCTTAAGCTTAAATAGTGTTGATCGCGAGGGTGTGAGATTGCTGAGTCCTCGTGACTCACGGATACTTCCAAACAGTTGCATGTGCTGATGATACCAATGCAGGTGACGCAACCGAGCTCAAGTGGGAGCTCGACGAAGATCTTGATCATTGTCTATGTTTGTTTTCCGGATGATCAGTAGAGGAGGCCAGTTAGGACGGTCGGGGATCTAGCAATTGGTTTTGTCTTCTTTTATTTTGGTTCCGTAGTCGGACCTTGATTGTATTCTGGATGATGTATGTTTAACTTGTATTTGTGTGAAGTGGCGATTGTAAGCCAACTCTTTATCCCTTTCTATTCAGTACATGGGATTGTGTGAAGATTACCCCTCTTGCGACAAACCTACCATGCGGCTATGTGATAAGACTCTGTCGTATCTACTTTTCCAAACACTTTTGCCCTTGTTTTGGACTCTAACTTGCATGATTTGAATGGAACTAACCCAGACTGACGTTGTTTTCAGCAGAATTGCCATGGTGTTATTTATGTGTAAAAACAAAAGTTCTCAGAATGACCTGAAACTTCATGGAACATCTTTTCGGAAATAATAAAAAATCCTTGCAAAAGATGAAGACATGGGGGCTCACATCCTAGCCACGAGGGTGGGGGTCGCGCCTGCCCCCCTAGGGCGCGCCCCCTACCTCGTGGGCCCCCTGGAGCTCCTCCGACCTCGACTCCAACTCTATATATTTTCTTTCGGGGAGAAAAAAATAAAGAAGAAGGATTCATCATGTTTTACGATATGGAGCCGCCGCCAAGCCCTAAAACCTCTCGGGAGGGCTGATCTGGAGTTCGTTCGGGGCTCCGGAGAGGGGAATCCATCGCCATCGTCATCATCAACCATCCTCCATCACCAATTTCATGATGCTCACCACCATGCATGAGTAATTCCATCGTAGGTTTGCTGGACGGTGATGGGTTGGATGAGATTTATCATGTAATCAAGTCAGTTTTGTTAGGGTTTGATCCCTAGTATCCACTATGTTCTGAGATTGATGTTGCTATGACTTTGCTATGCTTAATGCTTGTCACTAGGGCCCGAGGGCCATGATTTCAGATCTGAACCTATTATGTTTTCATCAATATATGAGAGTTCTTTATCCTATCTTGCAAGTCTATAGTCACCTATTATGTGTTACAATCCATTAACCCCGAAGTGACAATAATCGGGATACTTACCGGTGATGACCGTAGTTTGAGGAGTTCATGTATTCACTATGTGTTAATGCTTTTGTCCGTTACTCTATTAAAAGGAGGCCTTAATATTCCTTAGATTCCGCCAGGACCCCACTGCCACGGGTGGGTAGGACAAAATATTTCATGCAAGTTCTTTTCCATAAGCACGTATGACTATATTCAGAATACATGCCTACATTACATTGATGAATTGGAGCTAGTTCTGTGTCACCCTAGGTTATGACTGTTACATGATGAACAGCATCCGGCATAATTCTCTATCACCGATCCATTGCCTACGAGCTTTCCATATATTGTTCTTCGCTTATTTACTTTTTCGTTGCTATTGCTATCATCACTACAAAATACCCAAAACATTACTTTTGCTACCGTTGCCACTACTATCATATTACTTTGCTACTAAATACTTTGCTGCAGATATTAAGTTTCTAGGTGTGGTTGAATTGACAACTCAGCTGCTAATACTTGAGAATATTCTTTGGCTCCCCTTGTGTCTAATCAATAAATTTGGGTTGAATACTCTACCCTCGAAAATTGTTGTGATCCCCTATACTTGTGGGTTATCAAGACTATTTTCTGGCGCCGTTGCCGGGGAGCATAGCTCTATTCTTTGAGTCACTTGGGATTTATATCTTCTTTGCATTATGGAGAACTTGAGAGATCCAAAAACCAAGATTTATCCCTCAACTACGAGGGGAGGTAAGGAACTGCCATCTAGCTCTGCACTTGATTCACCTTCTGTTTTGAGTAAGCTTGCGACACCTAAACCTGCTTCTGCTATTCGTTCTGATATGTCGCATGTTATTGATGATGCAACTTCTGCTATGCATGATACTTATGATGAAACTACTTCTATGCTTGATACTACTGTGCCACTTGGTGAATTTCTTGATGAACAACATGCTAGGGTTAGAGAGAGTGAAAATATTGAATCTGATAATATTGATGAAAGTGATGATGAAGACTCTCCCTCTAATGAATATGAATCACCTGTTATTCCTGAGGGTTATGTTTTTGAAAAAGAAGCTGCTTTAGCTATTTTAGCTTGCAAAGATAGATACGAACTTAAGAGGTTATTAGCTAAATGGAAGCATCATTCTCTTAATGCTAGAATGAAACCTTACCCTGCTTTTGCTACTTCACCTATCTGTGTTACCGATAAGGATTATGAATTCTCGGTTGATCCTGATATAATTACTTTGGTTGAATCTGATCCTTTTCATGGCTATGAATCTAAAACTATTGTGGCACATCTTACTAAATTAAATGATATTGCCACCCTGTTCACTAAAGATGAGAGAACTCGCTACTTTTATATCCTTAAAATGTTTCCGTTCTCATTAAAGGGTGATGCTAAGATATGGTTTAATTCTCTTGATCCTGGTTGTGTGCATAGTCCCCAGGATATGATTTATTACTTCTCTGCTAAATATTTCCCTACTCATAAGAAACAAGCTGCTTTGAGGGATATATATATAATTTTGTGCAAATTGAAGAAGAGAGTCTCCCACAAGCTTGGGGGAGGCTTCTCCAATTACTTAATGCTTTGCCTGATCACCCTCTTAAGAAAAATGAAATACTTGATATCTTTTATAATTGACTAACCGATGCTTCCAGAGATTACCTGGATAGTTGTGATGGTTCTGTTTTCAGGGAAAGAACACCGGATGAAGCTGAAATTCTATTGACTAATATGTTGACAAATTAAAATAATTGGACACTTCCTGAGCCTATTCCTAAACCAACTCCGAAGAAGAGAGGTGTTCTATTTCTCAGTCCTGAAGATATGCAAGAGGCAAAGAAATGTATGAAAGAAAAAGGTATTAAAGCCAAAGATGTTAAGAATTTACCTCCTATTGAAGAAATACACGGTCTTAATTTACCACCTGTTGAAGAAACATATGATCTTAATCCATTACCTATTGAAGAAACTCATGGTCTTGATAACCCGACACAGGTAATAAAGGTAAATTCTCTCTATAGATATGATAAAGAAGAAATCCCATTTACTAAGTTTGCTAGCCCATGCTTAGATGAGTTTGATAAATTTATGGTTAAGCAAGAAGACTTCAATGCTTATTTTAGTAGACAATTGAAATACAATTCAAATATGCTTGAACACTTAGGTGATTATATGGCTGATGTTAAAGGTGAACTTAAACTTATTAGTAAACATGCTTCTATGGTTACCACTCAAGTAGAACAAGTACTTAAAGCTCAAAATGATTTGCTCAATTAATTGAATAGTAAGAATAATGATTATGTTGTTAGAGTGGCTACTAGAACTGGTAGAATGACTTAGGAACCTCTATATCCTGAAGGCCATCCTAAGAGAATTGAGCAAGATTCTCAGAGAAATAATATAGATGCACCTAGTCCTTCTAAAAGGAAGAAAAAGAAAAATGATAGGACTTTGCATGCTTCTAGTGAACCTATTGCTCAACCACCTGAGAATCCAAATGATATTTCTATTTCTGATGCTGAAACACAATCTAGTAATGAACCTGAAACTAGTGATAATGTTAATGATAATGTTCACGATGATGCTGAACCTAGTAATGATAATGATATAGAAATTGAACCTGCTGTTGATCTTGATAACCCACAATCAAAGAATCAACGTTATGATAAGAAAGACTTTGTTGCTAGGAAACATGGTAAAGAAAGAGAACCATGGGTTCAGAAACCCATGCCTTTTCCTCCCAAACCATCCAAGAAAAAGGATGATGAGGATTTTGAGAGCTTTGCTGAAATGATTAGACCTATCTTTTTGCGTATGCGATTAACTGATATGCTTAAAATGAATCCTTATGCTAAGTATATGAAAGAAATTGTTACAAATAAGAGAAAGATACCGGAAGCTGAAATTTCCACCATGCTTGCTAATTATACTTTTAAGGGTAGAATACCCAAGAAATATGGAGATCCAGGAGTACCCACTATACCATGCTCCATTAAAAGAAACTACGTTAAAACTTCTTTATGTGATCTTGGAGCCGGTTGAGGGAGTCCTGTATTAGGGGGTCTCCGGACAGCTGGACTATATCCTTTGGCCAGACTGTTGGACTATGAAGATACAAGATTGAAGACTTCTTCCCGTGTCCGGATGGGACTCTACTTGGCGTGGAAGGCAAGCTAGGAAATACAGATATGTATATCTCCTCCTTTGTAGCTGACCTTGTGTAACCCTAGCCACCTCCGATGTCTATATAAATCGGAGGGTTTTAGTCCGTAGGACAACAGACAATCATACCATAGGCTAGCTACTAGGGTTTAGCCTCTTCGATCTCGTGGTAGATCAACTCTTGTACTACTCATATTATCAAGAATAATCAAGCAGGACGTAGGGTTTTACCTCCATCAAGAGGGCCCAAACCTGGGTAAAACATCGTGTCCCCTGCCTCCTGTTACCATCCGCCTTAGACGCATAGTTCGGGACCCCCTACCCGAGATCCGCCGGTTTTGACACCGACATTGGTGCTTTCATTGAGAGTTCCTCTGTGTCGTCGCCGTTAGGCTTGATAGCTCCTTCATCATCAATAGCGAGGCAGTCCAGGGTGAGACTTTTCTCCCCGGACAGATCTTTGTATTCAGCGGCTTCGCACTGCGGTCCAACTCGCTTGGCCATCTCGAGCAGATCGAGAGTTACGCCCCTGGCCATCAGGTCAGGCTTGGAAGCTTAAACTACACGGCCGATATCCGCGGAGACTTGATCTTTGATGGATTCGAGCCCCTGCTTAGCGCGTCGCGCGGTCACAATGAGCATGATTTAGCTCTGCCATCAGACAGTGTCCAGGAGATCGCGCCGGCAACCGCTCCGACCCTCAATTCAGAACCAGTTGCGCCATCCATGGACGGGTGGCTAGACCCCGCCACAGAGGCCGTATCCTCAGCGGAGATCGAGCCGAATATCGACCTTACCCTTCACGAGAGCCATGATGCCACACTGTCGGATCCTTCCCCGGCCACGGACTCCGAATCGCCTGCGCCCGTGCCTATCGAATCCGACTGGGCGCCGATCATGGAGTTTACCTCCGCGGGTATCTTTCAGCACTCGCCCTTCAGCGACATACTGAACTCATTAAGGTCTCTCTCCTTGTCAGGAGAGTCCTGGCCGAACTATGTCCGGCAGAATTGGGGTCCGGATGATGAAGAAATTCGCCGCCCACGCACCACCCACTTAGTAGCCACTGTTGACGATTTAACCGACATGTTCGACCTCGACTCCGAAGACATCGACGGTATGGACGACGATGCAGGAGACGAACAGGAACCACTGCCCATAGGGCACTGGACGCCCACCTCATCATATGATGTATACATGGTGGACACACCCAAAGAAAACGACGACGAGGAACGGAAGGACGCAACGAAGGGTTGTTCCCTCGAGAAGTAGTCAAAGCGTCGGCGTAAGCGCCGCTCCAAATCCCGCCTCGGCATAAACAGCGGTCACATAAACCCAGCGATAGAGCAGGGTGAACCATCGCCCGACCAGGGCAACATGAAGAATCAAACGAACAACCCGACTCCGTCAAAGATAACAGTCCGGACGATATCACACCGGACAGGCGCCCGGAGCAACAGAATACCCATCAATGGCTTGTTGCCATAGCGAGGAGTCTGAAAAAGCAGAAGCAAAGGCTCAGGGTTGCGCAAGACACACTCAGAATCAGATGGAGTGAAGTACTCAACACTGCAGTGAAGTTGAAAGCACAAGTGCTCCCTGGGTGGTTTTGGTAATTAATATCAACATATCTCTTGTTGGACTAACACTTTTACCTAGTATGTTTCAGATAAGTTCAACAATGGAGTGGCATTACCTAGAGGATGTGGAACCCCTTCAAGATGCTAAGGACAAAGGATTGGCTCAAGCTTCAAGATCAAGACTCTACATTTTCTATTTTAGTGATCCAAGATCACATTAAGTCTATAGGAAAAGCCAATACTATCAAGAGGGGATGAGGTTTTACTTAATGGCTTGCTTGCTCAAAGTGCTTAGTGATATGCTCCAAAACCCGCAACTACCTTCCCACATCCAAATATGACCTAAACCAAAGTCAAACTCGGCCCACCGATTCTTTCTATCCGGCGCCACCGAGTTTCAGATGTCATAGCTACTGCCACAAACCCTAGCAAATCGGTTTCACCGATAGGGATCTCGGTCTCACCGAGATGGGATTGTAATGTCTCTGTGTATGTCCATTACCAAAATCGGTCTCACCGAGTTTGAGAAATCGGTACTATCGAGATTACAATGCAAACCCTCTGGTTAGCTTATTACCAAAATCGGTCCCACCGAGTTTGTGTAATCGGTCTCACCGAGTTTGCCTGACCAACTCTCTGGTTAGCTTATTACCAAAATCGGTCTCACCGAGTTTTTGTAATCGGTCACACCGAGATTACGTTATGCCCTAGCCCTAACCATATCGGTCCTACCGAGTTCCATCTCAGTCCCATCGAAAATCCTAACGGTCACTAGGTTTGCTGAATCGGTCCGACCGAGTTTAACTATTTGGTCCCACCGAGTTTGGCAAATTGTGTGTAATGGTTAGAGTTTGTGTGGAGGCTATATATACCCCTCCACCCACTCTTCATTCGTGGAGAAAGCCATCAGAACATACCTACACTTCCAATAGACATTTTCTGAGAGAGAACCACCTACACTTGTGTTGAGGTCAAGATATTCCATTCCAACCATATGAATCTTGATCTCTAGCCTTCCCCAAGTTGCTTTACACTCAAATCTTCTTTCCACCAAATCCAAATCCTGTGAGAGAGAGTTGAGTGTTGGGGAGACTATCATTTGAAGCACAAGAGCAAGGAGTTCATCATCAACACACCATTTGTTACTTCTTGGAGAGTGGTGTCTCCTAGATTGGCTAGGTGTCACTTGGGAGCCTCCAACAAGATTGCGGAGTTGAACCAAGGAGTTTGTAAGGGCAAGGAGATCGCCTACTTCGTGAAGATCTACCGCTAGTGAGGCAAGTCCTTCATGGGCGACGGCCGTGATGGAATAGACAAGGTTGCTTCTCCATGGACCCTTCGTGGGTGGAGCGCTCCGTGGACTCGCGCAACCGTTACCCTCCGTGGGTTGAAGTCTCCATCAACGTGGATGTACGATAGCACCACCTATCGGAACCACGACAAAAACATTCGTGTCTCCAATTGCGTTTGAATACTCTAAACCCTTCTCTTTACATTCTTGCAAGTTGCATGCTTTACTTTCCGCTGCTCATATACTCATTGCATGCTTGCTTGATATGTATTGTGTTTGTTAAACTTGTGCTTAAACTCCACTTAAACTTAAGAATATTAAAAACTGCAACTTTTGGCACTTAGTGTCTAATCACCCCCCCCTCTAGACACCTCTTCTCGATCCTTTCAATTGGTATCAGAGCTTTGGTCTCCATTGCGTTGGTTTAAACACCATTGGAGGAAGATGGATGTGTCTACTTTGGGGAGTCTTAGACATAGAGTGCCTATTCTTGATGGAGAGTATTTTCATGAGTGGAAAAATGAAATGCTTGAGATTTTCAATGAATATCATTTGAACAAGTACATTACTAGCCCTTGTGCACCTCATGTTGATCCCATGCATCCTACCCTTGATGAATCAATTGACATGATTCGCAATCTTGGAACTGTTAATCTTATCACTAGAGGCTTGCCTAGAAACTTGATTGGATGTTTGCCGACTCTTAAGTGTGCCTACACCATATGGAAATTTCTTGAGGAACTCTTTCCTAATTACTCCTTGAAAGATCTAGATGAAATCCTCCATAAGTCTATTGCTTTGATTAAGATGAGTTCCAATGATCCCAAATTTGGTGACTGCTTATTTGAGCTTACTAATCTTACGAGTGCCAAAGGAGATGTTGGAATCATTAGCAATATCATTTCCAGAGGTATTAGAATTCATAAAGATAACTATAGAAATGATCATTTATCTAATGAATTGCCCTCTCTAGGAATTGATCAATCACAAGATGATGTTGAACATGAATACTCGGATGAGGATGATGATGATGATGATAGTGACTATGATCTCGATGATGCGATGAGACACTTTGGTCTTGTGGCAAATCTTCGCGGCTACATGGCTGGAGGAAAGGAATGGGTCCTTGATAGTGGATGTATTGATCATATGACCGGAGATAAAGATATGTTCCGGGAGCTTGCTGAAAACAACGGCCCTCGAAAATATGTCACTTTTGGTGATAATTCAAAGGGTAAGGTGGTTGACCTTAGTAAGGTGGCCATTTCACATGATAGCTCCATACAAAATGTCATGCTCGTTGAATCCCTTGGATACAATTTACTTTCAGTTTCTAGACTTGCGGATTTCGGTTTCAATGTCTTATTCACTGAAGTAGATTCCCAAGTGTTTTGTAGAGACAATCATAAAATGGTCTTTACCAGTATACGTAGAGGAGATCTTTACATTGTTGATTTCACTAAAAAGGCTCAACCTAAAACTTGCTTAATTACCAAATCTTCTAAAGGCTGGTTGTGGCATAGAAGACTAGGTCATGTTGGTATGCGAAATCTTGATAAGCTTATTAAAGGTGATCATATCCTTGGAATAAAAGATGTCATATTTGACAAGGATAGACTTTGTAGTTCTTGTCAAGCAGGGAAACAAGTTGGAGGAAGTCACCGCGCAAAGAACATCATGACCACAAGAAGACCACTCGAGCTACTTCACATGGATCTCTTTGGTCCAAATGCCTACAAGAGTCACGGTGGTAACTCATTTGGTCTATTCATAGTTGATGATTTTTCAAGATTTACGTGGGTGTTCTTTCTTGATGACAAATCGTAGGTCCAAAAGATCTTCAAAAACTTCGCTAGGAAGGCTCAAAATTAGTTTGATGTGAAGATCAAGAAGGTTCGGAGCAACAACGGAACGGAGTTCAAGAATGCAAATGTGGACACCTTTCTTGATGAAGAAGGGATTTCACACGAGTTCTCGGCTATGTACACACCTCAACAAAATGGAGTTGTTGAGAGGAAGAGCCGGACTCTTATCGAGATGGCAAGAACTATGCTTGATGAGTACAAAACGCCAAAGCACTTTTGGGCGGAAGCAGTTGAGATAGCTTTTCATGCAACAAATCGCGTGTATCTTCACAAGCTACTCGGCAAGACGGCATATGAGCTCCTCACCGGTAACAAACCCCAAGTTGGATACTTTCGAGTATTCGGCTCAAAGTGCTACATTCTTGATAAGCATCATCGTTCTAAATTTGCTCCTAAATCTCATGAAGGTTTCCTACTTGGTTATGGCTCAAACTCTCACACTTACCGTGTCTACAACAATTTCACCCGAAAGGTTGAAGAGACGGTAGATGTGAAGTTTGATGAATCTAACGGCTCGCAAGTAGAGCAATTGCCAATTGATGTAGGAGACAAAGACCCTCCGGAAGTAATTCAAGACTTGTCCATTGGCAAGATTCGTCCAACGGAAGTGAAGGAGAGTACCTCGTCCGTCCAAGTGGAAGCTTATACCTCACGACAAGGTGAACCAAGAGTTGATACAGAAGCATCCACAAGTGGGACACGCCAAGATGAACAAAACGAGGAAGCGCACCAAGATGAACATCAACAACCTCCTTCTCCACCACGACAAGAGAACGACAACGTCAACAATGAAGAAGGCCAAGAAGAAGCACAAGATGAAGAGGATGTTCCACCCCGACCCAAGCAAAAGCTTTCATGAGTTCGAGCAAGAATTGCTAAGGATCATCCCGTCGAGCAAATCTACAATGGTATCCAAACCGGGAGAATCACTCGCTCTAAAACTCGTTTAGCTAACTTTTGTGAACATTACTTATTCATCTCTAGCATTGAACCTATGAAGGTTGAAGAAGAATTGGAGGATCCGGACTGGATAAACGCTATGCATGAAGAGCTACACAACTTTGAGAGAAATCAAGTGTGGACATTGGTCAAGAAGCCCGACAACAACCACAACATCATTGGTACCAAATGGGTATTTCGCAACAAGCAAGATGAAGATGGACAAGTGGTTCGCAACAAAGCACGTCTCGTCGCCCAAGGCTACACACAAGTTGAAGGTATGGACTATGGTGAGACATATGCTCCTGTTGCTAGACTTGAGTCCATTCGCATCTTACTTGCTTATGCTAATCACCATGATATCACCTTGTACCAAATGGACATTGAAAGTGCTTTTCTAAATGGCAAAATTGAGGAAGAAGTTTATGTTAAGCAACCTCCCGGCTTCGTCAATCCTAAGAAACCTAATCATGTTTACAAACTTCACAAAGCCCTTTATGGTCTTAAACAAGCTCCTAGAGCATGGTATAAATGCTTGACCAAGTTCCTGTCAGGACCGGATTTTCGGGATATTAATTTCCCAAAAGCGGCCCTTGTGCTCACCAGCCCCAGGATTACTGTTAGCTGATGAGACACCAACTTGTTACAGAAACTCCAAGCAAAATACAAAATATGAAGTACAAGACCATTCTAGCCTATGGGTATAACAATTGGTTTCTAGTGGTTGATGGCGGAAGCGGTTTGCGGATCATCAGCGTCTAAGGGACTCCATTTCCCACAGGAACAGCTGACCAAGATAACTCCTATCTTCGCGAGGCTGCTATCACCATTACGTACGTTCCGGGGCTGTCATCGCAACGCTCCTTTCCATGCAAGAAATCTGGCCAAGACAATAGCCAGGGACAAGACAGTGAGTACTTTGAATGTACTCGCAAACATTAAGAACACAGGTATAATATAGCCATTGATAATCATGTTTTGAAATATTCCATGATCACTTCGTCAGTTATGAAATAAGGTTCATGATGCACGCAAGCAGATCATTCAAATAAAACATGAGTAAACAATCAGGGAGTAGAAATGAAAAGCACCGATCGGGTGTCTGAAGCGACGCCTCGAAAGGATAATAATATGAAGCGTGCCTCAGTCAGGCGTCTGTGCGACACCACATAAAGGGCTTATAAGTAAATGAAATAACAAGCATGCCACAGTCGGGCGTCTGAGCGACACCACATAAAGGGCTTATAAGGAAATGAAATAACAAGCATGCCACAGTCGGGCGTTTGAGCGACACTACATAAAGGGCTTATAAGTAAATGAAATAACAAGCATGCCACAGTCGGGCGTCTGAGCGACACCACATAAAGGGCTTATAAGTAAATGAAATAACAAGCATGCCACAGTCGGGCGTTTGAGCGACACCACATAAAGGGCTTATATAAGAATAATCACGGCGAATATCCAGGAGGTAGAACCGTCCCAGGGATACTCAATAATTCAAATAACATAAATGATTAGTCCATAACAATAATAATCATAATCATCATATGTCACAGATCATAACTAATGTTCTGGTTCAGTAGTTTTTCCTCCGAAGACCGACACTAAGACCGACACTTGACCCATCCCAGACTGTAGTCCTTAACCATGGACACGGCTATTCGAATAGGTATAATATGTCTGTAGAGGGTGCACTCTTCACCCACAAGTAACGGATTCCCTTAGTCCATCGGAACTAATTCCGTCTACGGTCTTTTAATTGAAAACCCACCTAACCGCACACACCAGTCAAACTCACCGGTGTCTGGAATCACCCTTGAAAACCGTTAAGCAAAACTTTAAGTGGGGAGGCTACAACCTCGACTTAGCATGGGATCACAAAAATTATACCGCGCGCAAACTGGGGGAGCTACCCCCTTCGGCTACAACCAAAAACACCCATGCCCCCGGACCAGGTGACATGCCTATCGGATGCAGCCGATATCTTCCACCATGGCCTCTCTGTACGGTGTGTGCTAGGACAGGGGTTGACAACTTACTGAACCGTACCCTACCTATGGCAGGGACAAGTGGCAGCACGAAACAAGTATGAGGGTTGCTGGAACAAGACTCGATCTACAGCCGACTCAGGAGGCTTAAGTATTTCCTGCATGATTAGCTCAAGGATAATATTTCACATCCATCAGACACAACCACCACTCATCATACCTCCCCATGCCCCACCGGTCATAACCGTCTCGACGAAGGACAAGCTCGTGTCTACCCAAGACAGAGACTTTCCCGGATCCTTCCCGGTAGGCATGAGAGGCATGTGAGGGTGATTGCTATCACAAGTATGTCCATTTCCAACAGCAAAAATTTCCATTTTTGCACTCAAAGCTTATGATCACATCGTCACATAAAAATAACTAATGCTTCATGTCGAGGTGGTGTTATAACCATATTCAAACAACCCATAAAAATATTATCCCAGGGTTCACAATGCTTGCCTTCAAGGTGTGGAGAGGAACGGGGCATTCCAAAACTTTTGCAAGTCTTCTCCTTCTTCAAATTCCTATTTTTGAAAATATTCAAATAACACATACTTTAAAAACAGTACAAAAAAGTTGTTTGGAAAATTTTGAAATAAATATGAAAAGAAACTAGACAACATTTGGGAAACAACATAAAAAGAATCAAGTCATTTGGATTTATATTTAAAAACTTATAGCCAGTCAAAGTTTTAGTCAAACTCTGTTTTTTAAAATAAAACAGAAAAGAAAATGTTTCAGATAAGAATACGATTTCGAAGCAGGGGATACGCACTTGGGGGTTTTACGCCTTCACTTATCCAGTGTGGACGGGCGCGTGGGTCACTGACAGTGGGTCCATGGGGCCCACTGATCAGGTTTGACCAGTCCTCTCTCCCTCCTCTTCCTCTGCCCGAACGGAGGCGGGACTCCGGTGATCAACGCCGGCGAACGGAGGCTCCCCGTCGGCTCCAGAGGGTCGGGATGGATCCGCAAGACCGGGGCGGTCCTCCTGGTGGTCGTTGGGTCGGCGGGGGTGGAGGGAGTCGCCAGCGGCGAGCTCCGCGGCGGAGGAGGCTTCGGGTGGGTTTTGGGGTTCTGGGCTGCAGTGCTTCCCGATTGCATATGAGAGGCTGGGCAGCTCCGCTAGGTTGAGGGGAGTCGAGTGGTGTTGCTGGATGGGCAGGGGAGGGTCTGCTCGCGACGAATTGGACCAGAGCATGGCGGCGGCCGAACCCGTCGGAGGTGAGGAAGACGACCTCCTCCCGTCGTTCTCTGGCTATGGGGGTCACTTGGAGGATGGTATGGGGCTGCTTAGGGCTTAGACGAGCTCGGGGGCCTCCTTTTATAGTGCAACGAGGTCGGTTTTGCGGCGGCCGTGGATAAGCTCGTCGGCGACCGCTGTTCTGTAGGTGTAGGGCGACGTGGAGCTGGTTGGCGCATTCCGATGAGTTCCATACTGCTCAAGGGGCGAGCTGGCGCGCGTGTATGGCTTGGGCGGTGCTGCCACGCCCGAGGCCTGCTGCGGCCATCAGCTAGCCGCCACGGCGGACCTAACGGCGGCGCTGTGGGGTGCCTGAGGTGGTCGAGGTGGCTCTGCGGTTTAGGAGGAGACGGGGCGCGCTGGCTGCGGTTGGCCAAGGGCCAGAACGGGCGCGGGGTGGGCAGCAGCGAGACGCGGCGGCTCGGTGCACGCGCATGCAAAACGTGCGCTCTGGGCGCGCCCAGAGCACGCACGCTAGCTGCTCGACGAAATGCCAATGCATGCTACAGGGCTTGGGTGAGGCTGGCAATAAGCAGACCTAGGTTAGGAGTAGCTAGGAGCTTAGTGGACAAGGTTGCTGGGTCAGTGGTTCAAGTTCATATAGCAAACTAAAAACCATGCCAATTCTGGCTATGCACACAGGGTGTTTGGCAAAATGCCAAAGGCATTTAGGCAACTCTTGGGGTGGCCCAAATTTCCATATCATAGTCTCTTTGGATGAATAAGAGGGTGGTGAAGTTAGTTTGCCAAAAGCTCAAACTTGTTAGTGGAAGTTTTGCAAATCTCCAGTTTTGGACAGAAGGAAAAAGGCATGATTGCATGCACTTAAAATCCTCCAATGGGTCCACTCTCCTGGACTTAAGGGTTTTGCAGGATGGGCTATAAGTAGGAAAAGGAATCATAGCTAAAAGGGGAAGTTAAATGATGGTTGTTGTACAAATCACCATGCTGGACCAGTATTAAAAATAGGTTGATTCACTCAAATATTTCAAAGAACATCCAGGGGTTTTTTCTTAAAGTTGAATAATATACTCCTATGAACATCCCATAATTTTGGTGGAAGTTTTAAAGAAATATTTAAAGGGGTTGTAGTGCAAAATTGTCCACTGGACCAGATTTGAAAACTTGGTATAGAGCTCAAAATATTAAATGAATGAAATATATTTTTGCATAGAAGTGATTTAAAAACATCACATGACAACTCCAAATTTTGGTGAAAATTTTAAATAAATTTATCAAGTGGTTGTAGTTCAAAAAAGAGCTCCAAAACTAATGAAAAATCATTTTAGGAATAAAGCTTAGTGAGAAATGATTGTGCAAATAAGTTCCACTGATAATAGAAATGTTTTTTTGAAAGGGCAAACAAGTCCAATAATATATTTGGAAAGTTTTTACTTGCGGTAAAAACTCCATAATATCAAAGAAAAGAATGGCTTTGAAATCAAGGGGAAAATCCAGAAATGAAAGTTTAAATTTCCTGGCAAAATTTTAATCAATGAAACAAGGTCAAAATTTTGGGGTGTCACAACACTACCCCCCTTAAGGAAAATCTTGTCCTCGAGATTTGCTAAAAGTTGTTTTAGGAAAATATATGCAATAAAATGTGGCTACAGGGAGAGAGCAATAAGTGGTGTAAAACCACAGTGTGGAACACTGGCGCTGCATGGAAAAATCTACGTTTAGGGGGGAAAATGAGAGATTTCTACGCTGGATACAGTAAATTTAGCATAAATTCTAAATTTAAAATATGCTGGTCGCACCCGAGAGCACAGTGCTCTCTCTGGCTGACAGGTGGACCCGGGGCCACTGTCAGCCTCTTCTTCTTCCTCTGGCTCTCTCTTCTTCCTCTCTCCCACGCGCTTTCCCGCGCTTTCTCCATCGGCGACGTCTAGCGCGTAGGGCATCTAGGCCATACCTGCGGTAGTGTGTGGCGTGCTAGCTGCCGGTGCAGCGTGCACTCACCTCGCGGGCCAGCGTGCGGTTGGCACTGCTCGCGGATTCGCCTTCGAACACCGGCGATCGAGCAACGAGCGGCGCTGGTGGACTTCGCCCACCGTACACGAGCTCGAGCTATAAAACGGCCGAGGTGCTTCTCTCTTCTTCCTCACACCTGGCCTCGCTTTTCCTTCTCCTTCTTCCTCCTCCATTTCCGTTTACAGAAGCCCGAGATGAGGCTGTAATGGCGGGGGCGGTGTCGGACTGGTACGTGATCCTGGTGTGCGGAGGGCTGGCGGCATTGCTGGGGCTCTCCGTGCTCCTGTGTGCGATGATCCTCGATGATCATCGTGATGCTGCCGCTCGAGTGTTGGCTCTCCGCGGTAGCGGTGATCACGAGGAGTAGGTGTGGTGTCGGGTGCTAACCGTTGTCGGTATGCTAGGTAACTTGTACCCGGATGATTACCCACTAATCTCTCCTTCAGAGACTGTGGTGTGTTAGGGACATGATTAGCCAGATGCAACACGGTTACGTGGTGTCGCAAGTAGTGTATGTGTTCAAGTGGTTGTGGTTGTGAGTCTGCTGTCGTGGTGCTGCGTGAATAAAATTCCATGTCGTGAGGAGACACATGTTGTAGCAACTCAGGGAAAAGAAATCTCACTCCAGGATTTCTTGCGAGGAAAAATTAGTTAATCAAAATTTACAGCAGCAAAAATTACTCACTACAATTGAAACCAAAAGTTCATCTCATCGCACAAGATTTAGAATAACACGCATGAGTTACAACACTTAACTAAATGCGAGAATAAAAGAACATAGCAGTGACGTCTAGAATGAAAATGGCAACTGGACGGGGTCCCGAGAAAACGTCTCTGGTACCGGGGCGCACTCTTCTTCTATCGGGGGAAGTGGATTGACCAGTCGATGAACGCGTCTCTCCTGGTCGGGTCTCAGCAGTCTGCGGATGGCGATCTGAGGATTTAAATCAGCGAGGCTCTGGAGATAACCCATCACTCGCTGGGTCAAACGCTCTTGAGCGATGACATACTGGACAAGGTTGGCCAGTACTGGGTCTCTCTCAATTTTTCCACCGGGAAAAGATGTCACTTCCCTAGGTGCTGCACGGCTCGGAAAGTAATAATACCCTCGTTCGCTGGCATAGGGTACCAAGAATCAAAGGCGAACAATCGCTTCGTGTGCAGCCCCTTCTATGGCCATCTGCGGAGTTGGCATAGATTTCCCTAGGAAGGATACTTCCGTTGGGTCCTGATTTGAGTTTACAGGAGGGATGTGCACTACTGCCCAATATTTCGAGGTGGAAGAGGTGATCCTCGATTTGAGCAGCTCGTACTGGGGTGGCTGGGTAGAACCCATGGTACTGCAGGTAAAGTCCCATAATATTTTAACAAAACTACCCGAGGTTGCATCCGGGTTCTCAGATAAATGCTAGGGCTCGGCATGGCAAGAAATGGTTGTGAGGGTTGCGCACAAGATGAGGGGTACTCGGCAGGGTCACGAGGTGTCCCTTTTATAAAGTAACTGGGCTGGGTTATTTACCACAGTGAGGGGCACTAGTTTGCTGGTTCTGCTCTCATGGGGTCGGGGTCGAAGCCATAGATACACACATATCGCCAAAGCAACGCATTACTGTGGGTGCCGTTAGGGTTGGTTTTGGTAGCTACGCCCGGAATTAAAAATGCAACCGTACATCAACACACTTATGCACAGCTACTTCTTAAAAATAGGGGCGCACATGCAGACAACACTGTGGTAATACAAGATCACACAACTACAGGTTGTGGACATACTGAGACTCGGTACTACTCGAGTGACTTAGTCTACCTCGTTTATATCTAAGCGGGCATGCCTTGTGGCTGTCGAGTTTTCTCCACGGGCTTCACCGTCGGAGTTAGCTGCAGGGGGTTGCGGAACTGCAGGGTCGGGGTAGTGATGATGACCATCGCGGGGATTGTTGGCCACAATCCCATTGGAGTGTGTTCCCAAAAGGCGACGAAGCACTTCTGGGGTCATCAAAGCACCTTGGTTGATGGCTGGGGCTGACCTCAAGGTCTCGATCGATTGTCCGAACAGCACGACTGGATTGTCGGTGTCGGGCTCATCTTCTCTTCTTGCTGGGGGTCGGCGGATCAGTTCTCCACGAATTGCGATCAGATCTAGGGTGATTTGATCGAACAGTCCCTCTAGTGCACTTACATAGCGCACCAGATGCAATAATGCAGGATCCATCTCGTGATCTCCGTTGGCAACTTGTGGTGGTCTGCCATACCCGTCATGGCTGGGGTAGTAGTAGAAGGAGCGACAGTTAACTCGGGGCGACAAGTGCCAGAGTTGAACTATAGCTTCTCGAGCAGCTAGTTGGATGGCTTGTGGCTCAAAGGAAGTTGTCCTTCCGGTGAACCTATAGGGGCGTTCTGGTGACAGACCCCTACCATAGACGTGCACAGTGGCCCAAAATTGACGGCTCTCACCGCTCATGGACCCTTGGTACACAACATATTCTGGGGGCTCTTCTAATGCAAAGGCACGTCGGATGAGGTTCGCTAGCATGGTCACAAAACCTCCAAGGTTGGTTGTTGTGGTCTCATTGTGAACAATGGGGCCAGGCATTCTAGGTTGGTTTGGGGTTAGAGGCTGTGATGTGCTAGGTCGAGGCTAGCGTGCCCTTTTTATAGAAAAAGGGGGCGGAGTCTTCCTTCGCACGCTTGCGAAAAAGACTATTCAGGGGCAGGTCACTGGCGCATGATCGACAGGCTAGGCTGATAGGTTGGGCACCGACTGCCAAAAGGTGTCGGGTCACTGTGTGGCTATCTTACACGAGAAGCTTGGCCGGGGTTTTGGTTAAGGTCTGGTGGGTTGGTTTACCTAGGTTTTTTGACCTGGCTAAGATAGGATTAGCCAATGGTCAGCCTGGCTTTGATACCAAGTTTGTCAGGACCGGATTTTTAGGATATTAATTTCCCAAAAGCGGCCCTTGTGCTCACCAGCCCCAGGATTACTGTTAGCTGATGAGACACCAACTTGTTACAGAAACTCCAAGCAAAATACAAAATGTGAAGTACAAGACCATTTTGGCCTATGGGTACAACAATTGGTTTCTAGTGGTTGATGGCGGAAGCAGTTTGCGGATCATCAGCGTCTATGGGACTCCATTTCCCACAGGAACAGCTGACCAGGATAACTCCTATCTTCGCGAGGCAGCTATCACCATTACGTAGGTTCCGGGGCTGTCATCGCAACGCTCCTTTCCACGCAAGAAATCTGGCCAAGACAATAGCCAGGGACAAGCCAGTGAGTACTTTGAATGTACTCGCAAACATTAAGAACACAGGTATAATATAGCCATTGATAATCATGTTTTGAAATATTCCATGATCACTTCATCAGTTATGAAATAAGGTTCATGATGCACGCAAGCAGATCATTCAAATAAAACATGAGTAAACAATCAGGGAGTAGAAATGAAAAGCACCGATCGGGTGTCTGAAGCGACGCCTCGAAAGGATAATAATATGAAGCGTGCCTCAGTCAGGCGTCTGTGCGACACCACATAAAGGGCTTATAAGTAAATGAAATAACAAGCATGCCACAGTCGGGCGTCTGAGCGACACCACGTAAAGGGCTTATAAGTAAATGAAATAACAAGCATGCCACAGTCGGGCGTATGAGCGACACCACATAAAGGGCTTATAAGTAAATGAAATAACAAGCATGCCACAGTCAGGCGTCTGAGCGACACCACATAAAGGGCTTATATAAGAATAATCATGGTGAATATCCAGGAGGTAGAACCGTCCCAGGGATACTCAATAATTCATATAACATAAATGATTAGTCCATAATAATAGTAATCATAATCATCATATGTCACAGATCATAACTAGTGTTCTGGTTCAGTAGTTTTTCCTCCGAAGACCGACACTTGAGCCATCCCAGGCTGTAGTCCTTAACCATGGGATCGGCTATTCGAATAGGTATAATATCTCTGCAGAGGGTGTACTCTTTACCCACGACTAACGGATTCCCTTTGTCCATCGGAACTAATTCCGTCTATGGTCTTTTAATTGAAAACCCACCTAACCGCACACACCAGCCAAACTCACCGGTGTCTGGAATCACCCTTGACACCCGTTAAGCAAAACTCTAAGTGGGGAGGCTACAACCTCGACTTAGCATGGGATCACAAAATTTATACCGCGCGCAAACTAGGGGAGCTACCCCCTTCGGCTACAACCGAAAACACCCATGCCCCCAGACCAGGTGACATGCCTACTGGATGCAGTCGGTATCTTCCACCATGGCCTCTCTGTACGGTGTGTGCTAGGACAGGGGTTGACAACTTACTGAACCATACCCTACCTACGGCAGGGACAAGTCGCAGCACGAAACAAGTATGGGGGTTGCTGGAACAAGATTCGATCTACGGCCGACTTAGGAGGCTTAAGTATTTCCTGCATGATTAGCTCAAGGATAATATTTCACATCCATCAGACACAACCACCACTCATCATACCTCCCCCTACCCCACCGGTCATAATCGTCTCGACGAGGGATAAGCTCGTGTCTACCCAAGACAGAG
This sequence comes from Triticum dicoccoides, assembly GCF_002162155.2. Taxonomy (NCBI): domain Eukaryota; kingdom Viridiplantae; phylum Streptophyta; class Magnoliopsida; order Poales; family Poaceae; genus Triticum; species Triticum dicoccoides. The sequence continues at coordinate 44,647,040 of NC_041386.1, forward strand.
ACTTTCCCGGATCCTTCCCGGTAGGCATGAGAGGCATGTGAGGGTGATTTCTATCACAAGTATGTCCATTTCCAACAGCAAAAATTTCCATTTTTGCACTCAAAGCATATGATCACATCGTCACATAAAAATAACTAATGCTTCATGTCGAGGTGGTGTTATAACCGTATTCAAACAACCCATAAAAATATTATGCCAGGGTTCACAATGCTTGCCTTCAAGGTGTGGAGAGGCAGGGGCATTCCAAAACTTTTGAAAGTCTGCTCCTTCTTCAAATTCCTATTTTTGAAAATATTCAAATAACACATACTTTAAAAACAGTACAAAAACGTTGTTTGGCAAATTTTGAAATAAATATGAAAATAAACTAGACAACATTTGGGAAACAACAGAAAAAGAATCAAGTCATTTGGATTTATATTTAAAAAGTTATAGCCAGTCAAAGTTTCAGTCAAACTCTGATTTTTTAAAATAAAACAGAAAAGAAAACCTTTCAGATAAGAATACGCTTTTGAAGCAGGGGATACGCACTTGGGGGTTTTACGCCTTCACTTATCCAACGTGGACGGGCGTGTGGGTCACTAACAGTGGGTCCACGGGGCCCACTGATCAGGTTTGACCAGTCCTCTCTCCCTCCTCTTCCTCTGCCCGAACGGAGGCGGGACTCCGGTGATCAATGCCGGCGAACGGAGACTCCCCATGGGCTCCAGAGGGTCGGGATGGATCCGCAAGACCGGGGCGGTCCTCCCGGTGGTCGTTGGGTCGGCGGGGGTGGAGGGAGTCGCCGGCGGCGAGCACCGCGGCGGAGAAGCTTCGGGTGGGTTTTGGGGTTCTGGCTGCAGTGGTTCTCGATTGCATATGAGAGGTTGGGCAGCTCCGCTAGGTTGAGGGGAGTCGAGTGGTGTCGCTGGATGGGCGGGGGAGGGTCTGCTCACGACGAATTGGACCAGAGCATGGCGGCGGCCGAACCCGTCGGAGGTGAGGAAGACGACCTCCTCCCATCGTTCTCTGGCTATGGGGGTCACTTGGAGGATGGTATGGGGCTGCCTGAGGGCTTAGACGAGGTCGGGGGCCTCCTTTTATAGTGCAACGAGGTCGGTATTGCGGCGGCCGTGGATAAGCTCGTCGGCGACCGCCGTTCTGTAGGTGCAGGGTGACGTGGAGCTGGCCGGCGCATTCCGACGAGTTCCATACTGCTCAAGGGGCGAGCTGGTGCACGTGTATGGCTTGGGCGGTGCTGCCACGGCCGGGGCCTGCTGCGGCCGTCAGCTAGCCGCCACGGTCGACCTGACGGCGGTGCTGTGGGGTGCCAGAGGTGGTCGGGGTGGCTCTGCGGTGTAGGAGGAGACGGGGCGCGCTGGCTGCGGTTGGCCAAGGGCTAGAACGGGCGTGGGGTGGGCGGCAGCGAGACGCGGTGGCTCGGTGCACGCGCGTGCAAAATGTGCGCTCTGGGCGCGCCCAAAGCATGCACGCTAGTTGCTCGACGAAAAATGCCAATGCATGCTATAGGGCTTGGGTGAGGCTGGCAATAAGCAGACCTAGGTTAGGAGTAGCTAGGAGCTTAGTGGACAAGGTTGCTGGGTCAGTGGTTCAAGTTCATATAGCAAACTAAAAACCATGCCAATTCTGGCTATGCACACAGGGTGTTTGGCAAAATGCCAAAGGCATTTAGGAAACTCTTGGGGTGGCCCAAATTTCCAGATCATAGTCTTTTTGGATGAATAAGAGGGTGGTGAAGTTAGTTTGCCAAAAGCTCAAAACTTGTTAGTGTAAGTTTTGCAAATCTCCAGTTTTGGACAGAAGGAAAAAGGCATGATTGCATGCACTTAAAATCCTCCAATGGGTCCACTCTCCTGGACTTAAGGGTTTTGCAGGATGGGCTATAAGTAGGAAAAGGAATCATGGCTAAAAGGGGAAGTTAAATGATGGTTGCTGTACAAATCACCATGCTGGACCAGTATGAAAAAGAGGTTGATTCACTCAAATATTTCAAAGAACATCCAGGGGTTTTTTCTTAAAGTTGAATTATATACTCCTATGAACATCCCATAATTTTGGTGGAAGTTTCAAAGAAATATTTAAAGGGGTTGTAGTGCAAAATTGTCCACTGGACCAGATTTGAAAACTTGGCGTAGAGCTCAAAAGATTAAATGAATGAAATGTATTTTTGCATAGAAGTGATTTAAAAACATCACATGACCACTCCAAATTTTGGTGAAAATTTTAAATAAATTTATCAAGTGGTTGTAGTTCAAAAAAGAGCTCCAAAACTAATGAAAAATCATTTTAGGAATAAATCTTAGAGAGAAATGATTATGCAAATAAGTTCCACTGATAATAGAAATGTTTTTTTTGAAAGGGCAAACAAGTCCAATAATATATTTGGAAAGTTTTTACTTGGGGTAAAAACTCCATAATATCAAAGAAAAGAATGGCTTTGAAATCAAGGGAAAAATCCAGAAAATGAAAGTTTAAATTTCCTGGCAAAATTTTAATCAATGAAACAAGGTCAAAATTTTGGGGTGTCACAGTTCCTTATTGAAAAAGGCTTTGAAATTGGTAAAATTGATTCTACTCTTTTTACTAAAAGGGTTAATGGAGAACTATTTGTGTGCCAAATTTATGTTGATGATATCATATTTGGTTCAACAAACCTCATTTTAGTGAGAAGTTTGGAAAGCTAATGTTGGAGAAGTTTGAGATGTCTATGATGAGTGAACTCAAATTCTTTCTCGGTTTGCAAATCAAGCAAACTAAGGAAGGTACCTTTGTCTCTCAAACGAAGTACACCAAGGACTTATTCAAGAAGTTCAATATGCAAGAATGCAAAGGTATGACTACACCCATGCCTACTAGTGGGCATCTTGATTTTACCAAAGATGGTGAACCGGTTGATCAAAAGGTTTATCGCTCTATGATTGGTTCATTGTTATATTTATGTGCCTCTCGTCCCGATATTATGCTAAGTGTGTGCATGTGTGCACGATATCAAGCTGCTCCTAAAGAGTGTCATCTTAAGGCTGTGAAAAGGATAGTGAGATACCTAATCCATACACCAAATTTTGGCATTTGGTATCCTAAGAGGTCCTCTTTTGATCTTGTTGGCTACTCCGATTCGGACTATGCCGGAGACAAGGTTGATAGAAAATCCACTTCGGGTACTTGTCAATTCCTTGGAAGATCTCTTGTGTCTTGGTCCTCCAAGAAACAAAACTCGGTATCTTTATCCACCGCCGAAGCGGAATACATTACTTTGGATGACCCAAACTCTTAAAGATTATGGGATATATGTGAAACATGTTCCATTGCTATGTGACAATTAAAGTGCTATTAAGATTGCTCACAATCCCGTGCAATATTCTCGAACTAAGCATATTGAAGTTCGTCATCATTTCATTCGAGATCATGTTGCAAAAGGGGACATTAACCTTAAGCATGTTCGAATTGATAAGCAATTGGGATATATTCACTAAACCACTTGATGAGAAAGTGTTTTGCAGGTTGACAGGTGAATTGAACATCATTGACGCTTCAAACTTGGAGTAGGAACTCCATTTGATACATGCGGGGCATGAGCCTATGACTAATCCTCGATATTTCTCTTATAATGCTATTCATATGTCTTGGATATATTTGTACCTTGCATGTTATCTAACCCGTGTAGGTACTTGGTTGAATCTAAATCTATGAGATTGCAACTCACTCACATCATGAGCAATCTCTACATCACCAAGTCTCTACACAATGGTGGTTGAAGACAAGGAAGCACGAAACCATTCAAACGTATCCTTTGGCAAATTCTATGTTGAGTCTCATGATTGTCATTTTGGATACACAAGTGCTCTTCCTTGCAAAGCTAACCCATGTAGGTAGATGAACTCAAACTCCAAGTGGTGCTCCCAACCCTTGATGAACTACATCAACCTTGAGCAACCCGCACAAGTTCAACCACATGGGCAAGATCAACACCACCACCCAAGGTATGTTATTCCATCTTAGAGAAGCTTTACTCCAAGTCATGAGTCAAAGCAACTCGACAAGATGTGAACACATCAAAAGGCTTAAACGAAAAATGGTAACCCCATTTTGAGCTTAAACGATGAGTATGACCTATGATCAAGTGCTCTCACTTGACTCCTAAGTCAATATAATCTAACATAGGTGACTTTGTCGCCGACCATCTCTAGATGAAGTTCCAAAAAAACTTCATCTAGAACTTTTAGTTTCTTTTCTTTCCTTTTTGTTCTGCATTTTCTGCATCCAATTCATTGCAAATCTTTCAGTAAATTCCTTGCATATCCTTGTGAGATTTTACTTGTCTAGTGAGCTGAGGTGACAAGTGGTTTCACTCTAATGAACTGGGTCACACCGGTTTGTTCTCTTCGGGCCAACCGAAATCTTTTGGTGCAACCGAAGCACACAACTCGGAGTCACCGATTCCACCACAGGAAAACCAACTTGCCACTTATTCCTGATTTCTGTTTGCTCCAGCTCCACTCAATGATTCTTGTCCTCTACCAGCATCATATTAGACATGCTGCTTTGCTCTGTGACTCGAGGACCAACCCATTTGTATCACATGTCCAGAAGAGCCCTTCTTGGAAATTGATGTCAAAGGGGGAGAGAGAGATCACATCAAAGCTTAATCCTTCCTATAGGGGGAGAAAAAGAGAAAACTCAGGGGGAGAGAGTTTCTCAACTAGGAGAAAGTAATATCATCAAAGACCCCAGATGCTTGGTGTTCAAGAGGAGAGATGTTACATGTCTTTAAGAGGGGAAAGACATGTTTGGTTGCTTGCTTTAGCTCAAGCTCTATTGTTTTCCTTTTTTGTTGCTCTGATTTTCTGTTCCCTATCTTCTCCCAATATCCCATGCAGATTCAGGGGGAGCAAGACATCTAAGGGAAGGAAATCTCTAATTTTATTGCATATCTTTACCTTTGGGGACATGTCTATATCCAATGTGGTACTTAGTACTCACTCTACATGTCATCCCATTCTTGGTTCTCTTGTGGTTTGTCTTGCTTGCTCTGGTCAGTAGGTGCATCTGTGTTATTTAACCTTGTTTGCGTAGGTTCATCCCATCCTAAGCCAACTCAAGACCACAAGGTAAATATATGCATCACAGTCATGTGAATGAGAAGTTCTTGCTGATGTACATACTGTTTGCAAGAAGGACTCATGAGCATGAAGGTACCTTTCTCACATTCACATCATTTGCTCTGATGCATATAGCCAAGATACATGTAACACATTGCTTACTCTGTCATGCTTACGCATTCACATGCTCCTATATTCAATATTCACATGATTGCATACATGTAGGGGGAGCCTATGCATGTTACATGTCTTTCCAAAGCTTTACCTCCTATTCTCTATATCTTTATCTAAAGCTTTGATGTATGTTGTCATCAATTACCAAAAAGGGGGAGATTGAAAGCACAAGTGCTCCCTGGGTGGTTTTGGTAATTAATGTCAACATATCTCTTGTTGGACGAACACTTTTACCTAGTATGTTTCAGATAAGTTCAACAATGGAGTGGCATTGACTAGAGGATGTGGAACCCCTTCAAGATACTAAGGACAAAGGATTGGCTCAAGCTTCAAGATCAAGACTCTACATTTTCTATTTTAGTGATCCAAGATCACATTGAGTCTATAGGAAAAGCCAATACTATCAAGAGGGGATGAGGTGTTGCTTAATGGCTTGCTTTCTCAAAGTGCTTAGTGATATGCTCGAAAAGCCTCAACTACCTTCCCACATCCACATATGACCTAAACCAAAGTCAAACTCGGCCCCACCGATTCTTTCTATCCGGCGCCACCGAGTTTCAGATGTCATAGCTACTGCCACAAACCCTAGCAAATCGGTTTCACCGATAGGGATCTCGGTCTCACCGAGATGGTATTGTAATCTCTCTGTGTATGTCCATTACCAAAATCGGTCTCACCGAGTTTGAGCAATCGGTACTACCGAGATTACAATGCAAACCCTCTGGTTAGCTTATTACCAAAATCGTTCCCACCGAGTTTGTGTAATCGGTCTCACTGAGTTTGCCTGACCAACTCTCTGGTTAGCTTATTACCAAAATCGGTCCCACCGAGTTTGTCTAACCGGTCACACCGAGATTACGTTATGCCCTAACCCTAACCATATTGGTCCTACCGAGTTGCATCTCAGTCCCGCCGAAAATCCTAACGGTCACTAGGTTTGCTGAATCGGTCCGACCAAGTTTAACCATTTGGTCCCACCGAGTTTGGAAAATTGTGTGTAACGGTTAGATTTTGTGTGGAGGCTATATATACCCCTCCACCCACTCTTCATTTGTGGAGAAAGCCATCAGAACATACCTACACTTCCAATACACATTTTCCGAGAGAGAACCACCTACACTTGTGTTGAGGTCAAGATATTCCATTCCAACCATATGAATCTTGATCTCTAGCCTTCCCCAAGTTGCTTTCCACTCAAATCTTCTTTCCACCAAATCCAAATCCTGTGAGAGAGAGTTGAGTGTTGGGGAGACTATCATTTGAAGCACAAGAGCAAGGAGTTCATCATCAACACACCATTTGTTACTTCTTGGAGAGTGATGTCTCCTAGATTGGCTAGGTGTCACTTGGGAGCCTCCAACAAGATTGTGGAGTTGAAACAAGGAGTTTGTAAGGGAAAGGAGATCGCCTACTTCATGAAGATCTACCGCTAGTGAGGCAAGTCCTTCGTGGGCGACGGCCATGATGGAATAGACAAGGTTGCTTCTTCGTGGACCCTTCGTGGGTGGAGCCCTCCGTGGACTCGCGCAACCATTACCCTCTATGGGTTGAAGTCTCCATTAACGTGGATGTACGATAGCACCACCAATCGGAACCACGACAAAAACATCTGTGTCTCCAATTGCGTTTGAATACTCCAAACCCTTCTCTTTACATTCTTGCAAGTTGCATGCTTTACTTTCCGCTGCTCATCTACTCATTGCATGCTTGCTTGATATGTATTGTGTTTGTTAAACTTGTGCTTAAACTCCACTTAAACTTAAGAATATTAAAAACTGCAACTTTTGGCACTTAGTGTCTAATCACCCCCCTCTAGACACCTCTTCTCGATCCTTTCAGAAGTATGGCGGTAATCGCCACACCAAGAGCTACCCAAAGCGAAAGTTGCTACGTGAATTCGACGAGGAGGCCTTAGATCCCCCACAATTAGAAAAAAAACGGCCATCCAGTCGGATAGACGACCTCGCGGCCAGTATAGAGCGGCAAACGACGCCGCACATAAGCCACTACGCGATCCACGCGAGGGCTCGCATGAAAAGGACGGCGCAACCAGATCCACGCTCCAGTATGCAATACAACACAACAAACATCCGAACACCACGGTACACCCAAATACAGGGGTGCCGCACACCCCCTATGTTTCACCGATGAGGTGCTGGACCATGAATTTCCAGAGGGATTCAAACCCGTAAACATAGAGGCGTACGACGGAACAATAGACCCTGGGGTCTGGATTGAGGACTATATCCTCCATATCCACATGGCTCGGGGAGACGATCTCCACGCCATCAAGTACTTACCCCTCAAGCTCAAAGGGCCATCTCGGCACTGGCTTAAAAGCCTCCCCTAAAACTCCATTGGAAGCTGGGAAGAGCTCGAAGACGCCTTTCGGGCAAATTTTCAAGGGACCTATGTCCAACCACCGAATGCAGACGATTTAATTCATATAACTCAACAGCCCGGAGAGTCAGCCTGAAATCTTTGGAATAGGTTCCTCACTAAGAAGAACCAAATAGTCGACTATCCGGACGCCGAAGCCTAAGCAGCTTTCAAGCACAGCGTTCGAGACAAATGGCTCGCCAGGCACCTCGTCCAAGAAAAGTCGAGAACAATGGCAGCATTAACAAGCCTCATGACCCGCTTTTGCGTGGGTGAGGACAGCTGGTTAGCCCGCTGCAGCACCAGCGACCCAAGTACATCCGAAGTCAGGGACGGAAACGGAAATCACGACGCAGCAAAAACAAGCACCGGAATAAAGAAGACATCCCGAAGAGCACGGCGGTAAACGCTGGATTCAGAAGCTCTCGGCCAGGTCAGCAAAAGCCGCCCTCCAAAGGCAACAGAGACGAACTGTCCAGCCTAAACAAGATTTTGGACCAAGTATGTCAGATCCATAGTACCCCCGACAAACCTACAAATCATACCCATAGAGAATGTTGGGTCTTCAAGTAGTCCGGCAAGCTCAACGCTGAACATAAGGGGCAGGATACACCAAGCGAAGACGAGGGCGAGCCTCGCAAGCAAAGCACTGGGGAGCAGAAGAAATTCCCACCAGAAGCCAAAACAGTCAACGTGTTACACGTAATAAAGGGGAGAAACAAAGCGGCACTCCTAGAGACACATGCCCCAGGTCCTATCACCGCGGAATTCTGCCACTGGTCGTCCCAACCGATCACTTTTGACCATCGGGATTACTCAGCAAGTGTCCGGCCTGCAGAATGGGCAGCCTTGGTATTAGACGCAATAATTGACGGATACCACTTCACACGAGTTCTGATGGACGGCGACAGCAGTTTAAACCTGATATATCAGGACACAGTATGCAACATGGGGATAGACCCAGCAAAAATTAGCCATAGCAATACTACCTTTGAAGGAGTAACACCAGGCCCAGAAGCCCATTGCACGGGCTCCCTGCTACTAGAGGTTATATTCGGCTTTCCCGATAACTTCCGCAGCGAAAAGTTAACCTTCCACATTGCTCCGTTCCAAAGTGGCTATCAAGCTCTACTCAGACGCGAAGCTTTCGCTCACTTTAACGCAAATACCGCATTACGCTTCTATTATGCTTAAGATGCCCGGTCCACGCGGCATCATTAAAGTAAATGGAAATATTGAGCACTCCTTGCGTGCGGAAGACCATGCGGCTGCCTTGGTAGCCGCACGCTAAACGGCCTCACCAACTGAAGCATCTACCTTTTTGCAGGTTAGAATAGTCTAGCGTAGTTATATGTAATTGATACAGGTTTGATGGCTATACCCCTATTACAATACAAGGGGCTCAACGCGCGTAAACAAGTGGCAATTAGGCTCAATTTTACTCATCTTGAACTGTACATATTTTCTTTAGTACAACCTACCTTTTTGCAGGACAACTTTTCAACTAAGTTCCTCTCTTTTATAGATGACCATCATGCTACACCCGTCCAGGATACGGCACAACGGAGACACAGGCGCAAACGTGCAGCAGGGACCCGTTCCAAGGATTCTTTTTAGATTAAGACCCTACGTAAACCTTTTTTACTGTCTCTTGTTGATACACATCCCCCGGATTCTCAGTACAATTGAGAAGGATGCTGATGTATTGGCATGTGGCCACGTCAGAATATTGCATGTACCTGGACACCAGGGGTTTATTACAAAGGGCACTGTTTAGGTCCGGTTTACACCATAAATACCGAATACCTTAGGGAGTGTTCGGCGTTGTGAGTTTGGCCTTATATGCATCAGCTCTGAATCATGTCTTTGGTCAAATGTTGGGTTTGCCTGGCTCCTGTGTTTTGCTGCCTTACGTTCCGCTCTGTCGGCTATGGCGGCACCAGGAGAACTACTACGATTGTGCCCTGGTTCATCCGGACAAGCACCTCGGTAGAGAAAGCTAAAAACTGACTGTCATGATATAGCGTGAGACTGGTCAACCACTCGATGACCTACCGGAATCTACGGGATTCCTCCGCCTTAACGAAGGGCCGTTTCCCGGCCAGGCATGTACGCACCCCGAATTCGGATGAGTGCGGAGCCACCAGGGGCTATATAGTAGCCCCACTGTCAAACTGCTCTAGCTAAGTGAAAGTGTTAAAGCATTATAGTCCGGTTGCCTAGTTCGCTGCGCTATCACCTCCTTACTGGACCAAGACGTTGGATCAAGTGTGAACATGCGTCTTCTGCGAACACCCCCGCATTATATGCGTGGGGGCTGAAGCCGACGACTGCAATCTTTCAGGTTATATACATATATACACAAATGGCCGCACAGGAGGCATCATAATTGAGGGACTCCTGGATTAGGGGGTGTCCGGATGGCCGGACTATACCTTCAGCCGGACTCCTGGACTATGAAGATACAAGATTGAAGACTTCGTCCCGTGTCCGGGAGGGACTTTCCTTGGCGTGGAAGGCAAGCTTGGCGATATGGATATGTGGATCTCCTACCATTGTAACCGACTTTGTGTAACCCTAACCCTCCCTGATGTCTATATAAACCGGAGGGTTTTAGTCCGTAGGACAACATACAGAACAACAATCATACCATAGGCTAGCTTCTAGGGTTTAGCCTCTCCGATCTCGTGGTAGATCTACTCTTGTACTACCCATATCATCAATATTAATCAAGCAGGACGTAGGGTTTTACCTCCATCAAGAGGGCCCGAACCTGGGTAAAACTTCGTGTCCCTTGCCTCCTATTACCATCCGGCCTAGACGCACAGTTCGGGACCCCCTACCCGAGATCCGCCGGTTTTGACACCAACATTGGTGCTTTCATTGAGAGTTCCTCTGTGTCATCACCGTTAGGCTTGATGGCTCCTACGATCATCAATAGCGATGCAGTCCAGGGTGAGACCTTCCTCCCCAGACAGATCTTCGTCTTCGGCAGCTTCGCACTGCGGGCCAATTCACTTGGCCATCTGGAGCAGATCGAAAGCTATGCCCTTGGCCGTCAGGTCAGATTTGGAAGTTTAAACTACATGGCTGACATCCGCGGGGACTTGATCTTCGACGGATTCGAGCCACTGCCGAGCGCGCCGCACTATCACGACGAGCATGATCTAGCTCTGCCGCCGAATAGTGCCCTGGAGGCCGCACCCGCATCGGCTTCGACCCTTAATTTGGAGCCAACTACGCCGATCGAGGATGGTTGGTTGGATGCCGCCTCGGGGGTTGCGATCCCAAAGACGATCGAGCCGAACACCAGTCCCGCACTCCGCGAGACTCGTGACTCCAAGGAGCCGGACTCCTCTACGGACTCCGAACCCTCCACGCCCCTGCCGATCGAATCCGATTGGCGCCGATCATGGAGTTTACCGCCACGGACATCTTTCAGCACTCGCCTTTCGGTGATATTCTGAAGACACTAAAGTCTCTCTCTTTATTAGGAGAGCCCTGGCTGGACTACGGTCAGCAAGGTTGGGATACGGACGATGAAGAAATTCAAAGCCCACCCACCACCCACTTTGTAGCCACTGTCGATGATTTAACTGACACGCTCGACTTCGACTCCGAAGACATCGACAGTATGGACGCCGATGCAGGAGACGATGAAGAACAAGCGCCTATTGGGCCCTGGAAAGCCACCTCGTCATATGACATATACATGGTGGACACCCCAAAAGAAGGAGATGGCGATGGAACAGTGGAGGATGACCCCTCCAAGAAACAGCTTAAGCGCCGGCGTCAGCAGCGCCGCTCAAAATCCCGCCAAAGCAAATACGGTGATTCCAGCACGGGAGATAATAATACTCCGGAGAGTGCCGAAGAAAACCCCCTCCAGCAAGATTCAGCACGGGAGGATGGAGAAGCCATCCCTCATGAGAGAGCGTAGACAGAGAGGTCAAGGACGATAATTATATCCCTCCCTCCGAAGACGAGGCAAGCCTCGACGATGACGAATTCGTCGTGCCAGAGGATCCCGTCGAGCAAGAGCGTTTTCAACGCAGGCTTATGGCCATGGCAAGAAGCCTCAAGAAAAAACAGCAACAACTTAGAGTTGATCAAGATTTGCTAGTCGACAGATGGACTGAAGTCCTTGCGGCCGAAGAGCATAAACTTGAACGCCCCTCCAAGAGCTTCCCAAAGCGCAGGTTGCTACCCCGATTAGAGGAGGAAGCACTTAAACCTACATCACCAGCACTTGATACGGCCGACCGGCCACCTCGTGGCCGCGACAGAGAGGCCTCTCGGCCCTCCACTCAAGCCGCACCACGTACCAAGGCACGGGAAAATGCGCCAGACCTGCGAGATATGTTGGAGGACAAGGCAAGGCAAACAAGATCGATCTACGGATCGCATGGGCGCCCCACGACTCGAGACGATAGCCGTCACACCATACACAAATCCGGTAGGGCCGAACACAGTAGACAAAGCTCATTGGAGCTACGTCGTGATACAGCCCAGTACAGAGGCGCCGCACACCCACTATGCTTCACAGACGAAGTAATGGATCATCAAATCCCCGAGGGTTTCAAACCCGTAAACATCGAATCATACGATGGCACAACAGATCCTGCGGTATGGATCGAGATATCTCCTTCATATCCACATGGCCCGCGGCAATGATCTCCACGCCATCAAATACCTCCCACTCAAGCTTAAAGGACCAGCTCAGCATTGGCTTAATAGCTTGCCGGCAGGATCAATCAGTTGTTGGGAGGACCTAGAAGCCGCATTCCTCGACAATTTCCAGGGCACTTATGTGCGACCACCAGACGCTGATGACCTAAGCCACGTAATTCAGCAGCCAGAGGAATCGGCCAGGCAATTCTGGACATGGTTCCTAACAAAGAAAAATCAAATAGTCGACTGTCCGGATGCAGAGGCCCTAGCAGCCTTCAAGCACAATATCCGTGGCGAGTGGCTTGCCCGGCACCTTGGACAGGAAAAAGCCGAAATCTATGGCAGCACTCACGACACTCATGACCCGCTTTTGCGCGGGAGAAGACAGCTGGCTTGCTCATAGCAACAATATGACCAAGAACCCTGGTAATTCGGATACCAGGGACAGTAGTGGCAGGTCGCGTCGCAACAAGCAGAAGCGCCGCATTAACGGCGACAATGCTGAGGATACGGCAGCTAATGCCGGATTTAGAAGCTATAAATCCGGTCAGCGGAAAAATCCATTCAAAAGAAATCCTAGGGGCCCATCCAGTTTGGACCGAATACTCGACCACTTGTGCCAGATACATGGCACCCCCGAAAAGCCGGCCAATCACACCAACAGGGATTGTTGGGTGTTCAAGCAGGCAGGCAAGTTAAATGCCAAAAATAAAGGCAAGGGGCTGCATAGCGATGACGATGAAGAGCCCCGGCGGCCGAACAACAGTGGACAGAAGGGTTTTCCCCCACAAGTGCGGAGGGTGAACATGATATACGCAACCCACATCCCCAAGAGGGTGCGGAAGCGCGCGTTAAGGGACGTATACGCGGTAGAGCCAGTCGCCCCAAAGTTCAACCCATGGTCCTCCTGCCTGATCACCTTTGATCGAAGGGACCATCCCACTAGCACCCGTCATGGCGGATTCGCCGCATTGGTTCTAGACCCAATTATTGACGGATTTCATCTCACTAGAGTCCTTATGGACGGCGGCAGCAGCCTGAACCTACTCTATCAGGATACAGTGCGGAAAATGGGCATAGATCCCTCGAGGATTAAGCCCACCAAAACGACCTTTAAAGGCGTAATACCAGGTGTAGAGGCCAACTGTACAGGCTCAGTCACACTTGAAGTGGTCTTCGGATCTCCGGATAATTTCCGAAGCGAGGAGTTAATCTTCGACATAGTCCCATTCCGTAGTGGCTATCACGCACTGCTCGGGCGAACCGCATTTTCCAAGTTCAATACGGTACCGCACTACGCATACCTTAAGCTCAAGATGCCAGGCCCTCGAGGAGTAATTACGGTCAATGGAAACACCGAACGCTCCCTCTGAACGGAGGAGCACACGGCGGCCCTTGCAGCGGAAGTACAAAGCAGCCTCTCTAGGCAGTTCTCCAGTCCGGCCATTAAACGTCCGGACACCGTCAAGCGCGCCCGGAGTAACCTACAACAAGACCGCCTAGCACGTTCCGAGCAGGCGTAGCAATGCGGCCCCAACCCCAGCCCTCGCAAAAATGCGACACCAGTGCTTCGCGTACATAACTATGCTCTAGAAATACCATGGGTATAGGGGGAGGGGCACCATCACGGCACGCCCGAAACACGGCTTAAACCGCACCAGGGGCTGCCGATTTTTTAATTTTCTCTTACTTTCAGGACTCCATTCTTCGGAAGGCCTGTTCGGCATTTCAATTACCGCACAAACGATGCAAGAACTAGGGAAGCAGACAAGCCATGCCGCATTACGGAACACCCAGGTGGTCGCTATCACGAGCAGTATACCTGTTTCGCATACCATTCCGCAGCCTGCCCCTGGAACGGACATGTTAAATAGTCCAACCTTTTGCTTACCGCATTATTTGTATCATTCTGCTTTGATCGCAGCCCTTTTTAATAAACAATGCATAGCTTTTGTCTATTTTTGCATTACTCTTTTTTTACAAATATATGTTCCTTAACGACATGTTGCACCCGTACACTTTGGTACGGCCAAAATACGACATGTTGCACCCGTACACTTTGGTACGGCCAAAATACGACATGTTGCACCCGTACACTTTGGTACGGCCAAAATACGCCAGGGGCTTTAGTACCCCTCAATATGGTGTGAGAAGTCCGAACACTTTAACAAGTGCGGCACCCCGAACTTATAGCATTATATGCATCGGCTCCGAATCATGTCTTGGGTCAATAGTTGGGTTTGCCCGGCTCCTATGTTTTGGTGCCTTACGTTCCACTATGTCGGCTAAGGTAGCACTAGGAGAACTACTGCGATTGTGCCCTAGTTGAGCTGGGTCGAGCACCTCAGTAGAGAAAGCTAAAACTGACTGTCATGATGAAGCGAGAGTTGGTCGCTGTTCGAGAGGTTTTTTGAGTCCCTAAAGACTTATGCCGCTTAGAGCGAGGAGTCGGCTCTGTCCGGCCAAGGCGTGGATAGGGCCCCGAACTCGGTCTTCCGAATACCAGGGGCTTCGCCGAAATTTAAAATTATAGAATTCTATGGCTAAGTGAGAGTGTTCACGCATTATAATCCGATTGCCTTGTTCGTTGTGCTGAGCGCCTCCCTCGAAGGACCCAAACATGGGAAAAAGAGCGCTCAGGTTTAAACCCGAACACCCCAGCAATAGCGGCACGGGGGCAGATGCCGACGACTCGCCATCTCTCAGAATTGATAAACAGCCGCACAGAAGGTAATATTTTAAATTCCAACAGCATTGCTTGGCGCATATGAACAAGTTTTCAGCGCATAGGACAAAATGAGCGAGTTTTACTAAAAAAATTACATCCCTGGAACATTCATCCGCCATAAGGCGGGCACCCTTCAGAACATCCTTATAATAATTCTCGGGCTTGCGATGCTCTTTCCCCGGCGGTGGCCCGTCCTTCACAAGCTTCTCAGCATCCAGCTTGCCCCAGTGCACCTTAGCACGGGCAAGGGCCCTACGGGCACCTTCAATGTAGACGGAGCGCTTGATGACTTCGAGCCTTGGACAGGCCCCCACCAGCCGCCGCACCAGCCTGAAATAGCTCCCAGGCAGAGCCTCTCCAGGCCACAGCCGAACGATGAGGCCCTTCATGGCCTGTTCGGCCGCCTTGTGGAGCTCGACCAGTTGCTTCAGCTGGTCGCTCAGGGGCACAGGGTGTCCGGCCTCAACATACTGAGACCAGAACACCTTCTCTGTCGAGCTGCCCTCCTCGGCTCGATAGAATGCGGCGGCATCGGACACACTACGGGGAAGATCTCCGAATGCTCCTGGAGAGCTCCGGATTCGGGTAAGTAACAAGTAACTCATGTTTATGTGTTTGCTTTGCATAAAGAATGCCTTACCCGCCGCTATCTTTTTCACCACATCCAACTCCTGGAGGGTCTTCTGGGATTCAGCCTTGGTAGACTTGGCATTTTCAATAGCCACCGCGAGCTCGGACGCTCTCGTCTTTGAGTCAAGCTCCAAACTCTCATGTTTTTTCATCAGAGCCTGGAGATCTTGCCGCACCTTGCCAACCTGGGCCTCATACTTCTCCCGCTCGGTGCGCTCCGTGGCCGCCCTCTTTTGGGCCTCGAATAGCGCTTGCTTAAGGGTCGCCACCTCAGACGTGGCCCCTACAATAGCCATGATAATCCTGTCATTTTTTGCAATTGCACTTTTTTATATATATTTAAACAAGGTATTTCTTACCTTCCTTGTCCTCGAGCTGCTTCTTGGCACGCCCGAGCTCTTGCTCGGACTGCTCGAGGTTCTACTTTAGCGTGTCCACTTCCGCAGTCAATGTGGCGGACGCCAGCAGAAAAGCCTGCATACGCATATTAACTCCTTTTTGTTAGACTCCTGCGAATTTTATTTGATCCTCTATTCGGCTTTTCTTCCCGAACGCCAAATAGAGCATCAAGGGCTACTGTCTATGCGGTAATATTATTTACACATTCTTTACTTACCTCAAAGCCTGTTAAAAGGCTAGCACAAGCTTCAGTCAGTCCGCTCTTGGCGGACTGAACCTTCTGGACCACCGCACTCATAATGGTGCGGTGCTCCTCGTCGATGGAGGCGCCTTTGAGCACCTTCAATAGATTGTCCAGCGCCTCCGGTTGGACGGGGGTCACCGGCACGGTGGGCTTGCTCCTCTTGGAAGGAGGTCGCCCGCCGGACTCTGGAACCTTTGAAGGTTTCGGAGCGGTGTCCGGCCTAGAGCCGGACTTGGAGCCCTGGGGGGTTTTATCCCCTTTACTCCTGGAGTCCGGGAGGTCGCCTTGCGTGCCTCCAGGACCACCTCCTCCTGGCTTGGAACCTGTGGGACAACACTTCGGCGTCGTCCGTAGGGCGGGGGGAGGTAGCTGTCGGAAGCGAATTCACATCCGACGAGTCCAGTGAACCGCTCGACAACGCGGTGAGCCGGTCTTTGGGTGGGCTGCATAATCATATTCGACATAAGGGAAAGCTGTGCAATAAAGGAATACTATGAATTTGTCACGACCGGTTTTCCGGGTAATAAATTTCCAGAAAAGACCGTCGTGCTCATCAGCCCCAGGATTACTGTTAGCTGATGAGGCTCCAACTTGATACAGAAATTCCAAGCAGAAAACAAAATATGTAGTACAAGGCCATTCTGGCCTGTGAGTACAACAAATGGTTTCTAGTGGTTGATGGCAGAAGCGGGTTGTGAAACATCAGTGTCTATGGGACTCCATTTCCCACGGGAACAGCTGACCAGGTTAACTCCTATCTTCGCGAGGCTGCTATCTCCATTACTTAGGTTCCGGGGCTGTCATCGCGTCGCTCCTCTTCGTGCAAGAAAATCTGGCCAAGACAATAGCCAGGGACAAGCCAGTGAGTACTTTGAATGTACTCGCAAACATTATGAACACAAGTATAATATAATAATGATGTGCTGAAAATATTTTATGCTCATGACGTCAGTCACAAAAGATAAATAAATCTCTGATGCGTGCAAGCATGTTATTTATAAAATTGCAGTAACATAGTAGTATTAAAATTTATGAAATAAATAACAAGCAAAGCCACAGTCGGGCGTCTTAGCGACACCACATAAAGGGCTTTAAAAGAAATGCCACAGTCGGGCGTCTGAGCGACACCACATAAAGGGCTTTAAAAGAAATGCCACAGTCGGGCGTCTGAGCGACACCACATAAAGGGCTTTAAAAGAAATGCCACAGTCGGGCGTCTTAGCGACACCACATAAAGGGCTTTAAAAGAAATGCCACAGTCGGGCGTCTTAGCGACACCACATAAAGGGCTTTAAAAGAAATGCCACAGTCGGGCGTCTGAGCGACACCACATAAAGGGCTTTAAAAGAAATGCCACAGTCGGGCGTCTGAGCGACACCACATAAAGAGCTTTAAAAGAAATGCCACAGTCGGGCGTCTGAGCGACACCACATAAAGGGCTTTAAAATAAACAATCATAGTGAATATCCCGGAGGTAGAACCATCCCAGAGATACTCGATAATAACAATAATATAACGGGTTAGTCAGCAATAATAATAATCATAATTATCACAAGTCACAGGTAGTAGTTCCAGTTCTGGTTAACAGTTTCACCTCCGAAGACCGACACTAAGACCGACACTTGACCCATCCCAAACTGTAATCCTTAACCATGGACACGGCTATTCGAATAGGTTTAATCTCTGCAGAGGGTGTACTCTTTACCCACGAGTAACGGATTTCTTTAGTCCATCGGGACTAATTCCGTCTACGGTCTTTTTGTTGAAAACACACCTAACTTGCACACACCAGCTTATCTTACACGTGTGTGGAATCACCCACGACACCTGTTAAGCAAACTCTAAGTGGGGAGGCTACAACCTCGCGTAGCATGAGATCAAATTTATATCGCGCGCTCTAAGGGGTGGCCTCCCCTCTCGGTCCCAACCGGAAACACCCATGCCTCCGGACCAGGTGGCCTGCCTACCAGCTACAACCGGTATCTTCCACCACTGCCTCTCTGTACGGTGTGTGCTAGAAAGAGGTTGACAACTTACTGAACCGTACTCTACTTGCTGTAGAGACGAGTGGTAGTACGAAACAAGTATGGGGGTTACTGGCACAAGACTCGATCTACGGTCGACTCAGGAGGTTTAAGTATTCCCTGCATGATTAGCATGACGAATATATTTCAACCAACAGAGTCACCGCTCATATCACCTTGCCATGCCATACCAGACATAACCGTCCCGACGGAGACCGGCGACAAACTCATGCCTACCCAAGGCAGAGGTTTTCCCGGGTTCCTACCGGTATGCATGCAAGGCACATGAGGGTGATTATCATCACAAGTGTGTCCATTTCCAACAGCATGGAAATCAATAACATGCACCCATGCATATGATCATATCACATGAAATAACAAGTTTTCTCCAAAGTGAGGTGATGTTATGAACGTGTCATCGAACACACAAAAATATTATGCCGGGGTTCAGAATGCTTGCCTTCAATGTGTGGAAAGGCAGGGTGCACTCCAAAACTTGAAACATTTCTCCTCTCTTCAAAAATCCTATTTTAGCAATACAAAAGAATTAACACACAAAATAAAAACAGCACCAAAACTTGTTCTGAAATTTTTTCAAATAAATCTTAAAATAAACTAGGTGAAATTTGAGAGAGGTAGGAAAAAGAATCATTTCATTTGGAGTTGTATTTAAAAAGATATAACCAGTCAAAGTTTTGGTCAAATTCTGTTTTTAAAAATAAAACAAAAGAAAACGTTTCAGCCACGAATACGCTTTCTAAGTAGGGGTTATGTACTTGGGGCTTTATGCTATCACTTAACACGCGTGGTGGCGGAGTGGGTCACTGACAGTGGGTCCACGGGGCCCACTAGTCAGGTTTGACTAGTCTTTCTCCCTCTCCTTCCTCTGTCCCGAGCGGAGGCGGAGCTCCGGCGATCGTCGCCGGCGACTGGCGGCTCCTCGCGGGGCCCCAAGGGCGGGGATGGATCCGCCACTCCAGGGCGGTCATCCCGGTGGTCGTCAGGTAGGTGGGGGCGGAGGGAGCTGCCGGCGGCGAGCTTCACGGCGGAGGAGGCTTCGGTGGCGAAGTGGTTTTGTGGCAGCGATGGCTCTCGAACCGAATTGAGTAGGGGGATCTGTTCACGGGAGGAAGAGAGGACTTCTGGTGAAGAGAGTGGAGAGGGGGGAGCCCTGGTGGCGCCGGAGTGAATGAGGCAGTGGCGGCGGAAGGAGTTGCTGGAGACGAAGAAGGCGGCGTTTCCCTGACGATTGCGGGCTATGGGGGTTCCATGGGGTAGCCTGAGGTTGCGTGCATGCTCAGAGGGGCTCAGGGTCCCTTTTTATAGCGTGGCAAGGCGGTTCCGTGGCGGCTGCGGATAAGGTCGCCGGCGACCGCCATTCTGTAGCTAGGGCGTCGTGGCGGCGACGAGCGCTAGCGGACACACTCGTGGATGAGCTCGCGCTGTTCCAGGGGCCAGGTGGCGAGCTTGGGCGGCGCTGAATGGAGCAGGGGCTGTCGGCGGCCGTGGCGGCTAGCTCCTGGCCTGTCGGGGACGTGGCGAGGGGCGGCTTGGCGTGTTGCGGTGAGGAGGGACGTGCGTGGTGTGGCTCTGCAGTGGAGGCAAGGCCAAGGGCGCGACGCGTCGGCTCGGGCGCGGCACGTGCAAAACGCGTGCCAAACGCACGCTCTGCTCGCGCTCCGGGCGTGCACGGGACGTGCTCGACGTAATGCCAGAGCATGCTAGAGGCCGCGGTTGAGGCTGGGAAGAAACAGGGCTAGGTTAGGGTTAGATATAGGGTGAATGGGCATTGTTGTTAGGTCAGGTGACCAAGTTCATAGTGTAAACTTGAATCCATGCCAAATCTGGCTATGCTCTCCAGGTGTTTGACAAAATGCCACAGGCACCTAGGCTCTTCTTGGGGTGGCCAAATCCTCCAGATCAGGGTCTCCTTAGATGCAAGAGAGAGTGGTGAGGTTAGTTTGTGAAAAGCACAAACTTGTTAGTGCAAGTTTTGCAAAACTACAATTCTGGACAGGAAATAAATGACATTATTCCATGAACCAAAATTAATCCAATGGGTGCATGCTCCTGGATTTAGGGGTTTGGTAGGTCTGTCTACAAGTAGGAGAAAACACAAGATCTTTGGAGCAAAATTAAATAGGGTTGCAGTAGAAATCACAAGGCTGGACCAGAATGAAAAAGAGGATGATTCACTCAATGTTTTTCAAAGAACATAAATAGGTTTGTGCACAAAGTGGAATAATATGCTCCTACTGACCTCCCCTAATTTTGGTAGAAGTTTTAAAGAAATATTTAAATAGGTTGTAGTGTAAAATTGCCCACTGGACCAGATTTGAAAACTTGGTGTAGAACTCAAAATATCCAATGAATGAAATATATTATTGCACAAAAAGTGATTTAGAGACATCACAAGATATCTCCAAACTTTGGTGAAATTTTTAGTTAAATATATCAAATGGTTGTAGTTCAAAGAGAGCTCCAAATTTTAAAACAAGTCATTTAATGAATAAAGCTCAGGGTGAAATAATTTTATAAATAAATCTCCTGATTGAGAGATGTTTTTTTAAATGAGAGGGAAAATAAGTCCAATATATTTTGGAAGGATCCACTTGGGAAAAATTTCTTAATATTAAAAGAAAAGTTTTGAAATCAACAGAGATATACTTGCATGCAAAAATTTTAAACTCTTGGCAAAATTTTAATAACTAAAACCTGGTTAAATTTTTGGGGTGTTACAGAATTACTCTGGTATTTGGATACTTACGATTTCGCCAGGGGCTTGGCCCTGAGTGGCCACTCCTCTCCGCCGTCGTCGGCGTTGGTGGAGTAGTCCGGAGGAAGGGTTTTCCCCTTCTTGGACCCTTCGGCCTCCCCAGTGAGGGCGGCCTTCCTTTTCTTCTCTCCCCCCGCTGGAGGGGGAGAGGTCTCTTCTTCCTCCTCCTCGTCTTCACGGGAGGAATGCGCCTTGGAGCCGTCGGATGATGAACCCGACACCTCCTGGCACCGAGCACTTTTTCGAGTCCCCATGGCCTTCTTCGTGGCCTTCTTCTCCGGCACCACATAGGGTGCCGGAACCAGAAGCTTCGCCAAGCGGGCATCGGCTGGGTCTTCGGGCAAAGGAGCCGGATAGTCGATCTGTCCAGACTTCGCCTGCCAATCCTGTCAAAGGTAAGGGAGCTTAGATCCCACATAGAGTTAAACTATGAAAAACTAATACCCTGTAAAAGGTACAAACAACTTACCGCGCTAGCGTGACGCTGCACGCTGAATCCGCGATCCTCGGTAGTGGATGCGGGAGCCTCGGCGCCCTTGAAAAGCACCTTCCAGGCATCTTCGTACGTCGTGTCGAAGAGCCTGTTCAGAGTTTGGTGCTGTACCAGGTTGAACTCCCACAGATTGAAGGCCCGTTGTTGACACGGGAGGATCCGGCGGATGAGCATAACCTGGACTACGTTGACAAGCTTGAGCTGCTTGTTCACCAGGGTTTGGATGCATGTTTGCAGTCCAGTCACCTCTCCTTTGCTGCCCCATGACAGGCCCGTCTCTTTCCAGGACGTGAGCCGCGTTGGGGGTCCGGACCGGAACTCGGGGGCTGCGACCCACTCAGGGTCGCGCGGCTCGGTGATGTAAAACCACCCCAATTGCCACCCCTTCAGGGTCTCCACAAAGGAGCCCTCAAGCCATAAACGTTGGGCATCTTGCCCACCATGGCGCCTCCGCCCTCCGCCTGGTTGCCGCGCACCACCTTCGGCTTGACATTGAAAGTCTTGAGCCATAGGCCGAAATGGGGGCGGATGCGGAGGAAAGCCTCGCACACGACGATAAACGCCGAGATGTTAAGGATGAAGTTCGGGGCCAGATCATGGAAATCCAGGCCATAGTAGAACATGAGTCCCCAGACGAATGGGTGGATAGGAAAGCCCAGTGCGCGGAGGAAGTGGGGAAGGAACACTACCCTCTCATGGGGCCTTGGGGTGGGGAGGAGCTGCCCCTCTTCGGGAAGCCGGTACGCAGTATCGTTAGACAAGTATCCGGCCTTCCTCAGTTTTTTGATGTGTCCCTCCGTGACGGAGGAGACCATCCACTTGCCTCCCGCTCCGGACATGGCTGGAGAAGGTTGAGGTGGGGAGTGCGGACTTGGGTGCTGGAGCTCGAGTGCGCGAAAATGGATAGGCAAAGGAGGAAGAAGGCGTAGGTGAAAAGGAGGATCCTTATCCCCTTATATGGGTGGACGCAACTACGTGTCCCCACCAGCCTGGTAAAACTCGCTTATCTCCAAGCGCCGTAATCAATGGCGCAGTTGGGTTACCCACGCCCGTATTGATGAGAATCCCGGAATAAGGGGACATGATCTCTGCTTCGATGAGATGTGCCAAGGAAACCGCCTCGCATGACACGCTAAGGTGGGACAATAAAACGATTCGAATAAAGGCTTGGCCGTGGTGTGATGTCACACTACGGAATACGTCAGCAGATTAGATTTGTGTAAATATTATTCTCTCTATGGCAATATGTGGAGACTTATTTTGCAGAGCCGGACACTATCTTTGTGTTCAAAATCTTCTATGAAGTACTTGGAGCAGGAACCCGCCTTGCAATGCCGAAGACAATCTGCGCGTCGGACTCGTCGTCATTGAAGCCTGGTTCAGGGGCTACTGAGGGAGTCCTCGATTAGGGGCTGTCTGAATGGCCGGACTATACCTTCACCCGGACTCCTGGACTATGAAGATACAAGATTGAAGACTTCGTCCCGTGTCCGGGAGGGACTTTCCTTGGCGTGGAAGGCAAACTTGGCGATACGGATATGTGGATCTCCTACCATTGTAACCAACTTTGTGTAACCCTAACCCTCTCCGGTGTCTATATAAACAGGAGGGTTTTAGTCCGTAGGACAACATACAAAACAACAATCATACCATAGGCTAGCTTCTAGGGTTTAGCCTCTCCGATCTTGTGGTAGATCTACTCTTGTACTACCCATATCATCAATATTAATCAAGCAGGACGTAGGGTTTTACCTCCATCAAGAGGGCCCGAACCTGGGTAAAACTTCGTGTCCCTTGCCTCCTGTTACCATCCGGCCTAGACGCATAGTTCGGGACCCCCTACCCGAGATCCGCCGGTTTTGACACCGACAATAATACTTTCGGGCAAAAGTATAAATCCAGCCTCGATAAACTTAATAAAACATTGTTTTTACAATGGGAATACATGTCATTCAAACATAATATTCTTCGAGCACTAGGCCTCTATCGAACGAGAGCCTTCAAGAACTTCTTCAAAATAGTGCTCGGCAGCCACTCGGCCTATGGCCGAACCCTGCGCCACGACAATGGTGGCATCCATCTCCGCCCAGTATGTTTTGACACGGGCAAGGGCCATCCGCGAGCCTTCTATGCACGCCGACCTCTTCATCGCATTAATGCGCGGCACTGCACCAAGGAACTGCTGCACCAAACTAAAATAGTTGTTCGGCTTTGGCCTTTCCGGCCACAGATGATCCACAACAGACCTCATGGCGAGTTCAGACAATCTATTTAGTTCGGCCCATTCAGCAAGCCGATCAGTCAATGGAAGCAGATGCTCTGGAACATTAAATTGTGACCAGAATAGCTTGTCCACTTCACGATCTGTTTGATCTCGGAAGTATTCGGCCGCATCGATAGCACTCGCCGCCAAGTCCAGATATGCGTCCGCCGAACTCCACAGCCGGTCCAGAGGGGCATACTGAGGATCTCCAAACTTCCTCCGCAGCATGAAGGGTTTCCCAGCCGCGATATCCCCGGCTTGACACAACTCCTCCTTCTTCGCTCTCATCGCAGAGCGGGTGTCTTTGGTCGCTATCGTGGCCTTTTCCAGGTCCATCGCCTTCTCCCGGTTTTCTTCTTTAAGAAGCTGGCAACGGTCAGCAGTGTCTTTCAACCTTACAACCATCTTGGCCATTTTCTCTTTGCTCTCGCAATGCGCGGCCTTTTCGGCTCTTAACTCTTCGGCCGCCTTTAAAGCGACTGCATTACTACTCCTTGCTTGCTCCTTGGCTCGGGCAAGCTCCGCCCGAAGGGTCTCCATGGTGGCAGCTCCATCTGTAGTCACAACATGTTAAAGATACTGGCATCATGCTGCTCTTATTATGTGACGATCACCAGAAAAATCACTCACCATGTGCCTCGTCAAGCCGCTTGTTGAAAAGCACAATGTCGGCATCTGCCGCATCCAGTTGCCGCTTTAGTCCGGCAAACCCATCAGTCCGGCTAGCCACCGGCGCTTCAACCACCTGCACATAAAGGCGGTCTAGTTATTACCTGGGACTACGATCCTCTGTTTGCCGCCATTCTCGACGACAACCAGAGTCTCAGGGGCTACTATCTACACAGGGCACACCTTAAAATGTACGGTACTGTCAAAAATGTACATCATTTCACGCACCTCAAAACCCGTCAGTAGACTCATAAAGGCTTCATGAAACCCACTTTAGGCGGATGAAATCCTTTCAATCATCGTACCCATCAACGTACGGTGCTCTTCTGAGATAGTCGGTTGCTCTAGCAGATCCCTCAGTATGTCCGACCGCATACCAGACGGTGCCGGACTCTTTTGGTTGCTCTCTTCAAGAGCCGGACACTGGGGACTTCGGGTGGCCATAGGATTATCTTCTGGCCTCGCCGGATCTGGAGAGACCCTCCGTGACGACACTTCAAGGTTGCCCGCTTCTTGAGCTGGGGAGTCCGGGGGAGGCATTTCTCTCTCCATCATCTCCAGAAGACGAGCTCTGCTGAGAAGGGCTAAGATCCGAACTGCAAAATAAATGCTTCGGTTATTTTCCTAAAAAGTAAGGTAGGATATCTTCACTATTAAGTACTTTTTGATTACTTACAGCTCGTTAGAGGGCTGATGCCCGCGCGGACATTGTGCGGGAAGAGAACCCTCCGAGGCAGGACCCTCTGGTGGAGATTTCTTCTCCCGTTTGGAAACCTTGGTTTCCGGATCTTCAGAGGTAGTCCTCTTCCTTCCCCGGGGCGAAAGAATGTCCGATTCTTCCCCTGGGTTGTCCTCCCTCATGGAGGCGCTCATTCCCTCGGTTGGAATAGGTAGCGGTGGAGGCCCGCTTTTACCCTATTTATCCTCCTTTGAGGGCACCGGGCAAGGTGCTGGCTCAAGCATTTTTTCCAGCATCGGATTGTATAAGCCTTCAGGAAGGGGGGCCGAACAGCGGATCATCTTCGCCTTTGTTATCCAGTCCTGGTCAAAGAGCGATTCTTTAGAATGGTGTCATGATAAATAAAAGGACAGTGTGTTCGGTCATGGGATTACTTACTTGGGCCGTGGTGCGGTTGCTGCTCAGGCCCACATCCTCGGTAATGTCCGGACACTCTATTTGGGGTCCGAAGAACGATTTGTACATATCCTCATGCGTCAGGCCGAGGAAATTCTGAATAGTGTGCGGTCCTTTCGAGTTGAATTCCCACATGCGGAGGGGCCGGCGTTTGCAAGGCTGGACTCGATGAACCAGCATGACTTGCATTACCATAACCAGACTGAAATCACCCTCGAAGAGATCTCGGATGCGGCTCTACAGTATGGGCACGTCCTTGGCTGGGCCCCAGCTTAGCCCCCTGCTGATCCATGACATCAGTTGTGGCGGAGGGCCCGAGCGAAAGGTGGGGGCGGCTACCCACTTGACACTTCGGGGAGCTGTGACGTAAAACCACTCCTGTTGCCACAATCCGGACACCTCTGGAAAGGAGCCCTTCGGCCATGGAGCGCTAGCAATTTTGCTTATTAGAGCATCTCCACACGCTGCGTACTGCCCCTCGACCATCTTTGGCTTCACATCAGAGGTCTTGAGCCACAGGCCGAAGTGAGGGGTAATGCGGAGGAAGGCCTCACAAACGACAATAAATGACGAGATGTGAAGGAGGGAATCCGGGGCTAGGTCGTGAGAATCCAGCCCGTAATAGAACATAAGACCCCTAACAAAAGGATCCAGAGCGAGGCCTAGTCCTCGGAGGAAGTGGGAAACGAACATGACGCTCTCGTTCGGTTCGGGAGTAGGGATGACCTGCCCTCAGGCGGGCAGCCTATGCGAAATTTCGGCGGTCAAGTATCTGGCCTCCCTCAACTTCTTGATATCCTCCTCCGTGACGGAGGAACGCATCCACCGCCCTTGAAGGCTGGATCCGGACATGATTGAAGGTCCGAAGCACCTGACCTGAGCTTTGGGTGTTAGAACTCGAGGCAGGGGAAGGATTCGATTGAGCACGGGAGGGAAAAAGTAAAAGCCTTGTCCCTTTATAAAGTGGGTGAATATCAAGCGTCCTCCTCATGGCCGTTTGGGACTTGCCTAAAATCTAGGAGTCCTAGGCACAGTTGGGTTTCCCACGTTTGTATTAATGAGAATCCCGTAATAAGGGGAACACGATCTCTGCTTTTGACAAGACATGTCAAGAAACCGCCTTGCGTTATGTGCGGGGCTGGTTAAGGAAAAACGGTTCGAGTAATTACCGGGCCATTGCATGATGTCATGCTGCCAAAACGTGTCAGCAGATTGGATTTGTGGAAATATTACTCTCTCTATGGTGGTATGTGGAAGTTATTTTGCAGGGTCGGACACTATCCTTGCATTCAAACTCTTCTGTGATGTATTCGGAGGAGGAACCCGCCTTGCAATGCCGAAGACAACACTGCGCGCCGGACTCATCGTCGTTGAAGCCTGGTTCAGGGGCTACTCAAGGAGTCCTGGATTAGGGGGCCTCCAGACAGCCGGACTATATCGTTTGGCCGGACTGTTGGACTATGAAGATACAACATTGAAGACTTCGTCCCGTGTCCGGATGGGACTCTACTTGGCGTGGAAGGCAAGCTAGGCAATACGGATATGTATATCTCCTCCTTTGTAGCCGACCTTGTGTAACCCTAGCCCCCTCCGGTGTCTATATAAATCGGAGGGTTTTAGTCCGTAGGACAACAGACAATCATACCATAGGCTAGCTTCTAGGGTTTAGCCTCTCCGATCTCATGGTAGATCAACTCTTGTACTACTCATATTATCAAGAATAATCAAGCAGGACATAGGGTTTTACCTCCATCAAGAGGGCCCGAACCTGGGTAAAACATCGTGTCCCCTGCCTCCTGTTACCATTCACCTTAGACGCACAGTTCGGGACCCCCTACCCGAGATCCGTCGGTTTTGATACCGACACCGGTGTTAGTGTTATGCCTCTCTCTTGATATCGTAGACTTGACTTGAATAAGTTGACACCTACTGAAATATCTTTGCAAATGGCTGATAAATCAACTGCTATACCTGTCGGTATTTGTGAGGATGTGCCTGTTGTAGTTGCAAACGTTACTATTTTAACAGACTTTGTTATTCTTGATATTCCCGAGGACGATAGTATGTCTATTATTCTTGGAAGACCCTTTTTGAATACTATTGGGGCTGTTATTGATTGCACTAAAGGCAATGTCACTTTTCATGTTAATGGTAATGAGCATACGGTACACTTTCCGAGGAAACAACCTCAAGTTCATAGTATCAACTCTATTGGAAAAATCCATCGATTATATTTGGAGGTTTTGAATTTCCTCTTCTTACTGTCAAGAAGAAAGATGATATTCTTATTATTGGGGATGTGCATATCCCCGTTGAGGTAACATAGTGTTATTCGAAATTTCTCCGGTTCCATGTTATTCGGAATGAGTTCATTAACAAGACTTGATCAACCTTGTTAGTGGATTCCTTTTGATGAGCATGAGATGGATGAAACTAGAAGGCACAACCTTCTGTACCCTCTTTCTACTTTCTGTTATTTATATTAAATAAAATAAAAATAAGTATTTTCCGTCTGTTATCTGAATTATCCGTGCAATATAAAAATACCTCGAAAATAAAAGTTCTCCAAATGCCCTGAAATTTAAATATGATTTTTTCTGGAATATTTGAGAATATTTGGCACCAAGAACACAACACGGGGGGCATCCACCTGGCCACGAGGGTGGAGGGCGCGCCCTACCCCCTAGGTGCGCCCCCTGCCTCATGGGCCCATGGTGGCCCTCCTCCAATTATTCCTGCACCCACACACTTCTTCTTCCTCCCACAAACACGAATATCCATCTCAAGCACGAGTTCTAGCTCATTTTGCTGTGATTTTTGATCTCCTTGCTCAAAGCACCTCTCACAAAACTGCTTGGGGAGATTGTTCCTTGGTAAGTGACTCCTCCATTGTTCCAATTATTTTTTGTTCTAGTGCTTTATTCATTGCAAATTTGTGCTGCCTAGGTGACCATGTTCTTGAGCTTGCATGTCAAATTTATATGGTCAAAAGTAGTTCTAATGGATGATATAGGCTCTAGGCACTTGTAGGAGTTGTTGCTATCAATTTTGTTGAGCTTGGTTCACTTTTGTTTGAAGTTACTAAAAATTTCAGAAATTTTTCAGAGGAAGAAATATGCTTAGGAAAATGTACCAAGGTGGTTCTTCAGGGAAGCAAGGATCCAGGCTTGCAATGCGTGATGCTGATGAAGAGCCACCAAGAGACGCTCCAGTGCATCCTTGTGAATGGCCTTCGGAAAACTTTATGGATTGAGCAGGAATTAAGGAAGAATTTAACACATATTTGCGTAACGCTGATCTTGTGGGTGAGGGAGTCCTGGATTAGGGGGTCTCCAGACAGCCGGACTATCTCCATTAGCCGGACTGTTAGACTATGAAGATACAAGATTGAAGACATTGTCTCGTGTCCGGATGGGACTCTACTTAGCATGGAAGGAAAGCTAGCAATACGTATATGGATATCTCCTCCTTTGTAACCGACCTTGTGTAATCCTAACCCTTTCCGGTGTCTATATAAACCGAAGGGTTTTAGTCCATAGGACAACAATCACAACATACAATCATACCATAGGCTAGCTTCTAGGGTTTAGCCTATCTGATCTCATGGTAGATCTACTCTTGTACTACCTATATCATCAATATTAATCAATCAGGATGTAGGGTTTTACCTCCATCAAGAGGGACCGAACCTGGGTAAAACATTGTGTCCCTTGCCTCCTGTTACCATCCAGCCTAGATGCACAGTTCGGGACCCCCTACCAGAGATCCGCCGGTTTTGACACTGACATTGGTGCTTTCGTTGAGAGTTCCTCTGTGTCCTCGCCGTTAGGCTTGATGGCCCCTACTATCATCGATAGCGATGCGGTCCAGGGTGAGACTTTTCTCCCCGGACAGATTTTTGTATTCGGCAGCTTTGCACTGCGGGCTAATTTGCTTGGCCATCTGGAGCAGATTGAAAGCTACGCCCCTGGCCATCAGGTTAGATTTGGAAGTTTGAACTACACGGCCGACATCCGCGGAGACTTGATCTTCGACGGATTCGAGCCACAGCCGGGCGCGCCGCACTGTCACGATGGGTATGACCTAGCTCTACCGCTGAACAGTACCCCGGAGGCCGCGCCCGCATTAGCTCCGACCCTTAGTTCGGAGCCAACTGCGCCAATCGAGGACGGGTGGTTAGACACCGCCTCAGGGGCTACAGTCTCAACGGTGATCGAGCCGAACACCAGCTTAATCCTCTGCGCAGCCCATGACTCCAAGGTACCGGACTCCTTTTCTGACTCCGAACCGCCCACGCCCCTGCCAATCGAATCCGATTGGGTGCCGATCATGGAATTCACCGCCGCGGATATCTTTCAGCACTCGCCCTTCGGTGACATTCTGAATTCACTAAGGTCTCTCTCTTTGTCAGGAGAGCCCTGGCCGGATCATGGCCAACAGGATTGGGATGCGGAGGACGAAGATATTCGACGCCCACCCACCACCCACTTCGTAGCCACTGTCGATGATTTAACCGACATGCTCGACTTCGACTCCAAAGACATCGACGGTATGGACGACGATGTAGGAGACGAACATGAACCAGCGCCTATAGGGCACTAGAAATCCACCTCGTCATATGACATATACATGGTGGATACACCCAATGAAGGCAATGGCGACGAGATAGCGGAGGATGACCCCTCCAAGAAGCAACCCAAGCGCCGACGCCAGCGGCGCCGCTCTAAGCTCCGCCAAAGCAAAAGTGGTGATACCAGCACAGGAGATAATAATACTCCGGATAGTGCCAAAGACAACAACAATCCCCTCCAGCAAGATTTAGAGCAGGAGGATGAAGGAGCCAGCTCTCCCGAGAGAGCGGCAGATGGAGAGGAGGAGGATGACAACTACATCCCCCCTCTGAAGACGAGGCAAGACTCGGCGACGATGAATTCGCCGTCCCAGAGGATCCCGTTGAACAAGAGCGCTTTAAGTGCCGGCTTATGGCCATGGCAAATAGCCTGAAGAAAAAGCAGCGGCAGCTTCAAGCTGATCAAGATCTGCTAGCTGACAAATGGACTGAAGTCCTCACGGCCGAGGAATATAAACTCAAGCGCCCCTCCAAGAGTTACCCAAGGCGCAAGTTACTACCCCGACTGGAGGAAGAAGCGTATGATACGGATGATCGGCCACCTCGTGGCCGCGATAGAGAGGCATTCCAGCCAAAAGCTCAGCCTCCACCCCAACGCTATTTAAATAAAAAAGGCATGGGGAGATACGCCAGACCTGCGAGACATATTGAGGACAAGGCAAAGCATTCAAGATCGATCTACGGATCACGAGGGCACACCACTCTGTGAGACGATAAACGTCACGCTGGATACAGAAGCAAATCCGGCCAGGCCGAACATAGTGGGCAAGACCCATTCGAGCTGCGTCGCGATATAGCCCAATATAGAGGCGCCGCACACCCCTTATGCTTCATAGACGAAGTAATGGAACATCAATTCCTAGAAGGTTTCAAACCTGTAAATATTGAATCATATGACGACACAACAGATCCCGCAGTATGGATCGAGGACTTCCTCCTCCACATCCACATGGCACGCGGTGATGACTTACACGCCATCAAATACCTCCCACTAAAGCTCAAAGGACCAGCGCAGCATTGGCTTAACAGGTTGCCGGCGGACTCCATTAGCTGTTGGGAAGATTTGGAAGCCGCATTCCTCGACAACTTTCAGGAACTTATGTGCGACCACTAGACGCCGATGATTTAAGTCACATAATTTAGCAGCCAGAAGAGTCGGCCAGGGAATTCTAGACTCGGTTCCTTACAGAGAAAAATCAAATCGTTGACTGTCCGGATGCGGAAGCCTTAGCAGCTTTCAAACAGAACATCCGAGACGAGTGGCTAGCCCGGCACCTTGGTCAGGAAAAGCCGAAATCTATGGCAGCTCTCACGACACTCATGACCCGCTTTTGTGCGGGAGAAGACAGCTGGCTGGCTCGCAGTAATAACATATCAAAGAACCATGGTACCTTAGACACCAAGGACGGCAATAGCAGGTCACGTCGCAACAGGCATAAGCGCCGCATTACCAGCGAAAATACTGAGGATACGGTAGTCAATGCCAGATTCAAAGGCTCTAAACCCGGTCAGCGGAAAAAGCCATTCAAACAAAGTATGCCGGGTCCGTCCAGCTTGGACCGTATACTCGATCACTCGTGTCAAATACACGGCACCCCAGACAAGCCAACCAATCACACCAACATGGATTGTTGGGTGTTCAAGCAGGCCGGCAAGTTAATTGCCGAAAACAAGGACAAGGGGCCGCATAGCGATGACGAGGAGGAACACCGGCAGCCGCACACTTGAGGACAGAAGAGGTTTCCCCCACAAGTGCGGACGGTGAACATGATATACGCAACCCACATCCCCAAGAGGGAGCGGAAGCGTGCGCTCAGGGACGTATATGCGTTGGAGCCAGTTGCCCCAAAGTCCAACCCTTGGTCCTCCTGCCCGATCACCTTCAATCGCAGGGACCACCCCACTAATATCCGTCATGGTGGATTTGCCGCACTGGTCCTAGACCCAATCATCGACGAATTTCACCGCACTCGAGTCCTTATGGATGGCGGCAGCAGCCTGAACCTACTTTATCAGGACACAATGCACAAAATGGGTATAGACCCCTCAAGGATCAAACCCACAAAAACGACCTTTAAGGGCCTCATTCCAGGCGTAGAGCCCATTGCACAGGCTCAATTACACCGGAAGTGGTCTTCGGATCCCTGGATAACTTCCGAAGCAAAGAGTTAATCTTCGATATAGTCCCGTTCCGCAGTGGTTATCACGCGCTGCTCAGGCGAACCGCATTTGCTAGATTCAATGCGATACCGCATTATGCATACCTCAAGCTCAAGATGCCAGGACCTCGCAGAGTTATTACAGTCAATGGAAACACAGAGCGCTCTCTCCGAACAGAAAAGCACACCGCGGCCCTCGCAGCAGAAGCGCAAAGCAGCCTCTCAAGGCAATCAACCAGTTCGGTGTTTCAAAGCCCAGATACCTTCAAGCGTGCTCGGGGCAATCAGCAAATAGACCGCCTGGCACGGTCTGAGCTCGCGTAGCAATACGACGGCCACCCCAATCCCAGCCTAGCGGCGAAGCTCGTACCGCGCGTACATAACTACACATTAAAAATACCATGGGTACAGGTGGGGAGGGGGGGACAACTATGGCACGCCCCAAGACGCGGCCTAAACCGCACTAGGGGCTTCCCGTTTGGTTATTTTTCTTTTTCTTTTAGGACCTTAATCTCTGGAAACACTGTCCGGCAGCACTATTGCCGAACATATGATGCAGCAACCAAGGAGGCAGACATCTACGTTATCCCACGGAATTCCCAAGTTGATTTCAGTAACAAGCGAAATATTCGATTTCATATCATTCCTCAGCTTGCCCTTGGGAGGGACATAGTCCTAATCTTTGCTTATCGCACTATCTTTATCACTCTGCTTCAACGCAATTTTTCAATAAACAATGCATGACATTACGACTATTATTGCATTCTTGTTATATATATATATATATATATATATATATATATATATATATATATATATATATATACGTGTTCACTAATGACGCCTTGCAACCATACAATTTGGTACGACCAATACACAGGGCTTACGTACCCCACAATGCGGTGTGAAAAGTCCGAACACTTTCACAAGTGCGGCACCCCGAACTTATAGCATTATATGCATCAGCTTCGAATCATGTCTTTGGTCAAATGTTGGGTTTGCCCGGCTCCTATGTGTCGGTACCTTATGTTCCGCTCTATCGGCTAAGGTAGTGCTAGGAGAACTACTGCGATTGTGCCCCGGTTCTGCCGGGCTGAGCACCTCAGTAGAGAAAGCTAAAACTGACTGTCATGATAAGGCGAGAGACTGGTCGCTGTTCGGCGAGGTTTTTCGACTCCCTAAAGACTTATGCCGCTTAGGGCGAGGGGCCGGCCCTGTCCGGCTTACAGGCGTGTATCGCGCCCCGAATTCGGCCTTCCGAATACCAGGGGCTTCGCCGAAATTTAAAATTATAGAATTCTATGGCTAAGTGAGAGTGATAAAGCATTATTAGTCCGGTTGTCTTGTTCGTTGTGCTGAGCACCTCCCTCGAAGGACCCAAACATGGGAACAAGAGTGCTCAGGTTTATCCCGAACACCCCAGCACTCGTGGCATGGGGGCAGAAGCCGAGGACTAGCCATCTCTCAGATTGGATAAATAGCCAAACATAAGGTAATATTTTAAATTCCAACAAGCGTTGCATAGCACATATGAAACAAGTTTTCATACATACAGGATAAACCGAGCAAGTCTCATTCAAATATTACATCTTTTGAGCACTCATCCGCGATAAGACGGGCACCTGGCAGAACACCCTCATAGTACATCTCGGGATGGCGGTGCTCCTTACCCTCCGGCGGCCCCTCCTTGATCAGCTTCACGACATCTAGCTTGACCCACTGCATTTTTACACGGGCGAAAGCCCGGCGTGCACCTTCAGTGCAGACAGATCGCTTGACGACCTCCAGCCGTGGGCAGGCATCCACAAGCCGGCTCACCAGGCCGAAGAAGCTGTTCGGAAGGGCGTCGCCAGGCTATAGCCGGACTATAAAGCCCTTCATGGCTTGATCGGCCACCTTATGTAGCTCGACCATCTGCTTTAGGTGGTCGCTCATCGGCACCGGATGTGCGGACTTAGCATACTGAGACTAGAACAACTTCTCCGTCGAGCTTATTTCCTCGGCCTGGTAAAATTGTGCGGCATCGGACACACTACAGGGCAACTCTGTGAATGCTCCTGAAGACCTCCAGATCCGGGTAAGTAATCGGTAATTTACTTTTACATGCTTGTTTTGCATATAGAAAGCCTTACCCGTCGCTATATTCTTCATCGCGTCGATCTCCTGAAGGGCCTTCTGGGCCTCGGCCTTGGCACTCTTTGCGCTCTCAAGGGCTGCGACAAGCTCAGACTCTCGCGTCTTAAGGTCAAGCTCCAACGCCTCGTGCTTCATCACGAGAGCCTGGAGCTCTTGCTGCACCTCGCCCACCTGAGCCTCGTGCTTCTCTCGCTCGGTGCGCTACTTGGCCGCTGTATCTTCGGCCATGGTCAGCGCTTGCTTCAGGGTTGCCACCTAAGTTGTGGCCCCTGGCAAACATACAATGATCCTGTCATTTTGCAGTTGCGTCCTTTTTTATTTACATATCTATAGACGGGGTATTACTTACCCTTGTTCTCCTCGAGCTGCCTCTTGGCAAGGCCGAGCTCCTTCTTGGACCCCTCGAGGTCCTACTTCAGCACGGCGACCTCCGCAGTCAGTGCGGCGGACGCCAGCAGCGAAGCCTGCATATGCATATCGACATACTTATGTTAGACTCCTGCGGTATTATTTGATCCTCTGTTCGATTTTTCTTTTTGAACACCGAACAAAGCATCAGGGGCTACTGTCTATGCCGTAATATTTCTACTACATTTTTAAACACTTACCTCGAAGCCTGTTAGAAGGCTGGAACAGGCTTCAGTCAATCCGCTCTTGGCGGACTGAACCTTCTGGATGACCGCACTCATGATAGTGCGGTGCTCCTCGTCGATGGAAGCACTGCGAAGCGCTTCCAGCAGATTGTCCGACGCCTCTGGATGGATTGAGGTCACCGGCATAGGCGTCTTGGTCCTCTTACAAGGAGACCACCTGCCCGAGCCCGGAACCGCTGGAGGGTCCGGCGCGGTGTTCGGCTGAGGGCCAAACTTGGAGCTCTCGGGGGCCCTGTCCCCTTGGCTCCCGGATTCCGGAAGGTCGCCTTGAGGTGCCTCCGGGACTGTCTCCCCTCGATCCGGTGCCTCTTGAGACAACACCTCAACATCGTCGGCAGGATGAGGGGAGGTGGCAGTCGGGACTGGATCTTATCCATGTCTGACGAGCCCAGGGAGCCATCCGATGATACCTCGATATTGGCTCGGGGCGGCCTGCATAATTATGTTCGGCGATTAAGGAAAGCAGTGCGACAATGGAATCCTATGAGTTACTCTGGTATCCGAATACTTACGATCTCCCTGGGGGCTTGACCCTGGGCAACCACTCTTCTCCGCCTTCGTCGGCGGCGGTGGAACTGTCCGGAAGGAGAGTCCTTCCCTTCTTGGACCCTCCGTCCTCCCCGGTTGGGGCAGCCTTCCTTTTCTTGTCTCCCCCAGTCGGTGGGGGAGCATCTTCTTCTTCTTCCTCATATTCGGGGGAGGAGTGCGCCGCAGAGACATCGGACGGTGAGTCTGACGATGCCTAGCGTCGGGAACTCTTTCGAGCTCCCTTGGCCTTCTTGGTCTTCTCCGGCACCTTGTAAGGGGCCGGAGTCAACACTTCGCCAGAAGAGCGTCAGCGGGGCCTTCGGGCAAAGGAGCCGGACAATCGATCTGTCCGGCCATCTTCTGCCAGTCCTGTCAAAGGTACGGGAGTCTAGATCCCGCATAAAGTCAATCTATATAAAAGATGATTATCCTGTGAAAGGTAAAGCATCTTACCGCACTGGCTTGGCGCTTCGCGCTGAATCTGCGATCCTCAGTAATAGGGGGAGGGACCCCGGCACTTTTGAACAGCACCCTCCAGGCGTCTTCATGAGTCGTGTTGAAGAGCCTGTTCAGAGTTCGGTGCTGCGCCGTATTGAATTCCCACAAGGTGAACTCCCGTTGTTGGCACGGGAGTATCCGGCAGATGAGCATAACCTGAACTATGTTGACAAGCCTGAGCTTCTTGTCCAACATGTTTTGAATACATGTTTGGAGTCCGGTCAGCTCCTTCGAACTACCCCAGGACAGGCCCTTCTCTTTCCAGGAGGTGAGCCGCGTGGGGATGCCAGATCGGAACTCGGGGGCCGCTGCCCATGCGGGGTCGCGCGGCTCGGTGATATAGAACCACCCCAATTTCCACCCCTTTATGGTTTCCACAAAGGAGCCCTCGAGCCATGTTATGTTGGGCATCTTGCCCACCATGGTGCCTCCGCACTCCGCCTGGCAGTCGCCCACCATCTTCGGCTTGACATTGAAGGTCTTCAGCCATAAGCCGAAGTGGGGCTTGATGCGGAGCAAGGCCTTGCACATGACAATAAACGCCGAGATGTTGAGGATGAAGTTCGGGGCCAGATCGTGGAAATCCAGGCCGTAATAGAACATGAGCCCCCGGACGAAGGGATGAAGAGGGAATCCCAGTCCACAGAGGAAATGGGTGAGGAATACCACCCTCTCGTGGGGCCTGGGGGTGGGGATGAGCTACCCCTCATCTGGGAGCCGGTGCGCGATGTCGTTGGGCAGTTATCCGGCTCTCTTCAGTTTCTTGATGTCTCCCTCCATGACGGACGAGACCATCCACTTGCATCCCGCTCCGGACATGGTTGGAGAAGGTTGAGGTGGAACTGAGGACTTGGGCGCTAGGGCTCGAATGTGCGAAAACGGATGAGCAAAGGAGGAAGAAGGCGTGGATAGAAAGGTGAATCCTTATCCCTTTATATGGGCGGACGAAACTGAGCGTCCCCACTTGCCTGGTAAAAATCGCTTATCCCCCAAGCGCCACAATTGATGGTGTGGTTGGGTTACCCATGCCCATATTGATGAGAATCCCGTAATAAGGGGACACGATCTCTGCTTTGACAAGTCGTGTCGAAAAACTGCCTCGCGTTATGTGCGGGGCTGGTTAAAAGGAACGGTTCGAATAATCACCGGGCCATGACATAACATCATGCTACCAAAACAAGCCAGCAAGTTAGATCTGCGAAAATATTATTCTCTCTGCGGTGGTATGTGGAACTTAATTTGTAGGGTCGGACACTATCCTCGTTTTCAAGTTCTTCTGTGATGTATTCGGAGAAGGAACCCGCCTTGCAATGCTGAAGACAATACTGCGCGCCGGACTCATTATCATTGAAGCCTGGTTCAGGGGCTACTGAGGGAGTCCTGGATTAGGGGGTCTCCGGACAACCGGACTATCTTCATTAGCCGGACTGTTAGACTATGAAGATACAAGATTGAAGACTTTGTCTCGTGTCCGGATGGGACTCTACTTGGCGTGGAAGGCAAGCTAGGAAATACGTATATGGATATCTCCTCCTTTGTAACCGACCTTGTGTAACCCTAACCCTTTTCGGTGTCTATATAAACCGAAGGGTTTTAGCCCGTAGGACAACAATCACAACATACAATCATACCATAGGCTAGCTTCTAGGGTTTAGCCTCTCTGATCTCGTGGTAGATCTACTCTTGTACTACCTATATCATCAATATTAATCAAGCAGGACGTAGGGTTTTACCTCCATCAAGAGGGCCCGAACCTGGGTAAAACATTGTGTCCCTTGCCTCCTTTACCATCCAGCCTAGACGCACAGTTCGGGACCCCCTACCCAAGATCCGCCGGTTTTGACACCGACAGTGAGCTTCGAGGAAGAAAAGTGCCACCAGTATCACTATCTCACTAGTTCCTTTGTGAGGAGGTTTGAATTTTCATCTTCACGTAATTCTCCAACTGTCCTGTTTGATCTTTATGAAAATTCTTACACTATGGACTTAGAGGATTTTACCACTGCTTGCAAACTTCCACAGTGGGGTAGTGTCAGGGAACCTCGCAAATCTGAATTTAGAGATTTTCTTGCTAGTATAACTGTGGCGGAATCTAGAGATATACCACAAGCTACCATAGGGAGCATTCACTTTCCTGCTATACATTATTTTGCTCTCTTCATAGGTAGATGCATTAATGGTAAAGATGAGGCATGTCACATGTGTGTCTTAGAAGTGCTATGTTAGGAAATAAATCTTATAATTTGGGAGCCATTGTTGCATGTAGGTTGCATCTTAATAGATTTAATGGAGATTTCTTTGGTGGAATTTATGCAACCCGCATAACTAATTTTCTTGGTATAGCCATACGTGAAGATGATATTGAGTTGCCTCCTGCTTATTTGGATTATGAGGCTGTGGTTCACCACCAGTTTGTCGAGAGGAATGAATCACCTCTCCAGTATCGCCTAATCTTTGACAGACGCCGTGCTGTCCATATTACTCTCCCTGCTCCTGCCTTCTTCGATTATCAGGCAAAAGGAAGATATGTTATTACCAAAGAGGAGGCAGATGAGTACGAGAGGAGGGCGGAGACGATAGCCGCTACATCACAGTACGACCCCAACTATTACTAAGGATATCCGCCAGGCCAGCCGTGGCCATAGACCAACTTAGGCCAAAAGCCTAAGCTTGGGGGAGTACGTATTTCCCACCGACATTACATTCATTTTCACACACTCATTGCTAGATGTCGGTGCTCATACTTTTTCGTTGTATCATCCATGCTAGTTTATTTTCCTTTTTATGCTTTCTTCTTGTGTGTTTAATAAACCTTAAGAAAAACAAAAAAAATTAGTTGTAGCTTTTAATTAGTTTACTTTCCATGCTTGTAGTAGTAATTAAAAAGAAAACCCAAAAAGATTTCCTGTTCTTCTTTTTCTTGTTGGGAGCTTTCCCATGTAAATAGTTTTATTTCTTTTCTTTTCTTTGGGGGTCGAGAGGAGAAGACCATAATTAAATTATTGAAGTGGCTCTTATATGCATTATTGTTGATCTGACAAAGAGCCCATATTGCCTTGTCTTCTCCTGTTTATTGAATGCTTGCAGATTCCAGCTTAGTCCAATGCACGTGCACTCTTAATATTATTCACATCATTCGGTCATGCAAGTGAAAGGCAATTATGACGATATATGATGGACTGAATGAGATGAGAAAAGATGGTATGAACTCGACCTCTCTTGTGTTTTGTAAATATGATTTGTTCATCGTTCCTGATTCAGCCTATTATGAATAAACATGTTTGCAATGACAACTAGAGATCATAGTTTCTTGTGCCATGCTTGATTAAATAGGAGCTTATAATGGTTTACCTTGCGTGCCAACATGCTATTAAAATGGTCGTGATGTGGTATGATAGGTATCCTCCTCTGAATGATTTAAGTGACTTGACTTGGCACATGTTCACGCATGTAGTTGAAACAAAATCAACATATCCTTCACGATTTTTATGTTCATGGTGGATTATATCCTACTCATGCTTGCATTCGGTGTTGATTAATTTTAATGCATGTTCATGACTGTTGTCGCTCTCTAGCTTGTCGCTTCCTAGTCTTTTGCTAGCCTTCACCTGTACTAAGCGGGAATACTTCTTATGCATCCAACTCCATAAACCCCAAAGTTGTTCCATATGAGTCCACCATACCTACCTATACACGGTATCTACCTACCGTTCCAAGTAAATTTGTATGTGCCAAACTCTAAACCTTCAAATAAATATCATGTTTTGTATGCTCGAATAGCTCATGTATCAACTAGGGTTGTCCGTATCTTCCATGTTAGGTGGGTTATTCTCAAGAGGAGTGGACTCCGCTCCTCACTCACGAGAAAATGGCTGGTCACTGGGATGCCCAGTCCCATGCTTTATGCAAACTAAATCAAAATAATTGCAAACAAAACTCCCCTTGGGACTCTTGTTAGTTGGAGGCACTCATTATTTCGAGCAAGCCATGGATTGATGCTTGTTGGTTGATACGTCTCCAACGTATCTATAATTTTTGATTTCTCCATGCTATATTATCTACTGTTTTAGACATTATTGGGCTTTATTATCCACTTTTATATTATTTTTGGGACTAACCTATTAACCGGAGGCCCAGCCCAGAATTGTTGTTTTTTGCCTGTTTTAAGGTTTCGAAGAAAAGGAATATCAAACGGACTCCAAACGGAATGAAACCTTCGGGAACATGATTTTCTCAACGGATAAGACCCGGGAGACTTGGACCCTACGCCAAGGCACGTAACAGGAGGCCACGAGGTAGGGGGCGCGCCCTACCCTACTAGGCGTGCCCCCACCCTCGTGGGCCCCCTGTTGCTCCACCGATGTACTTCTTCCTCCTATATATATCCACGTACCCCCAAACGATCAGAGTAGGAGCAAAAACCCTAATTCCACCGTCGTAACTTTTTGTATCCATGAGATCCCATCTTGGGGCCTGTTCCAGAGCTCCGCCGGAGGGGGCATCGATCACGGAGGGCTTCTACATCAACACCATAGCCCCTCCGATGAAGTGTGAGTAGTTCATCTCAGACCTACGGGTCCATAGTTAGTAGCTAGATGGCTTCTTCTCTCTTTTTGGATTTCAATACAATGTTCTCCCCCTCTCTTGTGGAGATCTATTCGATGTAATCTTCTTTTTGCAGCGTGTTTGTTGAGACCGATGAATTGTGGGTTTATGATCAAGTCTATCTATGAAAAATATTTGAATCTTCTCTGAATTCTTTTATCTATGATTGGTTATCTTTGCAAGTCTCTTCGAATTTTACTTGGAGCTATATTTTTATTCGCCACATGACATGTGTTTTGCTTGGAGCGTCTTGTATGATTTGAGCCTTTGCTTGTTAGTTTACCACAATCATCCTTGCTGTACACACCTTTCGAGAGAGCCATACATGATTTGGAATTTGTTAGAATACCCTATGTGCTTCACTTATATCTTTTGAGTTATATAATTTTGCTCTAGTACTTCACTTATATCTTTTAGAGCACGGTGGTGGATTTGTTTTATAGAAACTATTAATCTCTCATGCTTCACTTAGATTATTTTGAGAGTCTTGATAGCATGGTATTCAAAGTTAGTAAAATTTTCTTAAGAGTGTTTTGAATAATAAGAGAAGTTTGATGCTTGATAATTGTTTTGAGATATGGAGGTAATAATATCAAAGTCGTGCTAGTTGAGTAGTTGTGAAATTGAGAAATACTTGTGTTGAGGTTTGCAAGTCCCGTAGCATGCACGTATGGTAAACGTTATGCAACAAATTTGAAACATGAGGTGTTATTTGATTGTCTTCCTTATGAGTGGCGGTCGGGGACGAGCGATGGTCTTTTCCTACCAATCTATCCCCCTAGGAGCATGCGCGTAGTACCGAGGTTTTTGATGACTTGTAGATTTTTTCAATAAGTATGTGAGTTATTTATGACTAATGTTGAGTCCATGGATTATACGCACTCTCACCCTTCCATCCTTGCTAGCCTCTTCGGTACCGTGCATTGCCCTTTCTCACATTGAGAGTTGGCGCAAACTTCGCTGGTGCATCCAAACCCCGTGATATGATACGCTCTTTCACACATAAACCTCCTTATATCTTCCTCAAAACAGCCACCATACCTACCCATTATGGCATTTCAATAGCCATTCCGAGATATATTGCCATGCAACTTTCCATCATTCCGTTCATCATGACACATTCATCATTGTCATATTGCTTAGCATGATCATGTAGTTGACATAGTATTTGTGGCAAAGCCACCATTCATAATTCTTTCATACATGTCACTCTTGGTCCATTGCATATCTCGGTACACTGCCGGAGGCATTCATATAGAGCCATCTTTTGTTCTAGTATCGAGTTGTAATCATTGAGTTGTAAATAAATAGATGTGTGATGGTCATCATTTTCTAGAGCATTGTCCCAAGTGAGGAATATAAAAAAAGAGAAAGTCCATCAAAAATAGAAGGCCCAAAAAAAAGAGAAAGGCCATAAAAAAAGAAGGCCCCAAAAAATGAGAGAAAAAGATAGAAGGGACAATGTTACTATCCCTTGCCACACTTGTGCTTCAAAGTAGCACCATAATCTTCATGATAGAGAGTCTCTTGATTTGTCACTTTCATATACTAGTGGGAATTTTCATTATAGAACTTGGCTTGTATATTCCAACAATGGGTCTCCTCAAGTGCCCTAGGTCTTCGTGAGCAAGCAAGTTGGATGCACACCCGCTAGTTTCTTTTGTTGAGCTTTCGTACATTTATAGCTCTAGTGCATCCATTGCATGGCAATCCCTACTCCTTGCATTAACATCAATCAGTGGGCATCTCCATAGCCTGTTCATTGGCCTTGTTGATGTGAGACTTTCTCCTCTTTTGTCTTCTCCACATAACCCCTCTCATTATATTCTATTCCACCCATAGTGCTATGTCCATGGCTCACGCTCATATATTGCGTGAAATTTTATAGGTTTAAGATTACTAAAGTATGAAACAATTGCTTGGTTTGTCATCGGGGTTGTGCATGATAAGAGCATTCTTATCTGACGAAAATGAAACATGACTAAACCATATGATTTTGTAGGGATGAACTTTCTTTGGCCATGTTATTTTGAGAAGACATAATTGCTTAGTTAGTATGCTTGAAGTATTATTATTTTTATGTCAATATGAACTTTTGTCTTGAATTTTTCGGATCTGAATATTCATACCACAATTAAGAAGAATTACATTAAAATTATGCGAAGTAGCACTCCACATCAAAAATTCTGTTTTTATCATTTATCTACTCGAGGACGAGTAGGAATTAAGCTTGGTGATGCTTGATATGTCTCCAACGTATCTATAATTTTTGATTGCTCCATGCTATATTATCTACTATTTTACACATTATTGGGCTTTATTATCCACTTTTATATTATTTTTGGGACTAACCTATTAATCGGAGGCCCAGCCCAGAATTGCAGTTTTTTGCCTATTTTAGGGTTTCGAAGAAAAGGAATATCAAACGGACTCCAAACGGAATGAAACCTTTG
Organism: Triticum dicoccoides; assembly: GCF_002162155.2. Taxonomy (NCBI): domain Eukaryota; kingdom Viridiplantae; phylum Streptophyta; class Magnoliopsida; order Poales; family Poaceae; genus Triticum; species Triticum dicoccoides. The sequence continues at coordinate 44,690,386 of NC_041386.1, forward strand.
GGAACGTGATTTTCTCAACAGATAAGACCCGGGAGACTTGGACCCTATGCCAAGGCATGTAACAGGAGGCCACAAGGTAGGGCGCGCATGTAACAGGAGGCCACAAGGTAGGGCGCGCGCCCTACCCTACTAGGCGTGCCCCCACCCTCGTGGGCCCCCTGTTGCTCCACCGACATACTTCTTCCTCCTATATATACCCACGTACCCCCAAACGATCAAAGCAGGAGCAAAAACCCTAATTCCACCGTCGTAACTTTCTGTATCCACGAGATCCCATCTTGGGGCATGTTCCGGAGCTCTGCCGGAGGGGGCATCGATCACGGAGGGCTTCTACATCAACACCATAGCCCCTCCGATGAAATGTGAGTAGTTCATCTCAGACCTACGGGTCCATAGTTAGTAGCTAGATGGCTTCTTCTCTCTTTTTGGATTTCAATACAATGTTCTCCCCCTCTCTTGTGGAGATCTATTCGATGTAATCTTCTTTTTGCAGCGTGTTTGTTGAGACCGATGAATTGTGGGTTTATGATCAAGTCTATCTATGAAAAATATTTGAATCTTCTCTGAATTCTTTTATCTATGATTGGTTATCTTTGCAAGTCTCTTCGAATTATCAGTTTGGTTTGGCCTACTAGATTGATCTTTCTTGCAATGGGAGAAGTGCTTAGCTTTGGGTTCAATCTTGTGGTGTCCTTTCCCGGTGAGAATAAGGGCAGCAAGGCACGTATTGTATTGTTGCCATCGAGGATAACAAGATGGGGTTTTCTTCATATTGCATGAGTCTATCCCTCTACATCATGTCATCTTGCTTAAGGCGTTACTCTGTTTTTAACTTAATACTCTAGATGCATGCTGGATAGCGATCGATGAGTGGAGTAATAGTAGTAGATGCAGGTAGGAGTCGGTCTACTTGTCTCGGACGTGATGCCTATATACATGATCATGCCTAGATATTCTCATAACTATGCTCAATTCTGTCAATTGCTCAACAGTAATTTGTTCACCCACCGTAGAATACTTATGCTCTCGAGAGAAGCCACTAGTGAAACCTATGGCCCCCGGGTATATCTTTATCATATTGTTCTCGTACTACTTTGCTATTTACTTTGCCTTTATTTTACTTTGCATATTTATCATAAAAATACCAAAAATATTATCTTTATCATATCTATCAGATCTCACTCTCGTAAGTGGCCTCATAGGGATTGACAACCCCTATTCGCGTTGGTTGCAAGGATTTATTTGTTTTGTGCAGGTACGAGGGACTCGCGCATAGCGTCCTACTAGATTGATACCTTGGTTCTCAAAAACTGAGGGAAATACTTATGTTACTTTGCTTCATCATCCCTTCCTCTTCGGGGAAAACCAACGCAGTGCTCAAGAGGTAGCATTGGTGGGGGGAGAGTATAAACTTTACCATTCTGTTTAGGAACCGCCTATAATGTGTGTAGCATGGAAGATATCGCCATCTCTTGGTTGTTATGTTGACAATGAAAGTATACCGCTCAAAATATTATTCTCCTCTATTTCAAAACCGAGCTCTGGCACCTCTACAAATCCCTTCTTCCCTTTGTGAACGGCCTATGTATTTACTTTTATGTTGAGTCATCATCCTCTTATTAAAAAGCACCAGTTGGAGAGCATCGCTGTCATTTGCATTCATTACTGTTTGTTTACATTGAGTATGACTTGACTGGATCTCTTTTACCAAGAATTACAATGTCTAGTCACTCCTTGATCTTTAAAGGTGCTCTGCATTTATGTTTTGCGGTCTCAGAAAGGGCTAGCGAGAAACCATCTTGTTATATCATATTATGATTGTTTTGAGAAAGTGTTGTCATCCGAGATTTACTATTATTGCTCGCTAGTTGATTATGCCATTGATATGAGTAAACATGAGACCTATGTGTTATCGTGAATATGGTTAGTTCATAATCTTTGCTGAAAACTTGAATGCTGGCTTTACATATTCACAAAACAAGAGAAAACAGAGTTTGTAAAAGTTTTTCTTTATCACTTTCAGTTTATCAACTGAATTGCTTGACGACAAGCAAAGGTTTAAGCTTGGGGGAGTTGATATGTCTCCGCCGTATCTACTTTTCCAAACACTTTTGCCCTTGTTTTGGACTCTAACTTGCATGATTTGAATGGAACTAACCCGGACTGACGCTGTTTTCAGCAGAATTGCCATGGTGTTATTTATGTGAAGAAACAAAAGTTCTCGGAATGACCTGAAACTTCACGGAACATCTTTTTGGAAATAATAAAAAATCCTTGCAAAAGATGAAGACCAGGGGGGCCACACCCTAGCCACGAGGGTGGGGGCGCGCCTGCCCCCCTAGGGCGCGCCCCCTACCTCGTGGGCCCCCTGGAGCTCCTCCGACCTCGACTCCAACTCTATATATTTTCTTTCGAGGAGAAAAAAATAAAGAAGAAGGATTCATCGCGTTTTACGATACAGAGCCTCCGCCAAGCCCTAAAACCTCTCAGGAGGGCTGATCTGGAGTCTGTTCGGGCCTCCGGAGAGGGGAATCCGTCGCCATCGTCATCATCAACCATCCTCCATCACCAATTTCATGATGCTCACTGCCGTGCGTGAGTAATTCCATCGTAGGCTTGCAGGATGGTGATGGGTTGGATGAGATTTATCATGTAATCGAGTCTGTTTTGTTAGGGTTTGATCCCTAGTATCCACTATGTTCTGAGATTGATGTTGCTATGACTTTGCTATGCTTAATGCTTGTCACTAGGGCCCGAGTGCGATGATTTCAGATCTGAACCTATTATGTTTTCATCAATATATGAGAGTTCTTGATCCTATCTTGCGAGTCTATAGTCTCCTATTATGTGTTACGATCCGTTAACCCCGAAGTGACAATAATCGGGATACTTACCGGTGATGACCGTAGTTTGAGGAGTTTATGTATTCACTATGTGTTAATGCTTTGGTCCGGTACTCTATTAAAAGGAGGCCTTAATATTCCTTAGTTTCCACCAGGACCCCTCTGCCACGGGAGGGTAGGACAAAAGATGCCATGGAAGTTCTTTTCCATAAGCACGTATGACTATATTCGGAATACATGGCTACATTACATTGATGAATTGGAGCTAGTTCTGCGTCACCCTAGGTTATGACTGTTACATGATGAACCGCATCCGACATAATTCTCTATCACTGATCCATTGCCTACGAGCTTTCCATATATTGTTCTTCACTTATTTACTTTTTCCGTTGCTATTGCTATCATCACTACAAAATACTAAAAACATTACTTTTGCTACCGTTACCACTACTATCATATTACTTTGCTACTAAATACTTTGCTGTAGATATTAAGTTTCCAGGTGCGGTTGAATTGACTACTCAACTTCTAATACTTGAGAATATTCTTTGGCTCTCCTTGTGTCGAATCAATAAATTTGGGTTGAATACTCTACCCTCGAAAACTGTTGTGATCCCCTATACTTGTGGGTTATCACTATGCCTCTAAGTCGTGCCCCGACACGTGGGAGATATAGCCGCATTGTGGGTCTTATACCATGCTTGTATATCCAATGTTTTGTAATTTGTCCGACATGCATATAAACAAATGGTTCGTTTAAAGTTTCACTTTGCCTCCACTACGTGTCGCTTTGCATCTTAGTTTTGACATCCCATTCAGTTCATGCCTTGACACATGTTGACGAGATCGATTGATGTTCAGAGAACAATTGTGTGTCGTGCAAGGAGATAAAGGTTTGGTCTGTTTCTATGATAGAAATGACCCGCAGGGGGTCTTTGGGGATCAGAGGGAGTATATTGTACGTTCATAAGCAAAACGAACGTATTGTACCCACCCTAGTCCTCTTTCAATTGATCTCCGGACCCTGAGATGAAATCGAGAGAACGAGTGGGGGCATGTGTGATACCTAAGGCGGATTCATAATTTTAAACCGGTGATCATAGCATCCGCAAATCATATATAAAGGGTATTCAATGTTCGTTTCGTTTTTGAACATACAATATACTCCCTCCTATCCTTTCTAGTTTACATATAAATTTTATGTGTAGTTAAAGTATCTCTACTCTGATCAAAAAAGTATCAACATTTAACAATGCCCTAAATCAATATCATTAGATTCGTAAGTACTCCTAGATTTGTACTCGAGATGGTTTCCAATTTGTTTTCAACCACATGAATGTGCTTGTTCTTGTGCATGCTCTTCCTACTAGGATTTCACCACGTATAGCCAGTCCAATAGTAACTTTTTAAGCTCCCTGTCCAATAGTACTAGTGGAGTACTGACAACATTTGTACTAGAGTATGCAGTGCCCATACTAGTACTCCCTCCTTTCATTTATATAGGGCATATGTGGAGGAGAGAGATGTGAAAAAGTAAGGGGAGTATGCTTTGTGTAAGTTGCATGTCATATATTATTACTCTAACATTTGGTCAAAGTTAGCCTTGAAAAATGCATTAGGCCCTGTATAGTAAATGGAAGGAGGGAGTGGTAATGGAAGTGGATCCTCTGACATAGGTATCCCTGCCTTACCCTCCCTTTCGGTCACTTAATGGCGGACCCCATGCTTGCTAGGCCCCGCATGTCAGTTACTCAATGGGTTCGGCCACGTCAAGATATCCTCATCCGTAGTATACTCCCTCTGTTTTTACTTACTCCGCATAAAACGGAGGGAGTGGTAGTAAAATGACGCGGGCGGGGAGGGGGAGGGACGTCAGTTTGCTCTCAACTGCGGTCCCACAAGCGAGCGAAAACGCAATACGAAGCGTGTTCCATTCGGTGAGCGATGTGGAGGGTCCAGCTTGCCGGGCTGCAACACGAACACGATAAGAGCGATGTACAGTCAAAACCGATTGACCAGTCGTCACCGGAACCACTATTCACACCAGAACCTTCGCTGCTCAGCCTACGCCAGCCACTGCCCTAAAACCACACCTAATCTCCAGCCCCTTCCCCCACCTTTCGATCCCCTAGCCCGCATCAAGCGTCCCCTAGTTCACCGGAAAGCCATGGTGCATCGCAAGATCACGTACTACAAGATGCTGATGCTGGAGCGCCGTGCAGAAATCACGGCGGCAGTCCGCTCCACAGACCTCTGTTCCCAAGCTCGCTTTGCGGCGGGTGTCGGTGCCAAAACAGGCGGATCTGGGGTAGGGGGTCCCGAACTGTGCGTCTAAGGCGGATGGTAACAGGAGGCGGGGGACACAATGTTTACCTAGGTTCGGGCCCTCTCGATGGAGGTAATACCCTACTTCCAGCTTGATTGATCTTGATGGTATGAGTATTACAAGTGTTGATCTACCACGAGATCGGGGAGGCTAAACCCTAGAAGGTAGCCTATGGTATGATTGTTCTTGTCCTATGGACTAAAACCCTCCGGTTTATATCGACATGGAGGGGCTAGGGTTACACAAAGTCGGTTACAAGGGACGAGATCTACACATCCGAACGGCCAAGCTTGCCTTCCACGCAAAGGAGAGTCCCACCCGGACACGGGACGAAGTCTTCAATCTTGTATCTTCATAGTCCAACAGTCCGGCTATCCGAGGACCCCCTAATCTAGGATTCCCTCAGTAGCCCCTGAACCAGGCTTCAATGACGATGAGTCTGGCACGCAGATTGTCTTCGGCATTGCAAGGCGGGTTCCTCCTCCAAATACTCCATAGAAGATTTTGAACACAATGATAATGTCTGGCTCTGCAAAACAAATTCCACATACCACCACAGAGAGTATAATATTTCCACAAATCTAATCTACTGACAACTTTTCATAGCATGACATCACGCCCTAGCCTCGGTCATTATTTGAACCGTTTTTTCCAACCAGCCACTGCACGTGTTGCAAGGCAGTTTTATTGGCACGTCTTGTAGAAGCAGAGATCGTGTCCCCTTATCACGGGTTCTCATCAATACGGGTGTGGGTAACCCAATCATGCTCGTTAGTATGACTCCTCGATTTTAGGCAAGTTCCAAACGGCCACGCGGAGGACGCTTGATATTCGCCCTCTTTATAAAGGGGCCAAAGCCTGTCCTTTTATTATCGCGCTCAATCCCTCCCTTCCCCCACCCCGAGTTCCAACACCCAAGGCTCAGGCGAAGCGCTTCGGACCTTCAATCATGTCCGAATCCAACCTTCAGGGCCGGTGGATGGCTTCCTTTGTCACAGAGGAGGACATCAAGAAGCTAAGGGAGGCCAGGTATCTGACCACCGAAATCTCACATAGGCTTCCTGCCCGAGGACAGGTCATCCCCACTCCCGAACCCAACGAGAGTGTCGTATTTGTTTCCCACTTCCTCTGAGGGCTAGGCTTTATTCTTGATCCCTTCGTCAGAGGGATCATGTTCTATTATGGGCTCGACTTCCACGATTTAGCTACGGATTCCATCATTCACATCTCATCGTTTATCGCCGTATGTGAGGCCTTCCTCCGCATCACCCCATACTTCGGCTTATGGCTCAAGACCATCAATGTGAAGCCGAAGATGATTTATGGGTGACACGCAGAATGCGGAGGTGCCACAATAAGCAAAGGCGTCGATGCCCCATGGCCAAAGGGTTCCTTCCCGGAGATATCCAACTTATGGCAGTGGGAGTGGTTTTACATCACAGCTCCCCGAAGTACTAAGTGGGTGGCTGCCCCCGCCTTCCGTTCGGGCCCCCCACCACAACTGGCGTCATGGGTCAACAAGGGGCTAGACAAGGGTGCAGTTAATGACATGTCGACATTGCAAAGTCGCATCCGAGATCTCCTCAAGAGGGATATCGGTCTCGTCAAAGTAATGCAAGTTATGCTAGTTCGTCGGGTCCTACCATGCCAACGTCGATCTCTTCGTATGTGGGAGTTCAACCTGGAAGGATCGCAAACTATTCAGCAGTTCTTCGGTGGGACGCACGAAGAGATGTATAAATTGTTCTTCAGATCACGAATAAAGTGTCCGGACACCACCGAGGATGCGGGTCTCAACTGTAATCGTCCAGATACCCAGGTAAGTATTTCCATGACCAAACACACTGTCTTTTCATTTGCCATAACATAATTCTGAAAGAATTGCTCTTGGCCAGGACTGGGTAAGAAAGGCAAAGATGATCAGGTGTTCGGCCCCCCTTCCCGAGGGCTCGGCGGATCCTGTACTAGCCAGGATGCTGGAGTACACACCTTATCAAGTGCCCTCGAGGGAAGATAAAAGGAGATATGAAGAAGCCAAAAGCGAGCCTCACGTATTACTCATCCAAACCGGGGGAATTAGTATCTCCACGAAGGAGGATAATCAAGGAGAAGAATCCGAAATTCCCTCTTCCCAAGGAAGGAAAAGGACCACCCCTGAAGACTTGGAAACAAAGGTTTCCAAACGAGAGAAGAAACCCTCGCCAGGAGGCCCTGCATCGGAGGGCGCCCTTGCCGCCCAGTGCCCGCAAGGGGGTCAGCCCTCCACTGAGCTGTAAGTGAACAAAAGTACTTTTGGTAAATATATTTTGCCTTATCTCCCCGAACAATAACCGAGACATATGTCTTGCAGTCCGGACCGTAGCCCTTCCCGACAGAGTTCGTCTTCGGGGGATCTTCTTCTAGAGATGATGGAGAGCGAAATGCCTCCCCTTGTCTCCCCGCCTCCTGGGGCGGATGACCCTGAGGTGTCATCACGGAGGATTTCTCCTGATCCGACAAGGTCAGAAGGTATCCCTTCGGCTACCCAAAGTTTGGAGTATTCGGCTCCTAAGGGGAGCGACAGAAAGAGTCTGGGATTATCCGGTGCGCAACCGGACGCACTGATGAATCTTTTGGAGCAAGCGGCAATCTCAGAGGAGCATCGTACCTTAATGGGTACTGTGATCGAGGGGATCTCATCCGCCAAAAGTGGGTTGCATGAAGCTTTTGCGAGCCTGCTAAGGGGCTTTGAGGTACGCAAAGTAATATATAAATTTTTGACGGTACGGCACTCGCTAGGTGTGCTCTATACCGATAGTAGCCCCTGAGACTCTGGTTGCTGTCGAGAGGCGGCAAACAGAGAATCATAATCCCACGTAATGATCATGCTTCTATCCTATGCAGGAGGCTGACAGCCCGGTGGCTGGCCAGACTGTCGAGCTTGCCGGACTAAGCCGTCAACTTGACGCGGTAGATGCCGACATTGCGCTCGTGAACAAGCGGCTTGATGAGGCACATGGTATGTATTTTAGGGTGGTCAACAGATATTAAGAGGAGCATGATGCTAGTATCTAATATATGATGTGACTGCAGATGGAGCTGCCCCCATGGAGACCCTTCGGGCGGAACTTGCCCGAGCCAAGGAACAAGCCAGGAGAAGTGATGCGGCCACCCTAAAGGCGGCCAAAGACTTAAGAGCCGAGCAGGCTGCTCATCGCAAGAGCGAAGATAAAATAGCCAAAATGGCTGTTGAGCTGAAAGATACCGCTGGCCGATATGAGCTTCTTGAAAAGGAAAGCCAAGTGAGAGAGGCTGACTTGAAGAGAGCCGTGGAGGCAGCCAAGGAAACCCGTTCTAAAATCAGAGCAGCAGAGGAGGAGCTCCTTTAAGCCGGAGATATCACGGCTGGGAAGCCCTTTTTGTTGCGGACGAAGTTCAGAGATCCGAAGTATGCCACTCTGGATCGATTATGGAGTGCTACAGGCATATGCGGACTTGGCAATGAGTGCTGCTGATGCGACTGCGTTTTTCAAAGATCAAGAAGACCACGGAGTAGATAAGTTGTTCTGGTCGCAGTTCAGTGCTCCGACGCGTCCGCTACTGTTAAATGAGCAAATGGCCGAGTGGGCTGAGCTCCATAGGTTGTCCGGGCTTGCCACGAGGTCTGTCGTGGATCATCTTTGACTGAAAGGACCAAAGCTGAATAGTTATTTTGGTTTAGTGCAACGATTCCTTGGTATTGTGCAGCATATCGATGCCCTAAAGAGGTCGGCGTGCATAGAGGGTGCGCAGATGGCTCTTGCCCGTGTTAAGACATACTGGGCAGAGATGGATGCCACTGCTATTGCAACTCAGGGTCCGGCCGTAGGCCAGGTCTTGGCCAGGTCCTAGAAGGCGCTGGTTTAATAGAGGCTTAGTGCTTGAAAAATATTATGTTCGAGTGGCATGTATCCCAATTGTAAAAACAATGCTATTTGGATTATAAAGGCTGTGTTTATACTTTTGCCTAAAAGTATTATGATGCCTCCTATGTGGCCATTTTATGTATGTATATAACCTAAAAGTTTGCAGTCGTCGGCTTCAGCCCCCATGCACATAATGCGGGGGTGTTCTGGAAAGCACGTATTCACACTTGATCCAACGTCTTGGTCCATGAAGGAGGTGATAGCCCGGTGAACAAGGCAATCGGACTATATTGCTTTAACACTTTCACTTAGCCATAGGAGTTTGACAGTGGGGCTACTATATAGCCCCTGGTACCTCCGCGCTTATCCGAATACGGTGCGCGTACATACATGACCGGGAAACCGGTCCTTCGTTAATGCGGAGGAATCACGAAGATTCTGCTGAGTCATCGAGTGGTTGACCAGTCTCGCGCTTTATCATGACAGTCAGTTTTTGGCTTTCTCTACTGAGGTGCTCACCCAGATGAACCAGGGCACAATCATAGTAGTTCTCCCGGTGCCACCTTAGCCGATAGAGCGGAACATAAGGTAGCAAAACACGGGAGCCGGGCAAACCCAACATTTGACCAAAGACATGATTCGGAGCTGATGCATATAAGGCCAAACTCGCGACGTCGAACACTCCCTAAGGTATTCGGACTTTACAACATATACCGGGCTGAGCAAAGCCCTTGATAATGAACCCTGAATTTCCAGGTACGTGCATTAGTCTGACGTGGCGAAAATGCGAATAACGCCAGCATCCCTCTCGGTTATGCTAAGTATCCGGAGGGCGTGAAGCAACAAGAGACAGAGAGAAAGGTTTACACAGGGTCTTAATCTAAAAAGAAACCTTTGAGCGGGGCCCTGTTGCACGTCTGCGCATGTGTCTTTGTTGTGCCGTGTCCTGGAAGGGTGTAGCACGATTGTCATTTGCAAGAGAGAAAAAACCCAGGTGAATGTCTACATGCGGAAAATTGGTTATTTTTAATAGACCATTGAAATTCAATCTAAGTAAGGTCAAACCGAACTATAGTCCTTTTTACATGCGGGAAGCCCCTAGCACCACCTATGGGAGTATATCCATCGACCCAATCTCGGGTTTATCTGAACTATTATAGTGAGGGGTGCGCCGGACTCGTCTAGCCGTGTCCGCGGTCTTGACGACCGAACATTTATTCTGGTTGGAGGGGTCATTCAGTGTTCGGCTGCGAAAGCCGCCATACATTCCTCCGCATGTAAGGAACGCTCTGAGTTTCCGCTAACTATGATGATGCCACGTGGACCGGGCATCTTGAGCTTAAGATAAGCGTAATGCAGTATTGCATTAAAACGAGTGAAGGTTGTTCTTCCGAGTAGTGCTTGATAGCCGCTTCAGAATGGAGCAATGTCGAAGGTTAATTCTTCGCTTCGAAAGTTGTCGGGAGAACCAAATACAACCTCTAGTACTATAGAGCCTGTGCAGCGGGCCTCTGGGCCTGGTACTACTCCTTTAAAGGTAGTATTGCTTTGGCTGATTCTTGTTGGGTCTATCCCCATTTTGCGGACTGTGTCTTGATATATCAGATTAAGACCACTGCCGCCATCCATAAGGACTCGGGTGAGATGGTATCCGTCAATTATTGGGTCTAGTACCAAGGCAGCCGATCCTCCGTGCCGGATACTAGTCGGGTGGTCCCTGCGATCAAAAGTGATTGGGCAGGCCGACCAAGGGTTGAACTTGGGGGTAACGGGCTCTACGGTGTGTATGTCTCGGGGTGCGCGTGTGCTCCTCCTCTTCGTTACGTGAATCATATTCACTGTTTTGACTTCTGGTGGGAATTTTTTCTGTCCCCCGGTGTGTTGTTGGTGAGGCTCATCCTCGTCTTCACTTGGTGTCTCCCTCCCCTTGCGTTCGGCGTTTAGCTTGCCGGCCTGCTTAAAGACCCAACATTCTCTATTGGTGTGATTTGCAGGTTTATCGGAGGTGCCGTGAATTGATACGTCTCCAACGTCTATAATTTTTTATTGCTCCATGCTATATTATCTACTGTTTTGGACATTATTGGGCTTTATTATCCACTTTTATATTATTTTTGTGACTAACCTATTAACCGGAGGCCCAGCCTAGAATTGATGTTTTTTTGCCTGTTTTAGGGTTTCGAAGAAAAGGAATATCAAATGGAGTCCAAACGGAATGAAACCTTCAGGAACGTGATTTTCTCATTGAATACAACTCAGGAGACTTGGACCCTATGCCAAGACACATAACAGGAGGCCACAAGGTAGGGGGCGCGCCTACCCCCCCCCCCCCGGCGCGCCCTCCACCCTCATGGGCCCCCTGTTGCTCCACCGACGTACTTCCCCACCTATATATACCCACGTACCCCCAAACGATCAGATAAGGAGCCAAAACCCTAATTCCACCGCCATAACTTTCTGTATCCATGAGATCCCATCTTGGGGCCTGTTCCGGAGCTCCGCCGGAGGGGGCATCAATCACGGAGGGCTTCTACATCAACACCATCGCCTCTCCGATGAAGTGTGAGTAGTTTACCTCAGACCTACGGGTCCATAGTTAGTAGCTAGATGGCTTCTTCTCTCTTTTGGGATCTCAATACAATGTTCTACCCCTCTCTTGTGGAGATCTATTCGATGTAATCTTCTTTTTGCGGTGTGTTTGTTGAGACGGATGAATTGTGGATTTATGATCAAGTCTATCTATGAATAATATTTGAATCTTCTCTGAATTCTTTTATGTATGATTGGTTATCTTTGCAAGTCTCTTCTAATTATCAGTTTGGTTTGGCCTACTAGATTGATCTTTCTTGCAATGGGAGAAGTGCTTAGCTTTGGGTTCAATCTTGCGGTGTCCTTTCCTGGTGACAGTAAGGGCAGCAAGGCATGTATGTATTGTTGCCATCGAGGATAACAATATGGGGTTTTCTTCATATTGCATGAGTCTATACCTCTACATGATGTCATCTTGCTTAAGGCGTTACTCTATTTTTAACTTAATACTCTAGATGCATGCTGGATAGCGGTCGATGAGTGGATTAATAGTAGTAGATGCAGGCAGGAGTCGGTCTACTTGTCTCGGACGTGATGCCTATATACATGATCATACCTAGATATTCTCGTAACTATGCTCAATTCTATCAATTGCTCAACAGTAATTTGTTCACCCACCGTAGGATACTTATGCTCTCGAGAGAAGCCACTAGTGAAACCTATGGCCCCCGGGTCTATCTTTATCATATCAATCTCCTACTACTTAGTTATTTACTTTGCCATTTACTTTGCCTTTATTTTACTTTGCATCTTTATCATAAAAATACCAAAAATATTATCTTATCGTATCAATTAGATCTCACTCTCGTAAGTGGCCCTATAGGGATTGACAACCCCTATTTGCGTTGGTTGCGAGGATTTATTTGTTTTGTGCAGGTGAGAGGGACTCGCGTGTAGCCTCCTACTGGATTGATACCTTGGTTCTCAAAAACTGAGGGAAATACTTACGCTACTTTGCTGCATCATCCCTTCCTCTTCAGGGAAAACCAACGCAGTGCTAAAAGAGGTAGCAAGAAGGATTTCTGGCGCCGTTGCCGGGGAGGTCTACGCAAAAGTCAACATACCATGTACCCATCACATACCCTTATCTCCCGCATTACATTATTTGCCATTTGCCTCTCATTTTCCTCTCCCCCCACTTCACCCTTGCCGTTTTATTTGCCCTCTCTCTCTATCCTCCCTCTATTTGCCTCTTTTTGTTCACTTGCTTTTTGTTTGCTTGTGTGTTAGTTTGCTTGCTTGTCACGATGGCTCAAGATAATACTAAATTGTGTGACTTCACCAATACCAACAACAATGATTTTATTAGCACTCCGATTGCTCCTCTTACCGATGCCGAATCTTGTGAAATTAATGCTGCTTTGCTGAATCTTGTTATGAAATATCCATTCTCTAGCCTTCCTAGTGAAGATGTCGCTACCCATCTAAATAGCTTCGTTGATTTGTGTGACATGCAAAGGAAGAAAGATGTGGATAATGATATTGTTAAGTTGAAGCTATTTCCTTTTTCGCTTAGAGATCATGCTAAAGCTTGGTTTTCGTCTTTGCCTAAAAATAGTATTGATTCATGGAACAAGTGCAAAGATGCTTTTATCTCTAAGTATTTTCCTCCTACTAAGATCATCTCTCTTAGAAACGATATTATGAACTTTAAGCAACTTGATCATGAACATGTTGCACAAGCTTGGGAGAGAATGAAACTTATTATACGTAATTGCCCTACTCAAATTTTAAATTTATGGATGATCATACAAAAATTTTATGCCGGATTGAATTTTGCTTCTAGAAATCTTTTAGATTCATCCACGAGAGGCACTTTTATGGAAATCACTTTAGGAGAAGCTACTAAACTCCTAGATAATATTATGGTTAATTATTCTCAATGGCACACTGAAAGATCTACTAATAAAAAGGTGCATGCAATAGAAAAAATTAATGTGTTGAGTGGAAAGATGGATGAACTTATGAAATTATTTTCTAATAAGAGTGTTTCTTTTGATCCTAATGATATGCCCTTGTCTAATTTGATTGAGAATAATAATGAATCTATGGATGTGAATTTTGTTGGTAGGAACAATTTTGGTAATAACGTGTATAGAGGAAATTTCAACCCTAGGCCTTATCCTAGTAATCCCTCTAATAATTATGGTAATTCCTACAACAATTCTTATGGAAATTATAATAAGATGCCCTCTGATTTTGAATCTAATATTAAAGAATTTATTACTTCGCAAAATAATTTTAATGCTATGATTGAAGAAAAATTGCTTAAGATTGATGATTTGGCTAGGAACGTTGATAGAACTGCTCTTGATGTTGATTCTTTGAAACTTAGATCTATTCCACCTAAGCATGATATCAATGAGTCTCTCAAAGCCATGAGAATTTCCATTGATGAGTGCAAAGAAAGAACCGCTAGGATGCCTGCTAAGAAAGATGCCTTTATAAAAGTGTGTACTTCTAGTTCCTATGAAAATAATGATAAAGATCTAAAAGTTATTGATGTGTCCCCTATTAAATCTTTGTTTTGCAATATGAATCTTGATAATGATGAGACTGAATATGATCCACCTTTACCTAGAAGGTGTTCCAAGAATTCAGAATTTGTTGATCTTGATGCTAAATTTGATAAAAGTGGGATTGAAGAAATTAAAACCCTAGATGTTGCTAAACCCACTATTATGGATTTCAAGGAATTTAACTATGAAAATTGCTATTTGATTGATTGTATTTCCTTGTTGCAATCCGTGCTAAATTCTCCACACGCTTATAGTCAAAATAAAGCGTTTACTAAACATATCATTGATGACTTGATGCAATCTTATGAAGAAAAACTTGAATTGGAAGTTTCTATCCCTAGAAAACTTTATGATGAGTGGGAACCAACTATTAAAATTAAAATTAAAGATCATGAATGCTATGCTTTATGTGATTTGGGTGCTAGTGTTTCCACGATTCCAAAGACTTTGTGTGATTTGTTAGGTTTCCATGATTTTGATGATTGCTCTCTACCTTGAGGATTCCACTATTAAGAAACCTATGGGAAGAATTAATGATGTTCTTATTGTTGCAAATAGGAATTATGTGCCCGCAGATTTTATTGTTCTTGGCATAGATTGCAATCCTTCATGTCCTATTATTCTTGGTAGAACTTTCCTTAGAACGATTGGTGCAATTATTGATATGAAGGAAGAAAATACTAGATTCCAATTTCCATTAAGGAAAGACATGGAACACTTTCCTAGAAAGAAAATTAAATTACCTTATGAATCTATTATGAGAGCCACTTATGGATTGCCTACCAAAGATGGCAATACCTAGATCTATTCTTGCTTGTCATGCCTAGCTAGGGGCGTTAAACGATAGCGCTTGTTGGGAGGCAACCCAATTTTATTTTTATTCCTTGTTTTTTGCTCCTGTTTAGTAATAAATAAATTATCTATCCTCTGTTTTGTTTGTGTTTTTTTGTGTTTAATTAGTGTTTGTGCCAAGTAGAACCGTTGGGAAGACTTGGGGAAAGTCTTGTTGAACTTGCTGTAAAAAACAGAAACTTTAGCGCTCACGAGAACTGCTATAATATTTATTTGGAAAGTGATATTTAGTTAATTCTTTTTGAATATGATTAATAGATAAATTCCTCACGTCCAGAAATTTATTTTAGAATTTTTGGGGTTCCAGATCTTGCGCTCTCTACAAATTACTACAGACTGTTCTGTTTTTGACAGATTCTGTTTTTCGTGTGTTGTTTGCTTATTTTGATGAATCTATGGCTAGTAAAATAGTTTATAAACCATAGAGAAGTTGGAATACAGTAGGTATAACACCCATATAAATAAATAATGAGTTCATTACAGTACCTTGAAGTGATCTTTTATTCTCTTTCGCTAACGGAGCTCACGAGATTTTCTACTTTAAGTTTTGTGTTGTGAAGTTTTCAAGTTTTGGGTAAAGATTTGATGGATTATGGAACAAGGAGTGGCAAGAGCCTAAGCTTGGGGATTCCCATGTCACCCCCAAGATAATCTAAGGACTCCTAAAAGCCAAATCTTGGGGATGCCCCGGAAGGCATCCCCTCTTTCGTCTACTTCTATCGGTAACTTTACTTGGAGCTATATTTTTATTTACCACATGATATGTGTTTTGCTTGGAGCGTCTTGTATGATTTGAGTCTTTGCTTGTTAGTTTACCACAATCATCCTTGATGTACACACCTTTTGAGAGAGCCATATATGATTTGGAATTTGTTAGAATACTCTACGTGCTTCGCTTATATCTTTTGAGTTATATAATTTTGCTCTAGTGCTTCACTTATATCTTTTAAAGAATGGTGGTGGATTTGTTTTATAGAAACTATTGATCTCTCATGCTTCACTTAGATTATTTTGAGAGTCTTAATAGCATGGTAATTTGCTTAAAATCCTAATATGATCGGTATGCAAGATTAATAATAAAACTCTCTTATGAGTCTGTTGGATACTATAATAAGTTCGATACTTGATAATTATTTTGAGATATGGAGATGGTGATATTAAAGTCATGCTAGTTGAGTAGTTGTGAATTTGAGAAATATTTGTGTAGAAGCTTGTAATTCCCGTAGCATGCACGTATGGTGAACCATTATGTGATGAAGTCGGAGCATGATTTATTTATTGATTGTCTTCCTTATGAGTGGCGGTCGGAGACGAGCGATGGTCTTTTCCTACCAATCTATACTCCTAGGAGCATGCATGTAATACTTTGCTTTAATAACTTGTAGATTTTTGCAATAAGTATATGAGTTCTTTATGACTAATGTTGAGTCCATGGATTATACACACTCTTACCCTTCCACCTTTGCTAGCCTCTCTAATACCGTGCACCTTTTCGCCGGTATCATACACCTACCATACACCTTCCTCAAAACAGACACCATACCTACCTATTATGGCATTTCCATAGCCATTCCGAGATAGATTTCCATGCAACTTTCCACCATTCCGTTTATGACACAGTCCATCATTGTCATATTGCTTAGCATGATCATGTAGTTGACATAGTATTTGTGGCAAAGCCACATTCATAATTCTTTCATACTTGTCACTCATGCATCATTGCATATCCCGGTACACCGCCGGAGGCATTCACATAGAGTCATATTTTGTTCTAAGTATTGAGTTGTAATTGTTGAGTTGCAAGAAAAATAAAAGTGTGATGATCATCATTATTAGAGGATTGTTCCGGTGAGGAAAGGATGATGGAGACTATGATTCCCCCACAAGTCGGGATGAGACTCCGGACAAAAAATAAAAAAGGGAGAAATAAAAGAGGCCATAAAAAAGAGAAAAGGCCCAAAGAAAAAAATATGAGAGAAAAAGAGAGAAGGGACAATGTCACTATCCTTTTACCACACTTGTGCTTCAAAGTAGCACCATGATCTTCATAGTAGAGAGTCTCTCATGTTATCACTTTCATATACTAGTGGAAATTTTACATTATAGAACTTGGCTTGTATATTCCAATGATGGGCTTCCTCAAATTGCCCTAGGTCTTCATGAGCAAGCAAGTTGGATGCACACCCACTTAGTTTCTTTTTGAGCTTTCATATACTTATAGCTCTAGTGCATCCGTTGCATGGCAATCCCTACTCACTCGCATTGATATCTATTGATGGGCATCTCCATAGCCCGTTGATACGCCTAGTTGATGTGAGACTATCTTGTCCTTTTTGTCTTCTCCACAACCACCATTCTATTCCACCTATAGTGCTATATCCATGGCTCACGCTCATGTATTGCGTGAAGCTTGAAACAGTTTTGAAAAAGTTGAGTGAAACAATTGCTTGGCTTGTCATCGGGGTTGTGCATGATTTAAATATTTTGTGTGGTGAAGATAGAGCATAGCCAGACTATATGATTTTGTAGGGATAACTTTCTTTGGCCATGTTATTTTGAGAAGACATAATTGCTTTATTAGTATGCTTGAAGTATTATTATTTTTATGTCAATGTAAACTTTTGTCTTGAATATTTCGAATCTGAATATTCATATCACAATTAAGAAGATTTGCATCGAAATTATGCCAAATAGCACTCCACATCAAAAATTCTCTTTTTATCATTTACCTACTCTAGGACGAGCAGGAATTAAGCTTGGGGATGCCTGATACGTCTCCAACGTATCTATAATTTTTGATTGCTCCATGCTATATTATCTACTGTTTTGGACTATAGTGGGCTTTATTTTCCACGTTTATACTATTTTTGGGACAAACCTATTAACCGGAGGCCCAGCCCAGAATTGTTGTTTTTTCCTGTTTTAGGGTTTCGAAGAAAAGGAATATCAAACGGAGTCCAAACGGAATGAAATCTTCAGGAAAGTGATTTTCTCATCGAATACAACTCAGGAGACTTGGACCCTACGTCAAGACATGTAACAGGAGGCGACGAGGTAGGGGGCACGCCTACATCCCCCCCCCCTAGGCGCGCCCTCCACCCTCGTGGGCCCCCTGTTGCTCCACTGACGTACTTCTTCCTCCTATATATACCCACGTACCCCCAAACAATCAGATACGGAGCCAAAACTCTAATTCCACCGCCATTACTTTCTGTATCCACGATATCCCATCTTGGGGCCTGTTTCGGAGCTCCGCCAGAGGGGGCATCGATCACGGAGGGCTTCTACATCAACATCATAGCCTCTCCGATGAAGTGTGAGTATTTTACCTTAGACCTACAGGTCCATAGTTAGTAGCTATATGGCTTCTTCTCTCTTTTTGGATATCAATACAATGTTCTCCCCCTCTCTTGTGGAGAACTATTCGATGTAATCTTCTTTTTGTGGTGTGTTTGTTGAGACCGATGAATTGTGTGTTTATGATCAAGTCTATCTATGAATAATATTTGAATCTTCTCTATCGGTGTACTAGAGTAGGGGTACCCTAGTACCCCGAACTTGTGCACGGGCAGTCGCAGCACCCCGCGGCAAGGCTTGCCGGGTGACTGCCAAGACCCTCCGTGGTTCCCTTGAAGACCATTCAAGAACAAAGTACTCAAACCAAGGCCCCGGCAAGAGGAGCTTGCCGGGAGGGCAAACCAAGGCCCCGGCAAGAGGAGCTTGCCGGGAAGGCCAACCAAGGCCCCGGCAAGAGGATCTTGCCGGGAAGGGACAAGACCCCGGCAAGAGGAGCTTGCCGGGAAGGCCACTCAAGGCATACCAAGAAAGCTTGCCGCGATGCGCCCTGCGTCCCGGCAAGATCCGGCGAGCGACAAGCTTCCGGACGCAACAAGACGACGGCCGCGGCAAGGAGCTTGCCGCGGGAAACCCCCACTTCGTGCCCGCGCTCCAGCACACCTGCTAACGTGTCGCTCTAGGACTTTCCCAAGCACACGTGGCAGGAGGCCGTGCAGCTAGGGGTACGTGGTGGCAAGCGGAGATGGAGAGAAGCCCATCGTGGCAAACGGTGGCGCTCCTAACGGTCACCTTTTGCACTGTTTAGGAGACTCAGACAGGCATTTAATGCCCTTGTCCCCTGCCGTCAGAGTTAGGTAGGGCGCACTGTATCCACAGTAGCGGTAGCTGCACCTACCGCATCCTTTTCCATTTTTACCCTTCTAGTCTACGTTGCCACCTGTGGGTGACCCCTTGAGAGTATAAAAGGAGGCCCAATTGCAATGTAGACGGGGTTCGGCCGGTTCGGCTCATTCGAGATACCAGAAACACTCCCACGCTCAGTCTGGTAGCGTCGATCGCTCCTGAGCAAAGATTCAATACACACAAACAAGCAGCAGTAGGGTTTTACGCATCCGTGCGGCCCGAAGCTGGGTAAAATCGCCCGCGTGTACTGCCTCGATCCGCTCTTTGTGCGCTCTCCGCCTCCCACCGAACCGAAAGGGCCCCTGCCCCCATAGGTGTTGGTGGATCAGTACCCCCCGACATCTCTGGCGCGCCAGGTAGGGGGCGTCGAGATTGTGCAAACCCGATCCGGCGTGCACCCAAGCTAAATCTTCATCGTCATGGCTCCTAAGAAGCGGGCGAGCAAAAGAACGGCGCCAGTGCGGCAACAGAAAAGCTAAGTCATGCGAAACTTTAGATATTTCCTTTCTATATAAAGTTATCCGCCTCGGAGATCTTGTTCTTTGTACGGAAAACCTGTGCGTGAAGGAATCAACTCGTAGATAGTTGCGCCCTTACTTTGTTTCGAGTCCGCTCAACAACTTAAGTGAGCTGCTAGCGCCCTTACTTTGCTTCGAGTCCGCTCAGCAACTTAAGTGAGCCGCTAGCGCCCTTACTTTGTTTCGAGCCCGCTCAACAACCTAAGTGAGCTGCAACTAGTTGCGACAAGATTGCTTGTCGGTAGCGACCCCGCCAGCAGGCTGCTGAAGTTCCGCACTCGGCGCTCGCGGCAAGGGTGCCTTCACCAGCAAGTTTCCCTAGAAAGCGTAGGGTGGACGTACAAAGAGAGGTTGAACAGGAAGATAACATGCACTATCTATTTGAGATTTCTGCATAGACCTGTATGCCAAGGAGCCTTCTCGGGGCTAGTTGCACTCCATGTTGCCTCGAGTCTGCTCGGCAGCTTGTGCGGTTGCGCTAGAACCAAGAAGGTAAACCTTTCCGGGAGGCGATGTTCCCGAATAGCCGCTAAGGGCCCATTCCCTCAAGCGCTGCTGGCTGGATCACACGCACTGGAAAGCATTCCAGCAGGCATAGGGAATATGTAGCAGAAGTCAAAATTCGCAAGCGAGTTAAGTGCACTTCAGATGCTAATCACTTATCATGTTTGAACGCAGTTATGGCCTGGGGGCTGGCAACGCCCTTAGGACCAATCTTTTTGGCGTCAAGAACGACGAAGTTCTTCGCCATAAGCCTTTCCGGCAACGATCTTGCCGGGAGCCGGCGTCAAGAACGACGAAGTTCTCCGCCATAAGCCTTTCCGGCAACGATCTTGCCGGGAGCCGGCGTCAAGAACGATGAAGTTCTTCGCCATAAGCCTTTCCGGCAACGATCTTGCCGGGAGTCGGTGTCAAGAACGACGAAGTTCTTCGCCATAAGCCTTTCCGGCAACGATCTTGCCGGAAGCCGGTGTCAAGAACGACGGCGTTCTTCGCCATAAGCCTTCTTGGCAACAAGCTTGCCGGAAGCCGGCATCGAGAACGTCAAAGTTCTCTGCCGAAGATAAAAGCCTTCCTGGCAACAAGCTTGCCGGAAGCCGGCATCGAGAACGTCAAAGTTCTCTGCCGAAGATAAAAGCCTTCCTGGCAACAAGCTTGCCGGAAGGCGGCATCGAGAACGTCAAAGTTCTCTGCCGAAGATAAAAGCCTTCCTGGCAACAAGCTTGCCGGAAGCCGGCATCGAGAACGTCAAAGTTCTCTGCCGAAGATAAAAGCCTTCCTGGCAACAAGCTTGCCGGAAGCCGGCATCGAGAACGTCAAAGTTCTCTGCAAAAGATAAAAGCCTTCCTGGCAACAAGCTTGCCGGAAGCCGGCATCGAGAACATCAAAGTTCTCTGCCGAAGATAAAAGCCTTCCTGGCAATGAGCTTGCCAGAAGACGGCATCGAGAACGTCAAAGTTCTCTGCTGAAGATAAAAGCCTTCCTGGCAACAAGCTTGCCGGAAGCCGGCATCAAGAACGTCAAAGTTCTCTGCTGGAAGATGAAAGCCTTCCCGGCAAGCCAGTATCGCTGGGGGCTGCGAGTGCCAAGAATCGTCCACGGCAAACCAGAGTTGCCGGGGGCTGCAATATCAGATAAGTCTTTTATCCCTCATCATGCATCCTCTTATGGACTGGGGAATGCGAAACCATGTTTCTTCCCGAAAACTGCCGTGCTCCCTCAACTCTAGGCCCTGGGGCTCGTTCTCGGGGCCAAGTTTGGTCGTAGTCGCGGCAGCAAAGGGATGAAACAAGGAGACCGCACCCACCTCGTTCCTGCCTCCGTCAAAAGCGTGAGAAAGATCGAGCGACGTGGGAAGGCGGCAGGGCCTGTTGCCGGGAGATGAAATGTCTATCCGAGGGATACCAAGGATTTGCTCCTTGGCGTGGGTTTAACTCGCGAGACAAATAACCCGGCAAGCATCCCCTTTTCATTAAAAAAACATCCCACTCAGGTACAGTCCATAGAGGATGAAAAACATGAAAGAGAGGATTACAAGTTTTAGATACAGCTAAGGCCCGAAGGCTTACAAATTAAAAAGATAAGATGCCTGTAATCCCTTTCCTGTCCCTCTTTTCAGGAGGCAGGTCAAGGAGGCGAAAAGGGCAAAAGGAGTGCCTAGGCGAGCTACGGGTGCCAGAAGACACCAAGAGAACATCCCGGGGGCCGTCCGAAGGCTGGACGGCGATAGCGGCACTGGAAGCGGGGCTCGAAGACGGGGCGGCAGGACGTCAGCACGCTGTCGAGGGCACCACGCCCTCGTACTCCGACCTGACGGCCTTGTCGCCAGCCCTCTTCCCCTTCCGCAGCCTCCCTACGCCAGCCGCCCAAGGAGACGACCCCGGGGAGTTCAAGAAGCCGGCGACGCGGATGATGGGGTCGCTGGTGCCGCGCGTGCCGCTGATCCCACAGCCCCTCATGTGCAGTCTCAGTGTCTCGGGCGGGTCCAACTCCATCGCGCGCGCAAACGGAGCTGGAAGCCGGAGGCGACGACGAGGCGCCCGGCGCAGCCTGACGAAGAACTCGCAAGGGTCGTCCCCTATATGGACCGCCGTGGGGGGAGGAGCCGCCGGCGGAGGTGAAGCTGACGCGCCGCCCCGTCCGCCTCTTCCCCGAGCGCCTCGACCTCGTCCTCGACCTCGTCCGCGACCTCGCCCCCTCCCTCTTCCCCTTATGGCTGGCTCTGCCACCATGGGCGCGGAAGAGGGAGAGATGCGCTGCCTGGCGGCGACCCTCGCCGCCACCGATGAAGGGCCTGGGTTCCCTTTCTCCATGGCAGATGAGAGAAAGGGGAGCAGAAGCTGAAGAAAAGAGAAGATGAGAGAGTGCGGGTTTCTGCACTCCCATCCTGCTCTTTATAAAGGAGCGAGGTGGGGGCTCGGCCGCCCCGCTTAGCGAATCAAGGCACGGGAAGGGCAGGGAGTTGGGGCCAACCCGCTGCCTCTGCTCGCGACGGCCCAGTTTCCCACTCCACCGTCCGTGACCCCAAGCGCATGGGAGCCGTGTGGCGGGGATGCAGAACCAAGGCGACAGATGAGGCGGCCTCGCTCCGCCCCGTGAACGCGGGGAGTGGACGTCCCGAAAACCGCGCACCGGCCCCGTCCAGTAAATGCATCACGCCCCCACACCTACCTCCGTTTAGAGAGGAGGGCGTGAACCGTCCCCATCATTGTGGCCTGGCGCATGCTTGAGGGGCTTAGCCCCGCGCACACCGCCCGCGTCACCCACGACGCCGCGTTTGACGCGTGCCGTTCTGGGCGTGCGCGGTGGGAGCGGAGAGATATGCGGCGTGACCTAGGCCGCGCGTGCTCGTGCACTGTTTTGGGCCTGGCCCAACAGCGCTCGGCACCGTGTATGGCCCAGGCCCGGGGGCTTCTGTCGGTGTACTAGAGTAGGGGTACCCTAGTACCCCGAACTTGTGCACGGGCAGTCGCAGAACCCCGCGGCAAGGCTTGCCGGGTGGCCGCCAAGACCCTCCGTGGTTCCCTTGAAGACCATTCAAGAACAAAGTACTCAAACCAAGGCCCCGGCAAGAGGAGCTTGCCGGGAGGGCCAACCAAGGCCCCGGCAAGAGGATGTTGCCAGGAAGGGACAAGACCCCGGCAAGAGGAGCTTGCCGGGAAGGCCACTCAAGGCATACCAAGAAAGCTTGCCGCGACGCGCCCTGCGTCCCGGCAAGATCCGGCGAGCGACAAGCTTTCGGACGCGACAAGACGACGGCCGCGGCAAGGAGCTTGCCGCAGGAAACCCCCACTTCGTGCCCGCGCTCCAGCACACCTGCTAACGTGTCGCTCTAGGACTTTCCCAAGCACACGTGGCAGGAGGCCGTGCAGCTAGGGGTACATGGTGGCAAGCGGAGATGAAGAGAAGCCCATCGTGGCAAACGGTGGCGCTCCTAACGGTCACCTTTTGCACTGTTTAGGAGACTCAGACAGGCATTTAATGCCCTTGTCCCCTGCCGTCAGAGTTAGCTAGGGCGCACTGTATCCACAGTAGCGGTAGCTACACCTACCGCATCCTTTTCCATTTTTACCCTTCTAGTCTATGTTGCCACCTGTGGGTGACCCCTTGAGAGTATAAAAGGAGTCCCAAGCGCAACGTAGAGGGGGTTCGGCTGGTTCGGCTCATTCGAGACACCAGAAACACTCCCACGCTCAGTCTGGTAGCGTCGATCGCTCCTGAGCAAAGATTCAATACACACAAACAAGCAGCAGTAGGGTTTTACGCATCCGTGCGACCCGAAGCTGGGTAAAATCGCCCGTGTGTACTGCCTCGATCCGCTCTTTGTGCGCTCTCCGCCTCCCACCGAACCGAAAGGGGCCCTGTCCCCATAGGTGTTGGTGGATCAGTACCCCCCCGACATTCTCTGAATTCTTTTATGTATGATTGGTTATCTTTGCAAGTCTCTTCAAATTATTAGTTTGGTTTAGCCAACTAGATTGATCTTTCTTGCAATGGGAGAAGTGCTTAGCTTTGGGTTCAATCTTGAAGTGTCCTTTCCCGGTGACAGTAAGGGCAGCAAGGCACGTATTGTATTGTTGCCATCGAGGATAACAAGATGGGGTTTTCTTCATATTGCATGAGTCTATCCCTCTACATCATGTCATCTTGCTTAAGGCGTTACTCTGTTTTTAACTTAATACTCTAGATGCATGCTGGATAGCGGTCGATGAGTGGAGTAATAGTAGTAGATGTAGGAAGGAGTCGGTCTACTTGTCTCGGATGTGATGCCTATATACATGATCATACATAGATATTCTCATAACTATGCTCAATTCTGTTAATTGCTCAACAGTAATTTGTTCACCCACCGTAGAATAGTTATGCTCTGGAGAGAAGCCACTAGTGAAACCTATGGCCCCCGGGTCTATCTTTATCATATCAATCTCCTACTATTTAGTTATTTACTTTGCCATTTACTTTGCCTTTATTTTACTTTGCATCTTTATCATAAAAATACCAAAAATATTATATTATCATATCTATCAGATCTCACTCTCGTAAGTGGCCTCCTACTGGTTCAACCCCTATTTGCGTTGGTTGCGAGGATTTATTTGTTTTGTGCAGGTGCGAGGGACTCGTGCGTAGCCTCCTACTCGATTGATACCTTGGTTCTCAAAAACTGAGGGAAATACTTACGCTACTTTGCTGCATCATCCCTTCCTCTTCGGGGAAAACCAACGCAGTGCTAAAAGAGGTAGCATGAATCTGACATAATCTGTCCAGAATCTTGTTTAGGCTGGACGGTCCATCTCTGTTGCCTTTGAATGGATTTTTCTATTGACCGGGTCAGGAGCCCCTGAATCCGGCGTTTACCGCCATGTTGTCTGGGCTGTCTTCGTTGCTTCGACGCTTGCTTTTAGTACGTCGTGGTTTTCCATTGCCATCCCAGACTTCGGATGTGCTTGGGTCGCTAGTGCCGCTGCGGGCTAGCCAACTATCCTCGCTTGTGCAAAAGTGGGTCATAAGGCTTGTTAGGGCTTCCATTGTTCTTGGTTTTTCCTGGCCGAGGTGTCTGGCAAGCCATTCATCCTGGACACTATGTTTGAAAGCCGCTAAGGCTTCGGTGTCCGGGCAATCGACAATTTGATTCTTCTTAGTGAGGAATCTGTTCCAGAGCTTTCGAGCTGACTCTCCGGGTTGCTGAATTATGTGACTTAAATCGTCTGCATCCGGAGGTCGGCCATAGGTCCCTTGAAAATTAGCCCTGAAAGCATCCTCGAGCTCTTCCCAACTTCCAATTGAGTTTTCGGGGAGGCTTTTCAACCAGTGCATAGCTGGTCCTTTCAACTTTAAGGGCAAGTATTTGATGGCGTGGAGATCATCTCCATGAGCCATGTGGATGTGAAGGATAAAGTCCTCAATCCAGACCCCAGGGTCTGTTGTTCCGTCGTATAACTCTATGTTCACGGGTTTGAATCCTTCTAGGAATTTATGGTCCAGGACCTCGTCGGTGAAGCATAGGGGGTGCGCGACACCCCTGTATTTGGGTGTGTCTGACGGTTGTAGTGTTCGGTTCAGTATAGTCATTTGGGCGGCGATGATTATGTGCCGGAACGCGCTTCCTAGGACCGTAAATGGACCTGGTCAGCCCGGCTTTTTGTGTAGGTCCTCACGTAGGTCGTGTGCTGACTTGTGTATGTCATCGTTAGCCACCCTGTCGCGACCACGAGGTGGCCGGTCCGGTTGATCGGCCGTTTTATTTTTCGGATGAGTGGGCTCTAAGGCCTCGCCGTCGAATTCAGGCAACAGCTTTCGCTTTGGATAGCTTTTTGTGTGGCGATTACCGTCGTACTTTTCTTCCGTGTCAAGCACTTTATTCCATCTACTGTTGAGCGTATTCTGCGCGGTCTTAAGCCTTTTCTTCTGCTTCTTCAGGCTCCGCACGGTTTCAATGAGCCTTTTATGAAGGTTCTCTTGTTCCAAGTGCCTTTCAGGGATGATGTGTGCATCGTCGTCCGGGCTATTAATGTCTCTGGAGACAGGTTGATGAGTTTTACCCTCGGGGTCGTCGTGACCGGACAGCGGCTCCGTACTATGTTCACCGTCCACTGGTTCAGCCTGCTCCACCGCTGGGTTCATGTGGTCGTTGTCTCTTTTGGGGTCAACCGGGGTGTTACTCTTTCTTGCACTGTTATCGCTATTTTTGTCAGGGCGGGATTTGGAGCGGCGGTTACGCCGTCACTTTGGTTGCTTCTCGAGTGAATTTTCCTTCGCTGCTTCCTCCCGTTCCTCGTCATCATTTTCTTTGGGTGTATCCACCATGTATATATCAGGTGATGAAGTGGCAGTCCAGCGCCCTGCGGGCGGTGGTTCCTGTTCGTCTCCCGCATCGTCGTCCATACCGTCGATGTCTTCGGAGTCGAAGTCGAGCATGTCGGTTAGGTCGTTGACAGTGGCTACTAAGCGGGTGGTGGGTGGGGGACGAATTTCTTCGCCGTCTGCTTCCCACTCGAGCCGAACATAGTTCGGCCAAGAGTCTCCTGACAAGGAGAGAGACCGTAATGAGTTTAGCACGTCTCCTCGGGGCGAGTGCTGAAAGATATCCACGGAGGTGAATTCCATGATCGGTGCCCAATCAGATTGGATGGGAACGGAAGTGAGCGGTTTGGAGTCTGTGGCCGGGGACGAATCTGAGTGTTCGGCAAAACAGGTCTCATAGGAGGTGAAGTCAGCATTCGGCTCTATCACCGCTGAGTGTGCGGCCTCCGTGGCAAGGTCCATCCACCCATCCTTGGACGGCGCGACTGATACGTCTCCAACATATCTATAATTTTGATTGCTCCATGCTATATTATCTACTGTTTTGTACTATATTGGGCTTTATTTTCCACTTTTATATTATTTTTGGGACTAACCTATTAACCGGAGGCCCAGCCCAGAATTGTTGTTTTTGCCTATTTCAGTGTTTCGGAGAAACAGAATATCAAACAGAGTCCAAACGGAATAAAATCTTCGGGAACGTGATTTTCTCACCGAACGTGATCCAGGAGACTTGGACCCTACTCCAAGGAGTCAAAGAGGAGGTCACGAGGGTAGGGGGCGGCCCCCCTAGGGCGCGCCCCCTGCCTCGTGGGCCCCTCGGTGCTCCACCGACATACTCCTTCCTCCTATATATACCTACGTACCCCCAAACGATCAGATGAGGAGCCAAAACCTAATTCCACCGCTGCAACTTTCTGTATCCATGAGATCCCATCTTGGGGCCTGTTCCGGAGCTCCGCCGAAAGAGGGTCGTCATCATGGAGGGCTTCTACATCATCCTAGCCCCTCCGATGAAGTGTGAGTAGTTTACCTCAGACCTTCGGGTCCATAGTTAGTAGCTAGATGGCTTCTTCTCTCTTTTTGGATCTCAATACAAAGTTCCCCCCTCTCTTGTGGAGATCTATTCGATTTAATCTTCTTTTTGCGGTGTGTTTGTTGAGATCGATGAATTGTGGGTTTATGATCAAGTCTATCTATGAATAATATTTCAATCTCCTCTGAATTCTTTTATGTATGATTGGTTATCTTTGCAAGTCTCTTTGAATTATCCGTTTGGTTTGGCCAACTAGATTGGTAGTTCTTGCCATGGGAGAAGTGCTTAGCTTTGGGTTCGATCTTGCGGTGTCCTTTCCCAGTGACAGAAGGGGCAGCAAGGCACGTATTGCATCGTTGCCATCGAGCATAACAAGATGGGGTTTATTTCATATTGCATGAATTTATCTCTCTACATCATGTCATCTTGCTGAAGGTGTTACTCTGTTTTTAACTTAATACTCTAGATGCATGTTGGACAGCGGTCGATGAGTGGAGTAATAGTAGTAGATGCAGAATCGTTTCGATCTACTTGTCACGGACGTGATGCCTATATACATGATCATGCCTAGATATTCTTATAACTATGCTCAATTCTATCAATTGCTCAACAGTAATTTGTTCACCCACCGTTGAATACTTATGCTCTTGAGAGAAGCCACTAGTGAAACCTATGGCCCCCGGGTCTATTCTCATCATATCAATCTCCATCACTTTAATCTTGCTTTGCTTTTTTACTTTGCCTTTACTTTTTACTTTGCATCTTTATACCAAAAATACCAAAAATATTATATCTATCAGATCTCACTCTCATAAGTGACCGTGAAGGGATTGACAACCCCTAATCGTGTTGGTTGCGAGTAGCTATCGTTTTGTGCAGGTACGAGGGACTTGAGTGTGGCCTCCTACTGCATTGATACCTTGGTTCTCAAAAACTGAGGGAAATACTTACGCTACTCAGCTGCATCATCCCTTCCTCTTCAGGGAAAACCATCGCAAGCTCAAGACGTAGCAAGAAGGATTTCTGGCGCCGTTGCCTGGGAGTCTACGCAAAAAGTCAACATACCAAGTACCCATCACAACCCCTATCTCTTGCATTACATTATTTTCCATTTGCCTCTCGTTTTCCTCTCCCCCACTTCACCCTTGCCGTTTTATTCACCCTCTCTCTCTAACCTCGCTCTCTATTTGATTCTTTTGCCCGTTTGCTCTTGTTTGCTCATGTGTTAGATTGCTTGTTTGTCGCGATGGCTTAAGATACTACCAAATTGTGTGACTTCACCAATACCAATAATAATTATTTCCTTAGCACTCCGATTGCTCCTCTTGCTAATACTGAATCTTGTGAAATCAATGCTGCTTTGTTGAATCTTGTTATGAAAGATCAATTCATCGACCTTCCTAGTGAAGATGTCGCTACTCATCTGAATAGCTTCGTTGATTTATGTGATATGCAAAAGAAAAAAGATGTCGATAATGATGTCGGTAAATTGAAGCTATTTCCTTTTTCTCTTAGAGATCGTGCTAAAGCTTGGTTTTCATCTTTGCCTAAGAATAGTATTGATTCTTGGAACAAGTGCAAAGATGCTTTTATCTCTAAGTATTTCCCTCCCGCTAAGATCATCTCTCTCAGAAACGATATTATGAATTTTAAGCAACTTGATCATGAACATGTTGCACAAGCTTGGGAGAGAATGAAATTAATGATACGTAATTTCCCTACTCATGGTTTGAATTTGTGGATGATCATACAAAAATTTTAGCCGGATTGAATTTTGCTTCTAGAAATCTTTTAGATTCGGCCGTGGGAGGCACTTTTATGGAAATCACTTTAGGAGATGCTACTAAACTCCTAGATAATATTATGGTTAATTATTCTCAATGGCATACTGAAAGATCTTCTAATAAAAAAGTGCATGCGATAGAAGAAATCAATGTTTTGAGTGGAAAGATGGATGAACTTATGAAATTATTTGCTACTAAGAGTGTTTTCTTCTGATCGTAATGATATGCCTTTGTCTACTTTGATTGAGAATAACAATGAATCTATGGATGTGAATTTTGTTGGTAGGAATAATTTTGGTAACAATGCTTATAGAGGGAATTTTAATCCTAGGCCATATCCTAGTAATCCTTCTAATAATTATGGGAATTCCTACAACAACTCTTATGGAAATTATAATAAGATGCCCTCTGAATTTGAGAATAGTGTTAAAGAGTTTATGAATTCACAAAAGAATTTTAATGCTTTGCTTGAAGAGAAATTGCTTAAAGTTAATGATTTGGCTAGAAACATTGATAGAATTTCTCTTGATATTGATTCTTTAAAGATTAGATCTATTCCTCCTAAGCATGATATCAATGAGTCTCTTAAAGCCATGAGAATTTCCATTGATGAGTGCAAGGAAAGAACCGCTAGGATGCGTGCTTCCAAAGATGCCATTATTAAAGCGTGTTCCTCCAATTCCTAAGAAAATCAAGATGAAGATCTAAAAGTTATTGATGTGTCCCCTATTAAATCTTTATTTTGCAATATTAATCTTGATGAAACTGAATATGATCTTCCTTTACCTAGAAGGCGTTCTAAAAATTCGGAGTATTTAGATCTTAATGATGAAAGTGGGATTGAAAGAAATAAAAATCTAGATGTTGCTAAACCCACTATATTGGATTTCAAGGAATTTAATTATGAAAGTTGATCTTTAATTGATTGTATTTCCTTGTTGCAATCCGTGCTAAATTCTCCACATGCTTATAGTCAAAATAAAGCCTTCACCGAACATATTGTTGATGCCTTGATGCAATCTTATGAAGAAAAACTTGAGTTGAAAGTTTATATCCCTAGAAAACTATATGATGAGTGGGAACCAGCTATTAAAATTAAAATTAAAGATCATGAGTTTTATGATTTGTGTGATTTGGGTGCTAGTGTCTCCACTATTCCCAAAACTTTGTCTGATTTGCTAGATTTCTGCAATTTTGATGATTGCTCTCTAAACTTGCATCTCGCAGATTCTACTATTAAGAAACCTATGGGAAGGATTAATGATGTTCTTATTGTTGCAAATAGGAATTATGTGCCCGTAGATTTCTTTGTTCTTGATATAGATTGCAATCCTTCTTGCCCTATTATTCTTGGTAGACCTTTCCTTAGAACGTTTGGTGGGATTATTGATATAAAGGAAGGGAATATTAGATTTCAATTTCCATTAAAAAGGGCATGGAACACTTTCCAAGAAATAAAATAAAATTACCATATGAAACTATCATGAGAGCCACTTATGGATTGTCTACCAAAGATGGCAATACTTAGATCTATCCTCCCTTTTATGCCTAGCTAGGGGCGTTAAACGATAGCGCTTATTGGGAGGCAACCCAATTTTATTTTTATTCATTGCTTTTTGCTCCTGCTTAGTAATAAATAAATTATTTAGCCTCTGTTTTGGTTGTGTTTTTTGTGTTTAATTAGTTTTTGTGCCAAGTAGAACCGTTGGGAAGACTTGGGGAAAGTCTTGTTGGACTTGCTGTAAAAAACATAAACTTTAGAGCTCACGAGAACTGCTGTAATTTTTGTTTGAAGAGTGATATTTAGTTAATTCTTTTTGAAGATGATTAATAGATAAATTCCTCAAGTCCAGAAATTTATTTTAGAATTTTTGTGGTTCCAGATCTTGCGCTAGCTACAGATTACTACAGACTGTTCTGTTTTTGACAGATTCTGTTTTTCGTGTGTTGTTTGCTTATTTTGATGAATCTATGGTTAGTAAAATAGTTTATAATCCATAGATAAGTTGTAATGCAGTAGGTTTAACACCAATATAAATAAAGAATGAGTTCATTACAGTACCTTGAAGTGGTCTTTTTTTTTCTTTCGCTAACGGACCTCACGAGTTTTCTATTTTGAGTTTTGTGTTGTGAAGTTTTCAAGTTTTGGGTGAATTCTTTTGATGGATTATGGAACAAGGAGTGGCAAGAGCCTAAGCTTGGGGATTCCCATGGCATCCCCAAGATAATCCAAGTACACCAAGAAGTCAAAGCTTGGGGATGCCCCGGGAGGCATCCCCTCTTTCGTCCACTTCCATCGGTAATTTACTTGGAACTATATTTGTATTCACCAACATGATATGTGTTTTGCTTGGAGCGTCTTGTATTATTTGTGTCTTTGTGTCTTAGTATGTCACAATCATCCTTTCCGTACACACCTTTTGAGAGAGCCATACATGAATTAAAATTTGATAGAATACTCTATGTGCTTCACTTATATCTTTTGAGCTAAGTAGTTTTGCTCTATGTGCTTCACTTATATCTTTTGAGCGTTATAATTTTGCTCTATGTGCTTCACTTAGATCTTTTAGAGCACGGTGGTGGATTTGTTTTAAAGAAACTATTGATCTCTCATGCTTCACTTAAATTATTTTGAGAGTCTCTTAATAGCATGGTAATTTGCTTAATAATAATATGCTTGGTATTCAAGATTTGTGAAACTTTCTTTTGAGTGTGTTGAATACTAAGAAAATATTGAAGCTTGATAATTGTTTGGAGATATGGAGGTGATAATATTAAAGTCATGCTAGTTGAGTAGTTGTGAATTTAAAGAATACTTGTGTTAAAGTTTGTGATTCCCGTAGCATGCACGTATGGTGAACCGTTATGTGATGAAGTCGGAGCATGATTTATTTATTGATTGTCTTCCTTATGAGTGGCGGTCGGGGACGAGTGATGGTGTTTTCCTACCAATCTATCCCCCTAGGAGCATGCACGTAATACTTTGCTTTGATAACTTCTAGATTTTTACAATAAGTATCTGAGTTCTTTATGACTAATGTTGAGTCCATGGATTATACGCACTCTCACCCTTCCACCTTTGCTAGCCTCTCTAATACCGCGCACCTTTCGCCCGTATCATACACCTACCATATACCTTCCTCAAAACAGCCACCATACCTACCTATTATGGCATTTCCATAGCCATTCCGAGATATATTTCCATGCAACTTTCCACCGTTCCGTTCATGACACATTCACTCGTTGTCATATTGCATATCCCGGTACACCGCCGGATGCATTCACATAGAGTCATATTTTGTTCTAAGTATCGAGTTGTAATTGTTGAGTTGTAAGAAAAATAAAAGTGTGATGATCATCATTATTAGAGCATTGTCCCAGTGAGGAAAGCATGATGGAGACTATGATTCCTCGGGATGAGACTCCGGACGAAAAATAATTAAAAGAGGCCATAGAAGCCCAAATAAAAAAGAAAGAAAAGAGGCCATAAAAAGAGAAAAGGCCCAAATAAAAAAATGAGAGAAAAAGAGAGAAGGGACAATGTCACTATCCTTTTACCACACTGTTGCTTCAAAGTAGCACCATGATCTTCATAGTAGAGAGTCTCTCATGTTATCACTTTCATATACTAGTGGGAATTTTACATTATAGAACTTGGCTTGTATATTCCAATGATGGGCTTCCTCAAATTGCCCTAGGTCTTCATGAGCAAGCAAGTTGGATGCACACCCACTTAGTTTCTTTTTGAGCTTTCATATACTTATAGCTCTAGTGCATCCGTTGCATGGCAATCCCTACTCACTCACATTGATATCTATTGATGGGCATCTCCATAGCCCGTTGATACGCCTAGTTGATGTGAGACTATCTTCTCCTTTTTGTCTTCTCCACAACCACCATTCTATTCCACCTATAGTGCTATATCCATGGCTCACGCTCATGTATTGCGTGAAGATTGAAAAAGTTTTGAAAAAGTTAGAGTATGAAACAATTGCTTGGCTTGTCATCGGGGTTGTGCATGATTTAAATATTTTGTGTGGTCAAGATAGAGCATAGCCAGACTATATGATTTTGTAGGGATAACTTTCTTTGGCCATGTTATTTTGAGAAGACATAATTGCTTTGCTAGTATGCTTGAAGTATTATTATTTTTATGTCAATGTAAACTTTTGTCTTGAATCTTTCGAATCTGAATATTCATATCACAATTAAGAAGATTTGCATTGAAATTATGCCAAATAGCACTCCGCGTCAAAAATTCTCTTTTTATCATTTACCTACTCAAGGACGAGCAGGAATTAAGCTTGGGGATGCCTGATACGTATCCAATGTATCTATAATTTTTGATTGCTCCATGCTATATTATCTACTATTTTGGACTATATTGGGCTTTATTTTTCAATTTTATATTATTTTTGGGACTAACCTATTAACCGGAGGCCCAGCCCAGAATTGCCCTTTTTTGCCTATTTCAGTGTTTCAGAGAAACAGAATATCAAACGGAGTCCAAACGGAATAAAATCTTCGGGAACGTGATTTTCTCACCGAACGTGATCCAGGAGACTTGGACCCTACTCCAAGGAGTCAAAGAGGAGGTCACGAGGGTGGGGGGCGTCCCCCCACCCTCTATGGCGCACCCCCTGCCTCGTGGGCCCCTCGGTGCTCCACCGACGTACTCCTTCCTCCTAGATATACCTACGTACCCCCAAACAATCAGATGAGGAGCCAAAAACCTAATTCCACCGCCGCAACTTTCTGTATCCACGAGATCCCATCTTGGGGCATGTTCCGGAGCTCCGCCGGAAGAGGGCCGTCATCACGGAGGGCTTCTAAATCATCCTAGCCCCTCTGATGAAGTGTGAGTAGTTTACCTCAGACCTTCGGGTCCATAGTTAGTAGCTAGATGGCGTCTTCTCTCTTTTTGGATCTCAATACAAAGTTCTCCCCCTCTCTTTTGGAGATCTATTCGATGTAATCTTCTTTTTGCGGTGTGTTTGTTGAGATCGATGAATTGTGGGTTTATGATCAAGTCTATCTATGAATAATATTTGAATATTCTCTGAATTCTTTTATGTATGATTGGTTATCTTTGCAAGTCTCTTCGAATTATCCGTTTGCTTTGGCCAACTAGATTGGTAGTTCTTGCCATGCGAGAAGCGCTTAGCTTTGGGTTCGATCTTGCGGTGTCCTTTCCAAGTGACAGAAGGGGCAGCAAGGCATGTATTGCATCGTTGCCATCGAGTATAACAAGATGGGGTTTATTTCATATTGCATGAATTTATCTCTCTACATCATGTCATCTTGCTTAAGGCATTACTCTGTTTTTAACTTAATACTCTAGATGCATGCTGGATAGTGGTCGATGAGTGGAGTAATAGTAGTAGATGCAGAATCATTTCAATCTACTTGTCACGGACGTGATGCCTATATACATGATCATGCCTAGATATTCTCATAACTATGCTCAATTCTGTCAATTGCTCAATAGTAATTTGTTCACCCACCGTAGAATACTTATGCTCTTGAGAGAAGCCACTAGTGAAACCTATGGCCCCCGGGTCTATTCTCATCATATCAATCTCCATCACTTTAATCTTGCTTTGCCTTTTACTTTGCCTTTACTTTTTACTTTGCATCTTTATACGAAAAATACCAAAAATATTATATCTATCAGATCTCACTCTCGTAAGTGACCGTGAAGGGATTGACAACCCCTAATCATGTTGGTTGCGAGTAGCTATCGTTTTGTGCAGGTACGAGGGACTTGAGTGTGGCCTCCTACTGGATTGATACCTTGGTTCTCAAAAACTAAGGGAAATACTTACGCTACTCTGCTGCATCATCCCTTCCTCTTCGGGGAAAACCAACGCAAGCTCAAGATGTAGCAGCGACCTGTTCTGTTTTGAGGGCCAGAGTAGTTACAGGTGCGATCTCCCGAACACTGTCCATCGGCAGAGCTAAATCGTGCCCATCGTGACTGTGTGGCGCACCTGATATCAGTTCGAATCCGTTGAAGATCAAGTCTCCTCGGATATCGGCGGTATAGTTCAAGCTTCCAAACCTGACCTGATGGCCAGGGGCGTAGCTCTCGATCTGCTCCAGATGGCCAAGCGAGTTGGCCCACAGTACAAAGCTGCCGAATACGAAGATCTGTCCGGGGAGGAAAGCATCACCCAGGATCGCATCGTTACCGATGATCGAAGGAGCCATCAAGCATTATGATGACGACACAGTGGAACTCTCAATGAAAGCACCAATGTCGGTGTCAAAACCGGTGGATCTCGGGTAGGGGGTCCCGAACTGTGCGTCTAAGGCAGATGGTAACAGGAGGAGGGGGACACAATGTTTACCCAGGTTCGGGCCCTCTCGATGGAGGTAATACCCTACTTCCTACTTGATTGATCTTGATGATATGAGTATTAAAAGAGATGATCTACCACAAGATCGAGGAGGCTAAACCCTAGAAGCTAGCCTATGGTATGATTGTTCTTGTCCTATGGACTAAAACCCTCCGGTTTACATAGACACCGGAGGGGCTAGGGTTACACAATGTTGGTTACAAGGGAGGAGATCTACATATCTGAACGGCCAAGCTTGCCTTCCATGCAAAGGAGAGTCCCACCTGGACACGGGACGAAGTCTTCAATCTTGTATCTTCATAGTCCAACAGTCCGGCCAAGGGATATAGTCCGGCTATCCGAGGACCCCCTAATCCAGGACTCCCTCAGCGGGCCAATCCCTGAGTTCTCTAGAGCCAAGATACAAGGAGGAGGAATCCGATCCAATGTTCATGGCAGAGGTCACGGTGCAGAAGGCCCCCGATGGGTATGAGACGGTGGACGTCGACTTCGTGCCGGCGTCCGAGTCCCCCATGGTGCAGGCGGACCAGCAGTTCAACCTGGCAATACGAAAGGAGGACCGGGAGGCAGAGGCTCAACTCGACGTGGAGCGCGCGCATGCTGATGCCATCGAGCCTCTCATGCAGGCAGAACCGGATGTCGTGGACGTGAACCAGGTGGTGGAGGCTCAACTTGAGGCGGAGCGCGCGGATGCTGCTGCCATCGAGGCCCTCCTGTAGGTGGAACCGGATGTCCTGGACTTGAACCGGGCGGCAGAGGCTCAACTCGACGTGGAGCACGTGCATGCCGCTCTCATCGAGGCCCTCCTGCAGGCAGAACCGGACATCCTGGACTTGAACCGGGCGGCGTAGGCTCAACTCGACGCGGAGTGCGTGGATGCCGCTGCCATCGAGGCCCTCCTGCGGGCGGAACCGGACGTCCTCGACTTGAACTGGGCGGTGCTCTCGTTCGTGCAGAGTGCCCGCACGCTCCGCGTGAACGAGTAGCTGGAGGCCGAGGACAACCACGGTGCGAAGACACACGTCGGTAGCTACGGATGGTTCGCGCCGGCAGCCAAAGACGACGAGGTCGTCTCGTTCCACTATTTCTTTATGTTGTTGTTTTTATGGATCTTTTGCTGTGTAAAAACATATATTGTTATGCAAGTTGCCTGACTTGGTTCAGTCTACCATTTCAGGCGGTTGGATGAATATCCTACGTCTCCTAACCCTTCTTCCTCACCTCTTCTTCTTCCCCAACAGACCACCGCATGGGTCGTATAGATATTCCCCAACATGAGGTTGGATAAACATACTCTATGAATGAAAATTATTATGTGTCAGCGATAGGATGGCTGAGTTTGGTTTGTTCACATCCGACAACACATGTCAGTGAGGGTGCGTTCCCTTGGTTGGGTTTGTGGCGTGCGGGAGCGACTGTGTGAGGGTGCGGTGCGACCGCGGCGTGTAGGAGCGACCGTGTGAGGGTGCGGTGCGACCGCGACACCCGTGCGCAAGTGTACCTCCTTTTCATGTTGAAAACTTTAGGCAAGCTTGACAAAAATGTGTGGCGAAGTATGGCAATGCAAGGCCTAGACCCAAACAGGATAAGTACGTACTAGGAGTACTAGTGTTAAAAAAGAAAGGCAGGGTTTTCCTTCATGGGATTAATCGATACAAATCCTCGTTTCACATGTCAATTAATGCGTATTTTTTTCTGCAAAGCCCAAAGAGCTAACTATCTCACTCCTCATCGCTTGATTAATTCAGCGCCATGCAAACCAACCTTCTCACTTCCGCATGCATGTAGGGGATATTAATGTCCTCGGTTGCTAGTATACTCCCTCCGTTATTTTTTAGTTTGCGTATAACTCGGTGCACGCATACCAAGTAGACCACCCCATGCATTATTTTGGACAATTTTACCCCTGCATGCAAGGACCCAGAGAAATGTATGGCTCTTAATACGCATGGAGTCATTGGCTCCTTTTCCTTGATTCCTGCTTGAGTCTTCTCGGATTCTCCGCAAGCGCGCTTCCCCTGCCTCTTATATGCATGTTGCATGCATGCGTTTGGTTTGTCATCATTCCCGGGCTGCATGCACAGCTATGAAGCAAGGGTAAAAAAACCCATCAATTTTTCCTCGATTAGTGTTAGTGGCCTTTTGCAAATTGTAATTTTGATATACTGGCCTTGTGTACAAAAAATGGAGGTAGTAACTATTATATTTGACTTCCTTCCCCATTGCGGTGACATCAACGATATCTCGAATGCTGCGGTTTGGCGAAGTGCGTTCAACGGAGAACACCATTGAGGGAGACCATGGTAAGTCGTTCACAAGTGCCGCCTGCAAGCCGAGACAACCGCCTTATTTGCATCCAGGAAGTCCCTTGAACCAAACGACGCGTAAATGTACTAGTACTACTAGTACATGATGAACCACAAGTATAGGGGATCTATCGTAGTCGTTTCGATAAGTAAGAGTGTTGAACCCAACGAGGAGCAGAAAGAAATGATAAGCGGTTTCCAGCAACGTATTCTCTGCAAGTACTGAAATAAGTGGTAAGAGATAGTTTTGTGATAGGATAATTTGTAACGAGCAACAAGTAACAAAAGTAAATAAAGTGTAGCAAGGTGTCCCAATCCTTTTTGTAGCAAAGGACAACCCTGGACAAACTCTTATATAGAGAAAAGCGCTCCCGAGGACACATGGGAATATCGTCAAGCTAGTTTTCATCACGTTCATATGGTTCGCGTTCGGTACTTTGATAATTTGGTATGTGGGTGGACCGGTGCTTGGGTGCTGCCCTTACTTGGACAAGCATCCCACTTATGATTAACCTCTATTGCAAGCATTCGCAACTACAACAAAAGTATTAAGGTAAGCCTAACCATAGCATGAAACATATGGATCCAAATCAGCCCGTTAGGAAGCAACGCATAAACTAGGGTTTAAGCTTCTGTCACTCTAGCAACCCATCATCTACTTATTACTTCCCAATGCCTTCCTCTAGGCCCAAATAATGGTGAAGTGTCATGTAGTCGACGTTCACATAACACCACTAGAGGAGAGACAACATACATCTCGTCAAAATATCAAACGAATACCAAATTCACATGACTACTAATAGCAAGACTTCTCCCATGTCCTCAGGAACAAACGTAACTACTCACAAAGCATAAACATGTTCATAATCAGAGGGGTATTAATGTGCATATAGGATCCGAACATATGATCTTCCACCAATTAAACCAACTAGCATCAACTACAAGGAGTAATTAACACTACTAGAAACCTACTAGCACCAATCCCGGACTTAGAGACAGGAATTGGATACAAGAGATGAACTAGGGTTTTGAGAGGAGATGGTGCTGATGAAGATGTTGATGGAGATTGCCCTCTCCCGATGAGAGGAGCATTGGTGATGACGATGGCGATGATTTCCCCCTCCGGGAGGGAAGTTTCCTGATGACCCACAAGTATAGGGGATCTATCGTAGTCCTTTCGATAAGTAAGAGTGTCAAACCCAACGAGGAGTAGAACAAAATGATAAGCGGTTTTCAGCAAGGTATTCTCTGTAAGTACTAAAATAAGTGGTAACAGATAGTTTTCTGATAGGATAAATTGTAACTAGCAACAAGTAACAAAAGTAAATAAATTGCAGCAAGGTGGCCCAATCCTTTTGTAGCAAAGGACAAGCCGGAACAAACTCTTATAATAGGAAAAGCGCTCCCGAGGACACATGGGAATATCGTCAAGCTAGTTTTCATCACGTTCATATGATTCGCATTCGATACTTTGATAATTTGATATGTGGGTGGACCATTGCTTGGGTGCTGTTCTTACTTGAACAAACATCCCACTTATGATTAACCTCTATTGCAAGCATCCGCAACTACAAAAAAAGTATTAAGGTAAACCTAACCATAGCATGAAACATATGGATCCAAATCAGCCCCTTACGAAGCAATGCATAAACTAGGGTTTAAGCTTCTATCACTCTAGCAACCCATCATCTAGTTATTACTTCCCAATGCCTTCCTCTAGGCCCAAATAATGGTGAAGTGTGATGTAGTCGACGTTCACATAACACCACTAGAGGCTAGACAACATACATCTTATCAAAATATCAAACGAATACCAAATTCACATGACTACTCATAGCAAGACTTCTCCCTTGTCCTCAGGAACGAACGTAATTACTCACAAAGCATATTCATGTTCATAATCAGAGGGGTAATAATATGCATATAGGATCTGAACATATAATATTCCACCAATTAAACTAACTAGCATCAACTACAAAGAGTAATCAACACTACTAGCAACCTACTAGCACCAATCCCAGACTTTGAGACAAGAATTGGATACAAGAGATGAACTAGGGTTTGGAGATGAGATGGTGCTGGTGAAGATGTTGATGGAGATTTCCCTCTCCCGATGAGAGGAGCGTTGGTGATGACGATGGTGATGATTTCCCCCTCCGGGGGGGGGGGGAGTATCCCCGGCAGAAGAGCTCTGCCGGAGCTCTAGATTGGATCCGCCAAGGTTCCGCCTTGTGGCGGCGGAGTCTCGTCCCGAAAAGTTCCCTCTTATTTTCTTCTCATTGAAAGACCTCATATAGGAGAAGATGGGCATCGGAGAGCCACCAGGGGGGCCACGAGGTAGGGGGGCGCGCCCCCCACCCTCGTGAGAAGGGTGTGGGCCCCCTGGCCTTCATCTTTGGCGTGGATTTTTCTTTATTTCTTTTAAGACGTTCCGTGGAGTTTCAGGACTTTTGGAGTTACGCAGAATAGGTCTCTAATATTTGCTCCTTTTCCAGACCATAATTCCAGCTGTCGGCATT
This sequence comes from Triticum dicoccoides, assembly GCF_002162155.2. Taxonomy (NCBI): domain Eukaryota; kingdom Viridiplantae; phylum Streptophyta; class Magnoliopsida; order Poales; family Poaceae; genus Triticum; species Triticum dicoccoides. Next base: position 44,730,922 of record NC_041386.1, read on the forward strand.
CTCCCTCCTTATGTAAACCTTGTAAAATAAGAGAGAATACCCATAAGTATTGTGATATAAAGTGAAATGACAGTCCATAATGTGATAAATATCGATATAAAAGCATGATGCAAAATGGACGTATCATTTCCCCGGCAGAACAGCTCCGCCAGAGCCCTAGATTGGGTCCGCCAAGATTCCGCCTCGTGGCGGCGGAGTTTCGTCCGAGAAGATGCCTTCTTATTTTTTTCCATCGAAAGACTTCATATAGCAGAAGATGGTCACCGGAGGGCCACCAGGGGGCCAACGAGGTAGGGGGCGCGCCCAGGGGGGTAGGGCGCGCCCCCACCCTCGTGGGTAGGGTGTGGCCCCCCTAGTGAGGTTCTTGCTCTCAGTATTTTTTATATGTTTGGAAAACGTCTTCCGTGAAGTTTCAGGACTTTTGGAGCTGTGCAGAATAGGTCTCTAATATTTGCTCCTTTTCCAGCCAAGAATCCCAAGTGCCGGCATTCTTCCTCTTTATGTAAACCTTGTAAAATAAGAGAGAATAGGCATAAGTATTGTGACATAATGTGTAATAACAGCCCATAATGTAATAAATATCGATGTAAAAGCATGATGCAAAATGGACGTATCAACTCCCCCAAGCTTAGACCTCGCGTGTCCTCAAGCGAAAAGCCGAAATCGAAAAATATGTCCACATATTTAGAGATAGAGGTGTCAATAAAAATAAAATATGGACATGAGGGCATCATGCTCGTTCTTAGAACAACAACTTATATAATTCTTGTCATATGATTTCTTATGCTAGAGTAATAATTCAATCACCATTTCAAGTATGAATCGTAAACTTCATTAAAAACTAACAAACTATAATCTCAGTCATTGGAGCAATTGCAATTTATCATAACATAGGAAAGAGTCAATATATATGAGCTTTTCAGCAAGTCCACATACTCAACTATCATATAGTCTTTCACAATTGCTGACACTCACGCAATACTTATGGGCATGGAGTTTTAATCGGACATAGAGAAAGATAGGGGCTTATAGTTTTGCCTACCAACATTTTACCTCAAGGGTAATGTCAACAATAATAGTTCATGAAAACTCACATCCAATTAGCCATATATACCAGGATCTTTCCAACATACTGTGCTTGCCAAAGGATAAAATGCAAAAAGGAAGGGTGAAGATCAGCATGACTCTTATGCAAGGTAGGAGATAAAAGTAAAAGATAGGCCCTTCACGGAGGGAAGCAGAGGTTGTCATGCGCTTTTATGGTTTGATGCACAAAATCTTAGTGCGAAAGAACATCCCTTTATATTGCCACTTGTGATACGGACCTTTATTATGCCGCCTGTCACTTTTATTTCTTCCATATCACACGATAGTATAAAGCTTATTTTCTCCCACACTAATAAGTCATACATATTTAGAGAGCAATTTTTATTGCTTGCACCGATGACAACTTACTTGGAGGATCTTACTCAATCCATAGGTAGGTATGGTGGACTCTAATGGCAAGACTGGTTTAAGGATATTTGGAAGCACAAGTAGTATCTCTACTTGGTGCGATGAATTTGGCTAGCATGAGGGGGAAAGGCAAGATCAACATGTTTGATGATCCATGACAATATAATTTATCTCAGATGTAAGAAAACATAACCCATTACATTGTCTTCCTTGTCCAACGTCAACTCTTTACCATGTCATATGTTAATGAGTTCTCACAATCATAAAAGATGTCCAAGATAGTATATTTATTAGTTCCTATTAATTGCAACAATGACCAAAACTATGTTTGTCAACCCTCAACAACTTTTATTCATCATAATTTTTCTATGTGAGCTCATTACTCTCCATAAGATTCACATGATCTATTTGTTTCTTTTTATTTCTTTCTCTTTTATTTTATTCACTTAGGATCATGGCAAAATAATCAAGCCCTTGACTCAACGCTAATCTTTATTATATAGCCCACAGACTCGATTACATAGAAGGATTTATAAGCAAAACTCACAACTAGATCATACTAAGAATTTTTATTCTAATAGATCAAAATATTACCAAAAGGATCAAATTTAAGAAAACGGTAATGATAAAGGTGATGGTGATACGATACCGGGGCACTCCCCCAAGCTTGGCAGTTGCCAAGTGGAGTGCCCATACCAGATACTCAATTCTTCTTTGTTGGTGGAGATAGTGGTGACTTTGTTGATGGCGTAGGCTTGTCGTCCTTCTTCCAAGGCATAGGCTCACCATCATAGAAGGATGACCAAGTCTCCGGGATCCTCAAATCTGCAGCCAAATTCATCCTTTTGAATCTATATTCATACTCACAGTTTTGGTTTTGCAGGTCATAGATTTGAGCTTGAAGGTGCTCGATTTTCTCCTGAAGCTTGAAGATGGTCTCCCCGATGTTGTTGGCATCCAGCTTGTGTTTGTTGGTGAACTCTACGGTCATCATGTGGTTGGAGATGAGTCCACGCTCCACCATCCCCTGACACTTGAAAACTTGTTGCTCCATTGCTTCGAGCCTCGTCTCCATGCTTCCGGTCCCCTTTGGTCCCTCAGCATCACAGATGTGCAGCAACCCATCACGCATCTTAATGGTTTGAGGGTGTCGCTGCACCTCCGCGAGGTAAGGGTTGATGACATTTTCGAAGAACTTGTCGTTCGGAGCACTTGGAGACGTCATGATAATCTATATTTGTCAGAAAAACAGCTCGAAACAAAGACAGGAGATTTTTGCGTGATACGGGAGTCAAAACCCCCGGGAGATTATATAATGACTTTTTACCGACCAAAATATGTGTCGTGTACGAAAACGGAGTCCGGAGAGCGAACGAGGTGCCCACGAGGTAGGGGCGCGCCCAGGGGGGTAGGGCACATCTTCCAACCTCGTGGGGCCCTCGTGTCCTTCCCAGACTGCTTCTTATTTTTCTATTTTTCTAAATATTCCAAAACGGAGAAATATTGCCTTAAAAACTGTTTTGGAGTCGGTTTACTTCCCGTACCACATACCTATTTCTTTTCGGAGTCTGAAACATTCCGGAAAGTGTCCCTTATGTATTCCTCCGGGGTTACGGTTTCAATAATATTGGTTTCAACATTTATGGGATTACCTGAGATATAGTGTTTGATTCTTTCGCCGTTCACCACCTTCGGATTTGTGCCTTCAAAGTTGTTGATTTTTATGGCACCGGAATGATAGACCTCCTCGATAACGTAAGGGCCTTCCCATTAGAGAGAAGTTTTCCTGCAAAAATCTTAAACGAGAGTTGTATAGAAATACATAATCACCATTAAACTCACGCTTTTGTATCCTTTTGTCATGCCATCTTTTAACTTTTTCTTTAAACAACTTGGCATTTTCATAGGCTTGGGTTCTCCATTCATCAAGTGAGCTAATATCAAATAACATCTTCTCACGAGCAAGTTTAAAATCATAATTGAGTTCTTTAATAGCCCAATAAGCCTTGTGTTCTAGTTCGAGAGGTAAGTGACATGCTTTTCCATAGACCATTTTATATGGAGACATACCCATAGGATTTTTATATGAAGTTCTATAGGCCCATAATGCATCATCAAGTTTCTTCGACCAATTCATTCTAGACCTATTGATAGTCTTTTGCAAAATTAATTTGAGTTCTCTATTACTCAATTCTATTTAACCACTAGACTGAGGGTGATAAGGGGATGCAATTATATGGTTAATATCATATTTAGCAAGCATTTTATGGAAAGCACCATGAATAAAATGTGAACCACCATCAGTCATTAAATATCTAGGGACTCCAAATCTTGGAAAAATAACTTCTTTAAGCATTTTAATAGAAGTGTTATGATTAGCACTACTAGTTGGAATAGCTTCTACCCACTTAGTAACGTAATCAACAGCAACTTGATTATGTGTGTATCCATTAGAGGAAGGAAAGGGTCACATATAGTCAAAGCCCCAAACATCAAATAGTTCAATAACAAGTGAATAATTCATAGGCATTTCTTGACGTCTACTAATATTACCAATTCTTTGACATTCATCACAAGATAAGACAAACTTACGGGCATCCTTGAAGAGAGTAGGCCAATAAAAACTAGATTGCAATACCTTATGTGCAGTTCTATCTCCAGCATGGTGTCCTCCATAAGCTTCGGAGTGACACTTGCATAGGATCTGTTCCTGTTCATGCTCAGGTACACAACGTCTAATAACACTATCTACTCCTTCTTTATAAAGATGTTGGTCATCCCAAAAGTAATGCCTCAAGTCATAGAAGAACTTTTTCTTTTGCTGGTATGTGAAACTAGGTGGTATAAACTTAGCAACAATGTAATTAGCATAATCAGCATACCATGGAGCAGTATGAGAAGCATTTATGACATTTAATTGCTCATTAGGAAAGCTATCATCAATAGGTAGTGGGTCATCAAGCACATTTTCTAACCTAGACAAGTTGTCTGCAACAGGGTTCCCAGCTCCCTTTCCATCAACAATATGTAAATCAAATTCTTGTAGCAAGAGAACCCATATAATGAGTCTAGGTTTAGCATCTTTCTTTTCCATGAGATATTTAATAGCAGCATGATCAATGTGAATAGTTACTTTAGAATCAACAATATAAGGTCTGAACTTATCACAAGCAAATACAACTGCTAAGAATTCTTTTTCAGTAGTAGCATAATTTTTCTTTGAGCATTGTCTAGGGTTTTACTAGCATATTGAATAACATTTAATTTCTTATCAACTCTTTGCCCTAGGACAGCACCTACAGCATAATCACTAGCATCACAAATAATTTCAAACGGTAAATTCCAATCAGGTGGCTGAACAATAGGTGCAGAGATCAATGCTTTCTTAAGTATTTCAAATGCTTCTACACAATCATCATCAAAGACAAATGGTATATCTTTTTGTAATAAATTAGTCAGGGGCCGGGAGATTTTTGAGAAGTCCTTAATAAACCTCCTATAAAATCCGGCATGACCAAGGAAACTTCTTATACCTTTGATGTCCTTGGGACATGGCATCTTTTCAATAGCATCAACCTTGGCTTTATGAACTTCAATACCTCTTTCAGAAACATTATGCCCCAAGACAATACCTTCATTAACCATAAAGTGTCACTTTTCCCAATTCAAGACAAGATTAGTATCTTCACATCTCTGCAAAACTCGATCAAGGTTGCTCAAGCAATCATCAAAAGAAGATCCATAGACGAAAAAGTCGTCCATGAAAACCTCACAAATATTTTCACAAAAGTCAGAGAATATAGCCATCATGCATCTTTGAAAGGTAGCAGGTGCATTACATAAACCAAAAGGCATACGTCTATAAGCAAAAGTAACAAAAGGGCATGTAAAAGTAGTCTTTAATTGATCTTTGGCTGACACAGGTATTTGAGAGAAACCAGAATAACCATCTAGAAAGCAAAAATGTGTATGTTTGGATAATGTTTCTAGCATTTGATCGATAAAAGGTAAGGGGTAATGATCCTTTTTAGTAGCCTTATTTAATTTGCGGAAATCAATTACCATCCTATAACCTGTAATAATTCTTTGAGGGATCAATTCATCTTTATCATTAGGAACAACAGTAATTCCTCCCTTCTTAGGGACACAATGGACAGGGCTTACCCACTGACTATCAGCAACGGGATAAATTATACTTGCCTCAAGGAGCTTTAGTATTTCCTTTCTTACCACTTCTTTCATTTTAGGATTCAGCCGGCGTTGATGATCACAAACTGGTTTAGCATCTTCTTCCAAATTAATTTTATGTTGACATAGAGTGGGATTAATGCCCTTAAGATCATTAAGAGTATACCCAATAGCAGCACAGTGCTTCTTCAGAGTTTTCAATAATCTCTCTTCCTCATGCTCTGAAAGGTTAGCACTAATAATAACAGGATATATCTTTTTCTCATCAAGATAAGCATATTTAAGAGTATCAGGTAACGGTTTAAGCTCAAACACGGGATCACCCTTGGGTGGAGGAGGATCCCCTAGGATTTCAACAGGTAAATTGTTTTTCAGAATAGGTTCCTGTTTAAAAAATACTTCATCTAATTCCCTTCTTTCATTCATAAACATGTCATTTTCATGGTCTAACAAGTATTGTTCTAAAGGATCACTAGGAGGTACGGAAATAGAAGCAAGACCAATAATTTCATCCTTACTAGGTAATTCTTCTTCTCGGTGTTATCTACTAAATTTAGAGAAATTAAATTCATGAGTCATATCATCTAAACCGATAGTAACAACAACCCTTTTGCAATCTATGGTAGCATTAACAATGTTCAGGAAGGGTCTACCAAATATAATGGGACAAAAGCTATCTTGTGGGGAACCAAGAACAAGAAAATCAGTAGGATATTTAGTTTTCCCACAAAAGACTTCAACATCTCTAACAATTCCCATTGGTGAAATAGTATCTCTATTGGCAAGTTTAATTGTGACATCAATATCTTCCATCTCAGCAGGTGCAATATCATGCATAACTTCTTTGTATAATGAATAAGGTATTGTACTTGCACTAGCATCCATATCAAATAAGCCATGATAACCATGATCTCCTATTTTAACAGAAATAACAGGCATGCCTACCACAGGTCTAGGTTTATCTTTAGCACAGGGTTTAGCAATTCTAGCAGTTTCATCACAGAAATAAATAACATGCCCATCAATATTATCAGACAAGAGATCTTTAACAATAGCAATATTAGGTTCAACTTTAACTTGCTCAAGAGGTGTATATGTTTTATTATTGCATTTACGAACTACAGTTGAAGCTTTAGCATGATCCTTTATCCTAACAGGGAAAGGTGGTTTCTCAACATAAGAAGTAGGAACAATAGGATCATTATAAGTGACAATCTTTTCTTCAACTTTAATAGGTGCAGCTACTTTTACTTCTATGGGAGGATGATATTTAAACCACTTCTCCTTGGGCAGATGAACATAAGTAGCAAAAGATTCATAGAAAGAAGCTACTATCTCAGAGTCAAGTCCATATTTAGTGCTAAATTTACGAAAAATATCGGTATCCATAAAAGATTTAACACAATCAAAACTAGGTGTTATACCTGACTCCTTACCTTTGTCGAGGTCCCAATCTTCAGAGTTGTGTTTAATTCTTTCCAATAAATCCCTTTTGAATTCAGTAGTCTTCATCATAAAAGAGCCAGCACAAGAAGTATCAAGCATGGTGCGATTGTTATCAAAAAGCCAAGCATAGAAATTTTGAATAATTATTTTTCTTGAGAGCTCATGATTGGGGCATGAATATAACATTGATTTAAGCCTCCCCCAAGCTTGCGCGATGCTTTCTCCTTCGTGAGGCCAAAAATTATATATGTAATTGCGATCACGATGAACAAGATGCATAGGATAAAACTTCTGATGAAATTCAAATTTCAATCGTTTGTAATTCCAATACCCCATATCATCACATAGCCTATACCATGTCGATGCGTCTCCCTTCAGAGATAAAGGGAAGACCTTCTTCTTAACAACATCTCTGGGTACACCTGCAAGCTTAAATAATCCACAAACTTCATCCACATATATTAGATGCTCATCAAGATGTTTTGTTCCATCTCCTAAAAAAGGATTAGCTAGCAGTTTTTCTATCATACCCGAAGGAATTTCAAAGCAGACATTCCAATTTTCATTTTCATTTTCATTTTCATTTTCAGTAGGTTGAGTAGGTTGAGGAGCAACTCTTTGCTCTATTGGTCAGGGTGAAGATACCCCAAACAAGCCCCTCAGAGGATTACTTTCCATAGTAACAAGTGACAGTAAATTTCAGCACACTATATAAATTTTTCCTTACCAAATTCCACCTACCAAAGGCGCTTCACTCCCCGACAACGGCGCCAGAAAAGAGTCTTGATGACCCACAAGTATAGGGGATATATCGTAGTCCTTTTGTTAAGTAAGAGTGTCGAACCCAACAAGGAGCAGAAGGAAATGATAAGCGGTTTCCAGCAAGGTATTCTCTGCAAGTACTGAAATAAGTGGTAACAGATAGTTTTGTGATAGGATAATTCGTAATGAGCAACAAGTAACAAAAGTAAATAAAGTGTAGCAAGGTGGCCCAATCCTTTTTGTAGCAAAGGACAAGCCTGGACTAACTCTTATATAGAGAAAAGCGCTCCCAAGGATACGTGGGAATATCATCAAGCTAGTTTTCATCACATTCATATGATTCGCGTTCAGTACTTTGATAATTTGGTATGTGGGAGGACCGGTGCTTGGGGGCTGCCCTTACTTGGACAAGCATCCCACTTATGATTGACCTCTATTGCAAGCATCCACAACTACAACAAAAGTATTAAGGTAAACCTAATCATAGCATGAAACATATGGATCCAAATCAGCCCCTTACGAAGCAACGCATAAACTAGGGTTTGAGCTTCTGTCACTCTAGCAACCCATCATCCACTTATTACTTCCCAATGCCTTCCTCTAGGCCCAAATAATGGTGAAGTGTCATGTAGTCGACGTTCACATAACACCACTAGAGGAGAGACAACATATATCTCATCAAAATATCGAACGAATACCAAATTCACATGACTACTAATAGCAAGACTTCTCCCATGTCCTCAGGAACAAACGTAACTACTCACAAAGCATAAACATGTTCATAATTAGAGGGGTATTAATGTGCATATAGGATCTGAACATATGATCTTCCACCAATTAAACCAACTAGCATCAACTACAAGGAGTAATTAACACTACTAGCACCAATCCCGAACTTAGAGACAAGAATTGGATACAAGAGATGAACTAGGGTTTTGAGAGGAGATGGTGCTAATGAAGATGTTGATGGAGATTTCCCTCTCCCGATGAGAGGAGCATTGGTGATGATGATGGCGATGATTTCCCCCTCCGGGAGGGAAGTTTCCCCGGCAGAACAGCTCCGCTAGAGCCCTAGATTGGTTCCGCCAAGGTTCCGCCTCATGGCGGCGGAGTTTCGTCCGAGAAGATGGCTTCTTATTTTTTTCCATCAAAAGACTTCATATAGCCGAAGATGGTCACAGGAGGGCCACCAGGGGGGCCACGAGGTAGGGTGTGGCCCCCCTGGTGAGGTTCTTGCTCTCAGTATTTTTTGTATATTTGGAAAACGTCTTCCGTGAAGTTTCAGGACTTTTGGAGCTGTGTAGAATAGGTCTCTAATATTTGCTCCTTTTCCAGCCCAGAATCCCAGCTGCCGGCATTCTCCCTCTTTATGTAAACCTTGTAAAATAAGAGAGAATAGGCATAAGTATTGTGACATAATGTGTAATAACAGCCCATAATGCAATAAATATCGATGTAAAAGCATGATGCAAAATGGATGTATCAGTACACAATAGCGTCGTCCGTCCAGCTTAGTGCGGTGAGATGGTTTCTCGAAGAAGACGATGGAGAAGCGGAGTCAGCGAAGAGTGAAATGATGGTTGCTTCGTCCGTGCTTTGTGATTTGACGCCTCACTGCTTTGTGATTTGTGATAGAAGGGACAGGGGAGTAGACTCTAGGCTCTATAATGTACATGCGTCCAAGCACGAGAGAAAGAGGAGAGAGGTTGCATTTTTCTATTCCTTCAATCAATCAATCAGGGTGCTTTGGTTCCATCCTTTTGGCTTTGGCAACACCGTCCACAATGGTTCCCACGATGCCAAAAGCTATTTTCACATTTGGCTACACATTGTGGATGCCCTTAACCGTACCACTTGGTTTTGCTCCTGTGCTATCTATACAAATCTCAATTATATTGATCTAAAAAATTATAGAATCAAGATTAGTAAAAAAGAAGGTGATTTTGCCGCGCGGATGGCGGGGAAGGTTTCTTATTTTTAGAGGACATTGTCTTGGCGGTTTGCTAACATGTGGTCCCACGTATCAGTGCTTTACCAAGCCAATCCGCGTCCCACATGAGGCAGAACAACGGCAGAAGCAACACGTGGTTAACTTGAAGAAGATGAGGGAGAAGCGGATTCAACAACGAGTGAAATGATGGTTGCTTCGTCCCTCCAACTTCTTTTTTAGCATTATTACTTCGTCCCTCCAACTTACTGCGGGAAAGGTGCATCTTTGTGATTTGACGCCTCATTGCTCATTACTACGCTGGCGCCATGACTGGGTGCTTCACCCCGGCTGCTCTGCACTCTATTCCGGTATGGCACGTGGACCCGGTAGCTTGATGTCCCACATGTCGGCAAAAGGACTAGAAGATTTATGAAAGCGAGCGCTCCACTCTTGCGACGGAGGAGTACACGACACGACGGCCTAGTGAACTGTCACTTGTACTGTATAGTACTATAGTTTTGCTGTTTCGCACAATCCATCGATACAAACCCGATTAAGCATGAAAGGGCAGGATTTTTCCCGCGTGGTATATAATACTGGCCATATATTTCAAAGGCAATTTTAATGTATGCAAACTGAATAATTAAGTAACAATATGATATCTATTAAAACTAAAAACACATATGATTTATTGTGTTGGAGTGTAGTAGTAGTGCTGTATTGCATAGTTGTTACATGTAGCATGCAAGAACGTGTAGAGATGTTGTTTTGGAGGGCCTGCAAAGAGAAAAGCGTAATACATTCACCAAACTTCGGGATAAGCTGATTACGGTCACTATATACGTTTTGCGGTGATTATATGGTCACTTGCTCACGGTTCATCATCGGATTGCGCTCTGTTGACCGGCCAAATAGTCTGTGTGGCACCATGTTGACTAGTTAAATTGACCATGCTCCTTGTGGGTCCCACCTGTCAGTTCGCATAGGGAAAAGGTCCGATAAACACAAATTTACGCAGGCGCGACAAGACTCCAACCCGTGAGCGGGAATCACCTGGTTGTATATGTGTCTGTCAGGGCCTGATGTGTGCGCATGCATGTGTAGGTTGAGCACTTGAGCGTGAGAGTGTGTGTTGGTCGTGTGGTGTACTGGTGTGTGCATGCATGCATGCGTGTGTGTACGTGTGAGTGTTGCGTGCGTGCGTGGCTGCATGTGTACGTCTGAGTGTTGCATGCGTGAGTGGGTGCATGTGTTCGTGTGGGTGTTGCGTGCATGCAGTTCGTGTGCATGGAGGCGTGTGTATAATCACCACACCAGCTCTTGTGTGTTAAAACAGATGGCTCAGCATACCAATACAAGGCTACCTTGTTCATTGTGCCCGCGGTCATGACTTCGAACCACCGTCCAATATTTTTTTGTCGTTTGTTTTAATTCTTACTAGCAAGATGCCCGTGCGTTGCACGTAACATCAAGATGCATTGTATGACTAGTTTATCTTGTGAGAGAAAAGGATGAACGAGGGAATGCCTTATTTGCAAATGTGGAGAGGTGTGTGGGTACCTTTTTGCAAAATTGCCATAGTTTCTTTCCTATCCGTCAAATATAAATCGGACGGCCTGTATTGCAGGATGGTAGGCACACTTTTAGAGGACCTGGAGGGCTTACTTTTATATCGCGAGACAAAGATGAAACATGTGTGAATGTGCTGGGGGGCTTACTTTTAGAGGACCTGGAGATAGTTTGTGTGCGTACGTGAAAGGGGCGTAGAGGGGGGGTTATGCGATGGAGAGAGATGCTCTTCGTTTCTCTTTATTATGACTAACTTTATATATAGTATAAAAATATACAAATTCACAGTGCGGAATAAATATCATTGTGGGCACCATGCAATGCAAATTAGCGTTCTTACTCCCCCATATAACTTTGTAATGTTGTATATATGTAGAAATTCTAAAATAATTTTTTGGCCACACTTTATTCAAAAGGAATGTTGTATGCGAAGTAAACGTGAAGAGAGGGATTTTTAGATCAATGGGGTACGTGATGTAACATGTGTGCATGTGTAGTTGATGCATTTGGCAGGGCCTAGAGAGGTATGTGTGTGTATTATATATTCGAGAGAGGCATGGATAGAGGGGCCGGCGGGGGGCGTGGGCGAGATAGCACGAGAAATGAGAGTGGTCTAGAGAGACGAATATGACGTCACGGCAAGAGATTCCCTTGAGTGTGTATATGCAAGGGGGGAGTGGATAGAGGCACCAGGAGAATTTTTTTGTGTGTGTGGTGTCTGTGTTGGTATGTGTGGGTGTGAGAAGATAACGAGATGTGGGGGCAGAGGGTGTGTCACCGTGTGAGGTCCGGTGGGTCGAGGCGAGGCCCTTCGTTAGGTTCCGCCCTGCGCCACATTGGTCGGCCCGTGACGCATTTAGGAAGACCCATGGATGACTAGTCGTACAAGACAAAAATAACATAATTGTGAAGGACTCTGTGTCCACTGACAAAGCCGGCTAGGATTTGCAACCCTGGGTTCTCGGACTAAGGTAACCCCTTTATCTCTGATATTAGAATTCATCCAACATAACTTTAAGGGGAATCCTATAGAATGCTCTGCTAGAATCATACTCGTCGATTAGGAAGAGAGGTGTGAGATAATGCGTGAGAGACATGCCTAAAGATAATGTGCGTACAGAAGACACGTAGGCAGGTCTATGTATATAGAAAAGGGTCGATGGGGATTGTGCATGTGTATGCTTGCGAGAGGAAGAGTGCTTGTGATAAAGGTTAGTGAAAGCAGTCATAAATGGTTACAAGAGGGAGGGAGGGTTATATCGAGAGCATGTGTGAGAGAAAGACACCTCGGGAGAGAGTGTGTGAGCATGTGTGAGAGAACACCAATGGAGAGTGAAACTACACGTAAAAGACTGTTGTACACATTGATTATAAAGATATAAATTGTATCCAAATATTAGGATGGGATCATGAAATTTGCAGTTCGCGTAAGGAACGGTCATTGATCCATCAGACATCTAGATTCTATCGAATTTGATCATGTCTATATTATTATTCGACACAATTGATCCACATAGTTAGTATTTTGAAATCCAGACAATGCATCTCTTTAGCAATCGAATATAAACATGAGTATAGTTCATGTTGTGTGTGTAAAGCACATTATACATATGAAAGATACACAATGAACATTATAAATAGCTACCTATGAACTAGCATACATTTGAATTCAACTTAAGGTGGTTTAAAAAAATTGAATCCAACATGAAGTCCATTCAATTATTGGAATTTGATATCATGGCATTTGTAAATCATACCTAAATTATAGGGGCACCAATCTTTGCTCTAATTTTGTACATAATAGCATATGTAGTCGTGTACAAAATAGATTCAAATTTAGCTCCTCCATTCCAAAATAATTGTAGTTATAGGATTTTCAGTGTCAAAATTTCAAAAAGAAGCAGATAATTTAATGAGGTTTTCAAACATACAAGGTCAAATTTAACGTTGTCTATTTAGGCCAATCCTCAAAGTTCAAGAGTACTCTAAGCGTGAATGCTTGTGTTTCAAAATTTTGAACGAAGCGCCAAAAGAGCCTCTACTCGCCCGAAACCGCGTGAGACCAATGTTTGGTAGTAAAAGGAAATTACTTTTATAATAACTTCGACCCGTGAAACCTACTGGCCTGACGTCCAAAGGTCTAAACCGGGGTAGGTTTGTAGCTTCATCTAGACGCCACGCAACCGCCTCCGAAAAACATTCATACACAATGGCCGCCTAAGCACACATGCGCGCGGCCGAAATTGCTCCCGCCCACTATTTGGGACACCTGGGATTACCATCCTACCCCTGACCCGCAGTTGGTCCGAAATTTAAGAGGGGGGCAAAGTTTGTAATTTCCCGAAATTTCAAACAAGTGCGGCCCATCTTCTGTTCAAAAAAGCCAAAAACAAGTGCGTCCCAGACCGAAACATGGTTCTCCCCCCTTCCCCCGCCCACCCGTCCGATTCCCCATTCGTACTCCGTGGGTGCAAAAACTACCTCTCCACTAGCCGCGAAACCCCGGCGTCCTCCGTCCGCCACCCCATCCCACCCATCAACCTGTCAGGACCCCGATTCCAAGTCACATCGATCTAGCCGGTAACACCTCATATCACATTGCGGATGCACGGTATCCCCACGGGTGTCGTCTTACCATGGCCCGGGACAGTTTGCGCCTTTTGGCTCACGTATATGATAGTGTCGCTAGCATCCGTATGACAGAGAACCCGGGCCGACATGGCTAGTCGTGAATCCAAAGCGGCACAGACCTATGGAGACAGGCATACATGAATCACATCGAGCATGTCGGTCAACAGCGTGTGAATCCGGGCTGTAGCACTGGGCTAACAGGACTCCGGGTAACCCGGGCTGTAGCAGGCTAGGCAGGACTCCGGAAGTCACCGCATGACATTTTCCCGAAGGGACAGACATAGGAACGAAGTGAAACACATGCCGGCCAGTCAAATGTCCTGAGCAGTAGTGCTGGGCTAGCAAGACTCCGGTGAACTGGGTTGTAGCGGACTACTATGGCTCAAGGAGCACTAGACTACATTTCCCCATAAGAGAGGCTGCCAAGGATAAACAACTAGATTGTCGGATCCCACACATACCAAGCATTTCACACAATATGCTCGATATGTGCAAATACAACACGGCATCACAACAAAACTCTACAACTCAAGTAGTATTCATTAGGCTCCGAAGAGCCAGATATTACAAACATGGGTCTCATGACCCAACATTCAGAGCAAACCAGACAAAGCACGGGCAGAAGCTCAATATGTCTGAGTATAGACATCTACAAAAGAAAAAGCTTGAGAAGCCTGACTATATACCAGATCCTGCCGAGGGCACAAGATCGTAGCTGAGGTATCAAGCTAAACGTCAAAGTCCACACGGAACTACTAGCTAGACTGACGTCTCTCTGCAAAAACATAGAATAGGCAAACGTGAGTACAAATGTACCCAACAAGACTTACATCAGAACTAACTACATATGCATCGGTATCAACAAAGGGGTAGTGGAGTTTAACTGCAGCAAGCCAGCTTTGACTCAATGGCTAACCTGAACTACGACTGCAAGCAACTCTTTTGAGGTGGCGCACACGAGTCCACATATTCACCATATCAATACACCACTATGGATCTGCTTCCGTCTCCCTACGAGAACGCCATCCATAGCACTCACACTTATCTTGCGAGTTTTAGAGTATCCACTTTCACTTGTCTATGAACTGTTATAGGCAACCCAGAAGTCCATTACCGCGGACACGGCTATTCGCATAGATGATGTTAACCCTGCAGGGGTGTACTTCTTCACACACGCTCTCACCACTTACCGCCGTTACGACATGTACTCGGCAACCTTCAAGCGGAAGCCCAACGAGGGTGTCGGCCACGGCCTACCTAAACACTCAAGTCTCTAGTCCAGGTTTATCGCCTATCCAGGTTCCATCCGCAGGGAGTCCGGCCGAGGTTTCCACATACGGCCTCGGACGATGTGTACAGGGTTCCGAGACACCAAATGGGCGCCCGGCATGCCCGGCCACGGTGTATCTACCGCATCATAGCCCACCCCTAGGGTCAGCGCTACACACGGCCACCAACACATATCCTATAAACACCAGAAACTAGTGGCAACTCCTGTACAGACGACAAGGGTGATCAAGAAGCCGAGAGGGTCGATTGGTTTCGGGGCCAATGCGTGGTAGTAACTGTTTCATGGATCACAAACACAGAACTCAGTTCCTAAGAACGGTTTCAATGAGACAACCCACCATGTACTCCTACATGGCCTCTCACTGCTACCTTTACCAAATTGTGTTCACACACTTAGCTCACACACAGTAGGGCATGTTCACAACTTTCCAATTCATTCTCGATGAATCAGACCTGACTCAACTCTAAGCAATAGCAGGCATGACAAACAAGCATGAATGAGTAGGCACATCAGGGCTCAAACAATTCCTACTCATGCTAGTGGGTTTCATCTATTTACTGTGGCAATGACAGGTCATGCAGGGGAAAGGGGTTCAAGTACCGCAGCATGTAACAGTTGAATCATTGTTGTCCTAATGCAGTAAAAGAGAGCAAAAGTGAGAGAGTGGGATTGTATCGGAATGAACAAGGGGGTTTTGCTTGCCTGGCACTTCTGAAGATGATATAACTCTTCATCGGTGTCATCGAACTCATCGTCTGAACGAACGTCTACCGAGAGGGAACAACCACCGGCAAACACAAAAGGAACCGCAATCAATGCAATGCACATACATATGAATGATATGTCATATTAAGGTACTGAATTGACCTAGTGCAACAGTTAGTCATATTCATTGAAGTGGAATTCAAACCTATAGCAAATTCCAATTCCAAAACCAATTACCATTTATTCCATAATCATGAATTGTCCTATTCAGTGAGGTTAACTTGTTCAAACATGCATGAAAATACCATATTCAGATTCTTTGGATTTTTCTGATAATTTTTCATATATAAATTATTTCATTTGGAGTTACGGTTGATTTTATATGATTTTTAGAAGTTTAAAACATTTTCTGGAATTTCCTGGATTAAATTAAACCTAGAAAATATATTATTGCGTCAACACTGCGTCATGCTAACCTCAGCAGGTCAACAGAACTGCCCCGGGTCAAACCTGACGTGTGGGGTCCATACGTCAGTGACACTGGGCTGGTTTGTGTGGATGACAGGTGGGACCGGTCAACGTTGACTTGACCAAAGTCAAAGCTGACACGTTGGGTCCACACATATTAGTACTAATCTTAACAGAAAATTAGACTAACTTAATTAGTCACAGGGTCCCACACGTCAGTGGCTCTAGAGGGGTCATTAGTGGGCTCATTTGCAACTAATCATGTCGCCACGTCGGCCTCGCCGGAATCTGGCCGGCGGCAACCATTCCGCACGGCGGAGGCGTCGGGTTTTGCCATCCGGCGACCATTGGGCTCGCGATTTGGCCCTACGGGTTGCTGGATGTGCACCGCATCCAACGGAGCAGGCCGCTGGGCGAGGAGAGATCGGGAACTACGGCGGCGACCATTTAGGCGGCGGCCGGAGCTACGGCGTGCTCGGGTTGGAGCTAGGGGGCACGTGGGGAGGAGCTGGTGGGCGCTACGGGCTGCTGGAGCCGCGCTGAGCACAGTGGTGTCCTCGGCTTCGAGCTACATTTGCTCTAGTCACGATGGCGACGAAGCACAATGGCGGCGAGCTTTGGTGACGGCGGGGAACGGCGCTATGGCAAGGAAACGACACGGGGGAAGAGTGGGTAACGACGGCGGAGCTCACAGGGAGTTGGACGGCGGTCTCAGCGGGATCGGGGATGTCCTGATGGTGAAGAATCAAGCGGCGGGGATCGCCAGCACCGAGCTTGAAGAAGACGTCCGGGATAGCGATGCGGTGCTCCCCCGGTTGTTTGGCTCGGCGTGGACGAGGAGGGCGAAGATGCGGAGCTCGGGGTCGCGGAGAGGGAGCAAGGGAGTGGTTGTGGCCGCGTCGAACAGCGTCGGTGCGCTTCGGCTTGTTCGGTCGGCCATGGGAGAGAGAGCAGAGGGGAGGGGAGAGGTTGCGGGCGAGGGAGAGAGAGGTCAGGGGTCTCTGGGCGTCTCCAGGCGCGAGGGAGAGGCAGGAGGTGGCAAGCAGGAGCTGGAGCCTGCGGCCTGCGCAGGCGCTCTCTCGCGGCGACGGCAGCAGCTTTGGGGCGAGGGGAGGAAGACGACAGGAGGATCCCCTGGTGGGCTGGGCTGGCTTTGCCCAGTGTTGGTCCGGTTGGTGGACTGCACAGGTGAGGCCAGGTACGATTCCTTTTCTCTCTTTTATTTCAGTTTTCTATTTCTTTTATTCTATTTTGAATTAGTAAAAATACTAATCCAGTTTGTAAAATCCTGAAAATAATTGTGGGTAGTGTTTGGATTATTTCCAACAACCCAAAACTAGTTCCAGAGTTATTAGAGTATTTAAAATATTTATAGGATTTAAATGCTCCAATTCAAATACGATATGAGTTAATTCAAAGATCCAGAATGTCCTGGAAATATATTCATCATTTTTTGTAGAGGTTTTCACATTTATCAAAAATCATGAACATTTTCAAAGGATATTTTGGGATCTCTGAAAATATTTTTACTGAGCCTAGTTAAATTCATTTGGTGCTAGGGTTTCAACAATCCCCATTTCAAGTTTCATGAAATTTAAACATGATGCATGGATGCAATGCCACTAGTTACAAGCAAACTCTAGGGCTGTGAAAACTCACCCCCACTAAACAAGAATCTCGTCCTGAGATTCAAGACGCGAGGTAAGAAGACAGAGGGGACACAAAGCTAACATGATATTCACGATCCAACTGTCCTTCTCAAAGATGTTGATTCATTGCTTCAATTTGATCTTGACGTCTTTGCTTTCGAGATCTCCATCCAACACGATGATGGCAGAAAGAAACTCTACAGGAATCGATCTCCTCGAAGATCGAGTACTCAGGATCAACTCAAGGAGTGAGACGTTGAAACATCCCTTGAGCTGAGAGACAAAACACACATCGGGGGTGATGGAAAGAAGCGGATGACAAGGGTTCAAATTGGTAGACAATAATTGCACACCTAAGAGGGTGGTGAATGGTGTCAACGTAGCAAGGAGTTAGGTTGCCAAGATACCACAATGAGACACCTTAAGGAAGGTGACTCGCAGAAATATTCCCTTAAGTGGTAAAAAGAATTACTTTTGATCCATAGATCATTGAGACTCTCTATACCAACCTAAGGCAATTCACAAACGATCATTTGACGGAGTTCGAGAGAACGACATACTCGGGCTAGAATGGATGATGTGGACTACCTTGTTGAAGAAAACATGATGGACGATTTGCTTATCATCGAAAATGGATGGAACCCTTGGTAGGACCACTTTGAAGATGATCCTGATCAGTAATTACTGAGAAGGGTAGTCCGTAGTAGGATGACACAATGGCGGTGCAAGCTGGGAACAAAATGCAAATGCTGGGAATGATTCTAGTAACTGGGGAGAAACCCAACAGTAGAGAGAGATTCCACTGTTTAAAAGGTTATGGCATAATTGAAGAAACTGAGAACGGATCCCAGTTAATGCCGACGATAAATCCTAGTGCTTACGCGTGCTCTCAAGAACTTGAGCATTTCCGTATTCATCAAGGTTTTACCAATATCTGTGTCAAGGATCCTGGCAACACAACATGCTACCATGATGAATAATGGTGGAAGATACAGATGCAAAGAAAGATAACACTTTCTCATATTTTACCTTAGCGAGGCCAAGGGATCAAAATCTGGATGATCGACCAAGAGACATTTAGCGCTCCGCTTCTAATGTTCTCCTTGCTATGCTAGCCTAACCCATTCATTGAAATGGTTTGGTATCTAGAACATCAAGTAGCAGGTCAGACTCCGGGAGCTCAGGAATCCATAGGGAATAACTACTCGAGTAAATCCTACGTAATCCTTATGGGGAGGTGGCCAACTTACTCAATCAAGATACTACAATAATAGGTCTTCCGGCTGGGTGTGTTGGCCACGACATCCACTTTACCGGGTTATAGAGAGACCAATATCATAGCTCTTGGGAAAATGTCCCAACCATCACATCTGCCTGAGATTCAGATCTGGTTGGTGTCAGGATATTACAGACTCATCGAATCTAGAAAGAAATGAAAGTTTGCAACACAAATCGACGAGATGACATTGCGAGATTCTCAGGAAATGGACTATGGTAGTAAGCTCCAAAACATGAGCTGGTTTTGCTAAACACATGTGAACACGCTATCCCAGACAAGCATGACCACATGGTGGTCTTACAATGAAACACTACCGAGTCCTGGTTGGGAACCATCATCAAGGATATCAAAGTCCTTGCATAAGTCATATGATTAGCTCTTATGGAGAACTTCTTCTCCCTGAACAAGTCAATCAGTGGCTTGGTGTGCTAGGGACACGTATGGAATGAAGATGATCAGTCTATCAGACCATAGAATACTTCGCACGTGCATGACGGACTTGGGATGATTCCAGAGGAAGCAAAACAAACTTTCCCGAATTCACGGCGGCAACTTAAATCAAATGCACGTGAATCAAAGGAAGTCACTTCTTTCATCCAAACATATACTTCATGAACGGGGCGTGAAGAAAATGCTTACACAAGTTTCCAACACTAGCTGGATGTTCAACACAAATCATGGAGGAGACAAAATGCCGCTGATGGGCTCAACAGCAACTCATCAAAATTTCCATATCACTGGACTTCCACCACTATGTGAACAATGTGATAGTATTGGTCATACCAAAGATGTAATGGTGTATGCTCGAGGAGTCAACCACGAGTAAGACAACATTACGAACATCGTTGGTTCTGGTTTGACTTGAGGATAGCCCACACTCAAAACAAAGTTTGGACAAGACAATAGATCCAACAACTGATCACGAGGATCAATCGGTGAAGATATCATCTTTCTTCAACACACACACAAAAGATATCCCTTGACACGAACTAAGTCAGACAAGCTTTTATCTTCCAACTCTCCAAGTTGTTGTTTAGCTTAACCAACTAGCTCAGGGGTATCCAACATAGATTCTTGGAGAATGGGTGGTTTGGAGGAAAACCAGCATGATCATGAACTCAACATAGCGGTCAGATGTCAACCTGGTAATACTTCCAAGAAGATATTCGGAACATCACGAACCACCGATATGTTACTATGCTCGAGAACAATCTTGCTTTCGAGGCAAGATGACATGATCAGAAGGGTAAGGGATTCAATTCTAATTCAAAGATCGAAGAGTGCACCAGAAATAAGGACAAGATAACACGAGCGATCCTAGAATAGTGATTTGATAACCAACACACTAAGAATGATATTAATGTCCATTAACTACCAAGCAACACGGTTGCTAGGAGTATTGATTTCATACATCACAATTCACTTGTCGGCATTCCGGTTACAACAACACGAGGACCGAGAAATGAATGATGATGGTGCGAAGTATCACTACATCAAGAGTTCATAAGAGATGGTGCAATTCTCACAATATTCTTGACATAAAGTGGGTAATACTTCAGGTAGAACAGAGCAAAAGCTGGATTAGCATTTGATCTGCAGAACACAACTACTTTGACCCAATCCTGGATATGGATGAGGTACTAGAGTTTGTTTCTCCTAGTCATTCTGAAATAGAATGGCTTAACGGACCACAAGAATGATAGCATCGATAACACGGATGCACAATTACTCCTGACTATCAATTGATAGACGATGGTCGGAATACAAATGAAGAGGGACAACTCAAGAGGACATATATCTTTCTGAGTTGTGGATGCATAGATTAATATGTCGAACCAAGTTCAACAAGTTTCTTCCAAATAACCCATGCAGAAAGGTAGAACTGGCAGAATCACAATTATGAATGGAGAACTCCTCAAGAGTACTCTGATTGTGATATTTGGTTCAAAGAACTTCTGCCTTAATGGTTCATGGTATTTGGAAGAAGGAAATACCATAGACCTCGAGGACTGTCGCAAGGTTACTAATATCCTAAAGGAACGAGCAAACACTATCAACAAGAGGTGACTGGAGTGAATCTCGGGTTCAAACCCAGGAATAGAATACCTACTAACTAAATGGCATTACGGGATGCTTTCGAGAATGATCGCCAGAATCATCACACTAGGAACACAAGACATGGCTAGATTAGTAGGTGATCCTCTAAAACACCTAGGGTCATCATACTAGCTCCAACCTATATGTCGAGGCAACAGAGTGCCTCAACTCACCGATTAGTGTGGTTAATCTGGCCCAAAAGGATATCAGAAACGGGAAGAAATGATTTGCAAATGCACCAGACTAATTAGAAACCTGGGATGACTCAGACAGCATAACGGCTGTAAATGCTCAAAAGATTTGAGACATCCTGCAAAAATGGTGGCATAACCACTCAACAACACAATATTAAGGTTCTGAGATCAACTGTCAACCTACAGAAGTAGTAGGAATGGAACTGAGGCTTGAACTATCAATTCTATAAGTCTAAGGATTAGTAGCACGTCATCCTGATAGATAGATGAGAAGGCATAATTCTTAATCCCCGTAGAAAAGAAGAGGTTGATTCAGATCAGAAGGGCATAGGGTAAAGGTGTAAAAAGAGCCTTACGTTCCCTTCTACAATCAATTCCCTTACATAACTAAAGCATTTCTAGACTCGACTTCGACCATTTTGGCTTGGTAATCCTACAGGCAGTCAGGCTCTGATACCACTAACACCTCATATCACATTGCGGCCTCACACACGGTATCCCCATGGGTGTCGTCTTACCATGGCCCGGGACCATTTGCGCCTTTTGGCTCACGTATATGATAGTGTCGCTAGCATCCGTATGACAGAGAACTCGGGCCGACATGGCTAGTCGTGAACCCAAAGCAGCACAGACCTATGGAGACAGGCATACATGAATCACATCAAGCATGTCGGTCAACAACGTGTGAATCCAGGCTGTAGCACTGGGCTAACAGGACTCCGGGTAACCCAGGCTGTAGCAGGCTAGGCAGGACTCCAGAAGTCACCGCGTGACATTTTCCCGAAGGGACAGACATAGGAACGAAGTGAAACACATGCCGGCCAGTCAAGTGTCCTGAGCAGTAGTGCTGGGCTAGCAGGACTCCGGTGAACCGGGCTGTAGCGGACTACTATGGCTCAAGGAGCACTAGACTACATTTCCCCATAAGAGGGGCTGCCAAGGATAAACAACTAGATTGTCGAATCCCACACATACCAAGCATTTCAATCATACACACAATATGCTCAATATGTGCAAATACAACATGGCATCACAACAAAACTCGACAACTCAATTAGTATTCATTAGGCTCCGAAGAGCTAGATATTACAAACATGGGTCTCATGACCCAACATTCAGAGCATACCAGACAAAGCACAGGCGGAAGCTTAATATGTGTGAGTACAGACATCTACAAAAGAAAAAGCCTGAGAAGCCTGACTATATACCAGATCCTGCCGAGGGCACAAGATCGTAGCTGAGGTATCAAGCTAAACGTTGAAGTCCACACGGAACTACTAGCGAGACTGACGTCTCTCTACAAAAACATAGAATAGGCAAACGTGACTACAAATGTACCCAGCAAGACTTACATCAGAACTAACTACATATGCATCGGTATCAACAAAGGGGTAGTGGAGTTTAACTGCAGCAAGCCAGCTTTGACTCAGTGGCTAACCTGAACTACGACTGCAAGCAACTCTTTTGAGGTGGCGCACACGAGTCCACATATTCACCATATCAATACACCACTATGGATCTGCTTCTGTCTCCCTACGAGAACGCCATCCATAGCACTCACACTTATCTTGCGAGTTTTAGAGTATCCACTTTCACTTGTCTATGAACTGTTATAGGCAACCCAGAAGTCCATTACCGCGGACACAGCTATTCGAATAGATGATGTTAACCCTGCAGGGGTGTACTTCTTCACACATGCTCTCACCACTTACCGCCGTTTACAGGACATGTACTCGGCAACCTTCAAGCGGAAGCCCAACGAGGGTGTCGGCCATGGCCTACCTAAACACTCAAGTCTCTAGTCCAGGTTTATCGCCTATCCAGGTTCCATCCGCAGGGAGTCCGGCCGAGGTTTCCACATACGGCCCCGGACGATGTGTACAGGGTTCCGAGACACCAAACGGGCGCCCGGCATGCCCGGCCATGGTGTATCTACCGCATCATAACCCACCCCTAGGGTCAGCGCTACGCATGGCCACCAACACATATCCTATAAACACCAGAAACTAGTTGCAACTCCTGGACAGAGGACAAGGGTGATCAAGAAGCCGAGAGGGTCCATTGGTTTCGGGGCCAATGCGTGGTAGTAACTGTTTCATGGATCACAAATACAGAACTCAGTTCCTAAGAACGGTTTCAATGAGACAACCCACCATGTACTCCTACATGGCCTCTCACCACTACCTTTACCAAATCGTGTTCACACACTTAGCTCACACACAGTAGGGCATGTTCACAACTTTCCAATTCATTCCCGATGAATCAGACCTGACTCAACTCTAAGCAATTGCAGGCATGACAAACAAGCATGAATGAGGAGGCACATCAGGGCTCAAACAATTCCTACTCATGCTAGTGGGTTTCATCTATTTACTGTGGCAATGACAGGTCATGCAGGGGAAAGGGGTTCAACTACCGCAGCATGTAACAGTTGCATCGTTGTTGTCCTAATGCAGTAAAAGAGAGTAGGAACGAGGGAGTGGGATTTTATCGGAATGAACAAGGGGGTTTTGCTTGCCTGGCAATTCTGAAGATGATATAACTCTTCATCGGTGTCATCGAACTCATCGTCGGAACGAACGTCTACCGAGAGGGAAAAACCACCGGCAAACACAAAAGGAACCGCAATCAATGCAATGCACATACATATGAATGATATGTCATATTAAGGTACTGAATTGACCTAGTGCAACAGTTAGTCCTATTCATTGAAGTGGAATTCAAACCTATAGCAAATTCCAACTCCAAAACCAATTACCATTTATTCCATAATCATGAATTGTTCTATTCAGTGAGGTTAACTTGTTCAAACATGCATGAAAATACCATATTCATATTCTTTGGATTTTTCTGATGATTTTTCATATATAAATTATTTCATTTGGAGTTACGGTTGATTTTATATGATTTTTAGAAGTTTAAAACATTTTCTAGAATTTCCTGGATTAAATTAAACCCAGAAAATAGATTATTGCGTCAGCACTGCGTCATGCTGACCTCAGCAGGTCAACAGATCTGCCCAGGGTCAAACCTGACGTGTGGGGTCCATACGTTAGTGACACTGGGCTGGTTTGTGTGGATGACAGGTGGGACCGGTCAACGTTGACTTGACGAAAGTTAAAGTTGACACGTGGGGTACTAATCTTAACAGAAAATTAGACTAACTTAATTAGCCACAGGGTCCCACACGTCAGTGGCTCTAGAGGGGTCATTAGTGGGCTCATTAGCAACTAACGATGTCGCCACATCGGCCTCGCTAGAATCTGGCCGGCGGCAACCATTCCGCACGGCGGAGGCGTCGGGTTTTGCCATCCGGCGACCATTGGGCTCGCGGTTTGGCCCTACGGGTTGCTGGACGTGCACCGCATCCAACGGAGCAGGCCGCTGGGCGAGGAGAGATCGGGAACTACGGCGGCGACCACTTGGGCGGCGACCGGAGCTACGGGCGTGCTCGGGTTGGAGCTAGGGGCATGTGGGGAGGAGCTGGTGGGCGCTACGGGCTGTTGGAGCCGCGCTGACCACAGTGGTGTGCTCGGCTTCTAGCTAAGTTTGCTCTAGCCACGGTGGCGACGAAGCGCAATGGCGGTGAGCTTCGGTGATGGTGGGGAACGGTGCTATGGCAAGGAAACGACGCGGGGAAGAGTGGGTAACGACGGCGGAGTTCACAGGGAGTCGAACGGCGGTCTCAACAGGCTCGGGGACGGCCTGATGGTGACGAATCAAGCGGCAGGGATCGCCGGCAACGAGGTTGAAGAAGACGTCTGGGACGGCGATGCGGTGCTCCCCCGGTTGTTTGGCTCGGCGTGGACGAGGAGGGCGAAGATGCGAAGCTCGGGGTCGCGGAGAGGGAGCAAGGGAGTGGATGTGGCCGCGGCGAACGGCGTCAGTGCGCTCCGGCTTGTTCGGTCGGCCATGGGAGAGAGAGCAGACGGAGGGGAGAGGTTGCGGGCGAGGGAGAGAGAGGTCAGGGGTCTCTGGGCATCTCCAGGCGCGAGGGAGAGGCAGGAGGTGGCAAGCAGGAGCTGGAGCCTGCGGCCTGCGCGGGCGCTCTCTCGCGGCGACAGCAGCAGCTTTGGGCGATGGGAGGAAGACGATAGGAGGAGCCCCTGGTGGGCTGGGCTGGCTTTGCCCAGTGTTGGGCCGGTTGGTGGGCTGCACAGGTGAGGCCAGGTACGACTCTTTTTCTCTCTTTTATTTTAGTTTTCTATTTCTTTTATTCTGTTTTGAATTAGTAAAAATACTAATCCACTTTGTAAAATCCTGAAAATAATTGGGGTAGTGTTTGGATTATTTCCAACAACCCAAAACTAGTTACAGAGTTATTAGAGCATTTAAAAGTATTTATAGGATTTAAATGCTCCAATTCAAATACGATATGAGTTAATTCAAAGATCCAGAATGTCCTGGAAATATATTCATCATTTTTGGCAGAGGTTTTCACCTTTATCAAAAATCATGAACATTTTCAAAGGATATTTTGGGATCTCTGAAAATATTTTTACTGAGCCTAGTTAAATTCATTTGGTGCTAGGGTTTCAACAATCCCCATTTCAAGTTTCATGAAATTTAAACATGATGCATGGATGCAATGCCACTAGTTACAAGCAAACTCTAGGGCTGTGACACAACCGCCGCCCTCCGCCATCACGCCAGAGCCAATACCCCGATGTTGTCATCCACCGCAACCTCAACCGCAATGCCCTCCACGGCTAGTAGTTGAAGCCGAGGCCGAGTCGTCTGTACCCGAGCCAGTTCAACCACGCCGTCCTGCGCCTCACCGCTGCCGCTCCAACTTCACCACCCTCCACCACACCGGATCTGTTCCTGCTACGCCGTCCTTCGCCGCCTCGGATCTGCTTCCCCTCCACTGATATACGGCCACGGCAGCACAATCAACAATTTGGCCATGGGTTTGTCCAAGGATCGATGGTTCTCCAAAACATCGGTTCCCCCGGGAGAAAAAAGAAGATCGCTGCAACATATGGAGGAGACCACGTTGGAAACCGATAAGGGTACTCCTCTTCCCTTTTTCGTGCAAATCTTATGTGTCTGCTTGCACGGTATTCATCCCACAGAAGACACTAGTTGACCGCTTCTTCTTGATACTAGCTGTTCCTAGTAACTCGCGATGCACAAGGTTTCTCCTCATAAACTATTTCACCTTAGCTAGAGGTCCGTCGCCCCCCTGAATTTCAATTCTTGGTCAGTTGATTCCTAGTTAACGGAAGCATTCCCCTACGTAACAGGCACTAGTCTGCTGATACGTCTCCAACGTATCTATAATTTATGAAGTATTCATGCTATTATATTATCAACCTTGGATGTTTTACATGCATTTATATGCTATTTTATATGATTTTTGGGACTAACCTATTAACCTAGTGCCCAGTGCCAGTTTCTGTTTTTCCTTGTTTTTGAGTTATACAGAAAAGGAATATCAAATGGAGTCCAATTGACATGCCAATTTTTGACGATTTTTTATGGACCAAAAGAAGACCCTGGAGTAAAAGAGTTGGTCCAGGAGAGTCCCGGGGCGTCCATGAGGGTGGGGGCGCCCCCCCAGGCGCGTGGGCCTGCCTCGTGGACGCCTCGGGCACCTCCTTGACGTGAGACCGACGCCAAAAATTCCTATAAATACAGAAACCTCGGAAAATTAACCTAGATCGGGAGTTTCGCCGCCAGAAGCCTCCGTAGGCACCGAAAACCAATCTAGGCCCTCTCTGGCACCCTGCCGGAGGGGGCCATCATCACCGGAGGGCATGGAGGAGGATCCCGGAGGGGCCATCATCACCATGAAGGCCAATGACCAGAGGGAGAACTTCTCCCCATCTAGGGGGGAGGCATGCAGGAGGAAGCACAAGGGGGGGAACCTCTCATCCTCTCTCTTGGTGGCACCGGAGTGCCATCGGGAGGGGAATCATCGCCGCGGTGATCTTCTTCATCAACATCACCATCATCATCACCATCCTCATCTCTTTTATGCGGTCCACTCTCCCACACCCCGTTGTAATCCCTACTTAAACATGGTGCTTTATGCCACATATTATGATCCAATGATGTGTTGCCATCCTATGATGTTTTGAGTAGATATCTTTTGTCTTTGGGTTGATTGATGATATAGATTGATATGAGTTGTATGTTTTACTTTGATGCTGTCCTATGGTGCCCTTCGTGTCACGCAAGCGTGTGGG
Source organism: Triticum dicoccoides (assembly GCF_002162155.2). Taxonomy (NCBI): domain Eukaryota; kingdom Viridiplantae; phylum Streptophyta; class Magnoliopsida; order Poales; family Poaceae; genus Triticum; species Triticum dicoccoides. Next base: position 44,758,777 of record NC_041386.1, read on the forward strand.
GTTCCTGCTGTAGGGTGTTGCAATACATTCATGATTCGCTTATAGTGGGTTGGTGAGTGACTGAAACACAAACCCGAGTAAGGGTGTTGTTGCGTATGGGAATAAAGAGGACTTTATGCTTTAATGCCATGGTTGGGTTTTACCTTAATGATCTTTAGTAGTTGCGGATGCTTGCTAGAGTTCCAATCATAAGTGCATATGATCCAAGTAGAGAAAGTATGTTAGCTTATGCCTCTCCCTCATATGAAACTGCAATAGTGATTACCGGTCATGTTAACGATTGCATAGGACAATTCCGCACACCGATCCACCATTATTCCACACTCGCTATTTATAATATTTAGTAATATATTCTAACTTTATGATAACAGCCCCTACTTTTATATTTTATCTCTCCGATATCATGCAAAGTTATCCTCTTCATACCCACAACGTAGTTTTATTTCTCGTTTCTAGTTGGAAGCAAACGTTCGGTGTACGTAGAGTCGTATCAGTGGCGGATAGGGCTTGAGAGAATATTGATCTTACCTTTAGCTCCTTATGGGTTCGACACTCCATACTTATCACTTCCACCTTTGGAAATTGCTACGATGATTCCCTGCACTTGGGGATTATCAAGCTCTTTTCTGGCGCCGTTGCCGGAGAGCAATAGCGTGGGGTTGATATTCTCGTGTGTGCTTGTTTGCTTTCTTCACTAAGTAGATTCTGTTTTTCCTTTTTTTGTTTCTGTTTAGTTGTGGGTGAAACATACAATTTTTTTAAAGAATGAAAATACAAAAAAAAATTACTTGCCTTTCATGCCTAAAAAGTTTTTCAAAAAGAGAAGTGATTGGAAAGTTATGCATTGAAGAAGTGAGGGTCGACCTTGAGCACTCGTGTTCATGCTCACGGAAACAATGTAGAATTTTTCATGGATGTTTCTCTGTAAATAATTATCCCCTTATATATATATATATATATATATATATATATATATATATATATATATATATATATCCATTGTATTATAAAAATAATGTGCCGAGCTTTGGTTTTAGGATGATTAGATTGCTTGTTTACTATGTGCAGAACAAAAACAGAAACTTTGGCTGTAGCGCGTGATTTTACATTTTTTACTGGAAAGTAAAATGGGTTTGAAACTTTTTGAACTTTACTTCTGTACAAATTTTTCAAATTGTCAAATTTATTTCATAATTTTGGAGTTACATAAGTTTAATAAACCTTCATATTACTACAGACTGTCCTGTTTTAGACAGATTCTGTTTTTCGTGTGTTGTTTGCTTATTTTGATGAATCTATGGGTAGTATCGGGGGGTATGAACCATGGTGAAGTTGGAATACAGTAGATATAGTTCTAATATGAAACTAGAATGAGTTTTCAACAGTACCTAAAGTTAGTGATTTGCTTTATTATACTAACGGATCTCACAAAGTTTTTGTTAAAGTTTTTTTGTGGATGAAGTGTTCGAAGAACGAGGAGTTACCGATGTGATAAGAATAAAGCGAGGCAAGAGCTCAAGCTTGGGGATGCCCAAGGCACCCCAAGTAAATATTCTAAGGATACTCAAGCATCTAAGCTTGGGGATGCCCCGGTTGGCATCCCATCTTTCTTCTTCAACAATTATCGTTATACCTCGGTTTTTGTTTCGTTCACATGATTTGTGTCCTTTGTTTTTTTGTTCTTCCTTTATGAACCATGATAGTATGAGATAGCCCTTCATTGATTTATAGAATGCTTCATGTGCTTCACTTATATCTTTTAAGTATGATCTTATAGAATTGCTCTTTGTGCTTCACTTAAATCTTTTGAGTATGGTTTTATAGAATGCTTCGTGTGCTTCACTTATACATTTTGAGCTTGGACATTGGTTAGTTTATATTAATTGTTGAATGCTCCATGAAATTCACTTATATCTTCTGGAGTATGAATAATAATATCATCCAAAGCAGGTTTGGAAGAGTGTCAACTCTAGGAACTAGTGATCCTGCTATTCCGAATGAGAAGAATTTTGCTTATGTGGAGAGTAGAAAAAATTCTATGCTTGTAGATCATGAAAAGAATGCTTTATGTGATGGTTATGTTGTTGAATTCATTCATGATGCTACTGAAAATTATTATGAAGGAGGAATATATGCTTGTAGGAGTTGCAATAATATCAAGTTTCCTCTCTATGTGCTTAAAGTTTTGAAGTTATCATTGTTTTCCTTCCTATGCTAGTTGATTCTTGTTCCCATAAGTTGTGTACTCACAAAATCCATAGGAATAGGAAGTGGGTTAGGTTTAAATTTGCTAGTCATATTCTTCATGATGCTCTCTTTATGTTTCAATTCTCATCTTTTATATGAGCATCATTGAAATCATCATGCCTAGCTAAAAGGCATTAAAGAAAAGCGCTTGTTGGGAGACAACCCAATATTTACCCTTATTGTTTTTGTGTGTTTACATGATTAAGATACTATAGTAATCATGTTTTATAGCTTTTGTTTCAATAAAGTGCCAAGTAAGACCTTTGGGAAGACTTGGGTGAAAGTTAATGTGATCTTGCTGTAAAAAACAGAAACTTTGCGCTCACGAGATTAGCTGCCATTTTTTATAGAAGAGTGATTTGGTCCTGATTCTTTTTGCAGAATGTTAATAGACAAATTCCTCACGTCCACCAATTTATTTCATAATTCTTTGAGTAGCATAAGTATGGTTGGTGTTCAGATCATTACAGACTGTTCTGTTTCTGACAGATTCTGTTTTCATTGCATAGTTTGCTTGTTTTCAAGTTTCTATGACTTATATTTCTCAATATAAATTGTAGAAATGATATGGTACAGTAGTAATTGTGTGAGAACAATTATGATCCTTGTCTTTGACAGTACCAAAGTGAATTGTTTACCCTTTATCATACTAACCTATCTCACGAAGTTCTGTTAAGTTTTGTGTGATTGAAGTTTTCAAGCTTTGGGTGAGATATTGATATGAAGAGAATAAGGAGTGGAAAGACCCTAAGCTTGGGGATGCCCAAGGCACCCCAAGGTAATACTCAAGGAAGACTCAAGCGCCCAAGCTTGGGGATGCCCCGGAAGGCATCCCGTCTTTCGTCTTCAAAACTATCGGTATACCTTACTCGGACCTATATTTTTATTCGTCACATGATATGTGTTTTGCTTGGAGCGTATTTTCAATTATACTTGATCTTTGAATAAAATCATTGGATCTGTGAGGGAGTCCTGGATTAGGGGGTGTCCGGACAGCCGGACTATATCCCTTGGCCGGACTATTGGATTATGAAGATACAAGATTGAAGACTACGTCCCGTGTCCGGAAGGGACTTTCCTTGGCGTGGAAGGCAAGCTTGGCGATACGGATATGAAGATCTCCTACCATTGTAACCGATTTTGTGTAACCCTAACCCTCTCCAGTGTCTATATAAACTGGAGGGTTTTAGTCCGTAGGACAACGTACACATCAACAATCATACCATAGGCTAGCTTCTAGGGTTTAGCCTCTTCGATCTCGTGGAAGATCTACTCTTGTACTACCCATATCATCAATATTAATCAAGCAGGACATAGGGTTTTACCTCCATCGAGAGGGCCCGAACCTGGGTAAAACTTCGTGTCCCTCGCCTCCTGTTACCATCCGGCCTAGACGCATAGTTCGGGACCCCCTACCCGAGATCCGCCGGTTTTGACACCGACATTGGTGCTTTCATTGAGAGTTCCTCTGCGTCGTCGCCGTCAGGCTCGATGGCTCCTACGATCATCAATAACGATGCAGTCCAGGGTCAGACCTTCCTCCCCGGACAAATCTTCGTCTTCAGCGGCTTCGCACTGCGGGCCAATTCGCTTGGCCGTCTAGAGCAGATCGAAAGCTACGCCCCTGGCCGTCAGGTCAGATTTGGAAGTTTAAACTACATGGCTGACATCCGCGGAGACTTGATCTCCGACGGATTCGAGCCACTGCCGAGCGCGCCACTCTGTCATGACGAGCACGATTTAGCTCTGCTGCCGAACAGTGCCCTGGAGGCCGCACCCGCGTCAGCTCCGACCCTTAATACGGAGCCAACTGCACCGATCGAGGATGGGCGGTTGGACGCCACCTCGGGGGCTGTGATCTTAAAGGCGATTGAGCCGAACGCCAGCCCCGCACTCTGCAAAACTCATGATTCCAAGGAGCCGGACTCCTCTCCGGACTCCGAACCATTCGCGCCTCTACCGATCGAATCCGATTGGGCGCCGATCATGGAGTTTACTGCCGTGGACATCTTTCAGAACCCGCCCTTCGGCGATACTATGAAATCACTAAAGTCTCTCTCTTTATCAAGAGAGCCCTGGCCGGACTACGGTCAGCGAGATTGGAATACAGACGATGAAGAAATTCAAAGCCCACCCACCACCCACTTTGTAGCCACCGTCGACTATTTAACCGACATGCTCGACCTCGACTCCGAAGACATCGACGGTATGGACGCCGATGAAGGAGACGACGAAGAACCAGCGCCTATTGGGCCCTGGAACGCCACCTCGTCATATGACGTATACATGGTGGACGCACCAAAAGATGATGACGAGGAGCGGAAGGACGCACCGAAGGCTTGTTCCCTCGAAAAGCAGTCAAAGCGGCGACGCAAGCGCCACCCCAAATCCCGCCCCCACAGAAATAGTGATCACACAGACCCAGCGCTGGAGCAGGGCGAACCGCTGCCGGACAACGGCAATCCGAATAATCAAACCGAACAAACAAATCCTATCAAGGATCATGGTCTGGATGACATAACGCCGGACAGGCACCCGGAGCAGCAGACTGCCCGTAAAAGGCTTGTTGCCACCGCGAGGAGTCTGAGAAAGAAGAAGCAAAGGCTCAAGGCCGCGCAAGACACACTCCAAATCAGATGGAGTAAAATACTCAACACAGCAGCAAGGTATGGTGACAATCGCCCCTACAAGAGCTACCCAAAGCGGAAACTGCTACCCGAATTCGATGAGGAGGCCTCAGACCCCCCACAACCAAATATCAAAGCAGCCACCTGGTCGGATGGACGACCCCTCTACCAACACAGAGCGGCATACAATGCCGCTCACCATACAACACGCAACCAATGCGAGGGCTCGCACCCAAAGAATGGTGCAACAAGATCCATCTATGGACCACGCAAGCGCGCCCCAGCATACAATGCAACACAACAAACATCCGGACAACACGGTACACCCAGCTACAGGGGTGTTGCACACCCCCTATGTGTCACCGGTGAGGTGCTGGACCACGAATTCCCAGAGGGATTCAAGCCCGTAAACATTGAGGCATACGACGAAACAACAGACCCTGGGGTCTGGATTGAGGACTACATCCTTCATATCCATATGGCTCGAGGAGATGACCTCCACGCCATCAAGTACCTACCCCTCAAGCTCAAGGGGCCAGCTCATCACTGGCTCAAAGGCCTCCCCGAAAGCTCCATTGGAAGTTGGGAAGAGCTCGAAGACGCCTTTCGGGCAAATTTTCAAGGGACCTATGTCCGACCTTCGGATGCGGACGATTTGAGTCATATAACTCAACAGCCCGGAGAGTCAGCCCGAAAGCTTTGGAACAGGTTTCTTACTAAAAAGAACCAGATTGTCGACTATCCGGACGCCGAAGCCTTAGCGGCTTTCAAGCATAGCGTCCGTGACGAATGGCTCGCCAGACACCTCGGACAAAATAAGCCGAGAACGATGGCCGCATTAACAAACCTCATGACCCGCTTTTGCGCGGGAGAGGACAGCTGGCTAGCCAGATGCAGCACCAGCGAGCCCAGTACATCTGAAGTTAGAGATGGAAACGGGAAATCACGGCGCAATAGCAATAACAAACGCCGGAATAAAGAAGACATCATGAAGGGCACGGCAGTAAATGCGGGATTCAAAAGCTCTCGGCCAGGGCAGAAGCCACCCCCTAAATGCACCAGGGATGAATTGTCCAGCCTCAACAAAATCCTAAACCAAGTATGTCAGATTCATAGTACCCCTGGTAAACCTGCTAATCATACCCACAGAGAATGTTGGGTCTTCAAGCAGTCCGGCAAGCTCAACGCCGTACATAAGGGGGAGGATACACCAAATGAAGACGAGGAAGAGCCCCCCAAGCAAGACACGGGGGAGCACAAGCAATTTCCACCAGAAGTCAAAACAGTAAACGTGTTACACGTAATCAAGGGAAAAAACAAGGCGGCACTCCCAGGAAAGTATACCCAAGCGCCTGTCACCACGAAGTCCTGCCAATGGTCATCTCAACCGATCACTTTTGACCATCACGATTACTCAGCAAGTATCCGACACGCAGGACGGGCTGCCCTAGTATTAGACCCAGTAATTGGCGGATATCACTTCACAAGGGTCTTGATGGACGGCGGCAGTAGCCTAAACCTAATATATCAGGATACAATCCGCGGGATGGGGTTAGACCCAACACAAATTCGCCATAGCAATACTACCTTTAAAGGAGTAACGACAGGCCCAGGGGCTCGTTGTATGGGCTCCCTCCTACTACAAGTTACATTCGGCTCCTCCGATAACTTTCGTCGCGAGCATTTAACTTTCCACATCGCTCCGTTTCAAACTGGCTATCAAGCACTGCTCGGACGCGAAGCTTTTGCTCGCTTTAACGCAATACCACACTACGCCTCCCTCACACTCAAGATGCCCGGTCATGTGGCATCATCACAGTGCACGGAAATATCAAGCGATCTCTATGCGCCGAAGAGAGTGAGGCTGCCTTGGCCGCCGCACACTAAAGGCGCCGGGACAAGCGAAAGCATCCAATAGGTCGTCAAGACCTCAGTACAACTAATCAAGTCCGGCGCCGCTATTTATACGAAAATAAGTGGTCACACCCCTATTTGTCAATACAAGGGGCTCAACGCGCGCAGACAAGTGGCAATTTCTTATCATCTTGAATTATACATAGTTTCTTTGAAAACTATCCTTTTGCACGACAACTTTTTCACTTAACTTCCTCTCTTTTACAGACGATCATCATGCTACACCCATCCAGGATACGGCACAACGGAGACACAGGCGCAGAAGTGCAGCAGGGACCCGCTCCAAGGATTCTTTTTAGATTAAGACCCTGCGTAAACCTTTTTTTACTGTCTCTTGTTGATACATATCCACCATTGAGAAGGATGCTGACGTCTTGGCATGTGGCCACGCCAGAACAATGCACGTGCCTGGACACACGGGGCTTCTTACGAAGGCCACCATTTAGGCCCGGTTTATACCACAAAGACCGAATACCTTAGGGAGTGTTCGGCGTCGCGAGTTTGGCCCTATATGCATCAGCTCGGAATCATTGTCTTTGGTCAAATGTTGGGTTTGCCCGGCTCCTGTGTTTTGGTGCCTTACTTTCCGCCTCGCCGGCTAAGGTAGCACCAGGAGAACTACTGCGATTGTGCCCTGGTTCATCCGGACGAGCACCTTAGTAGAGAAAGCTGAAAACTGACTGTCATGATATAGCGTGAGATTGGTCAACCACTCGATGACCTGTGGGAATGTTAGAATTCCTCCGCCTTAACGAAGGGCCGTTTCCCGGCCAGGCATGTATGCACCCCGAGATCGGGAGAGTGCGGAGCCACCAGGGGCTATCTAGTAGCCCCACTATGAAACTCCTATGGCTAAGTGAAAGTGCTAAAGCATCATAGTCCGGTTGCCTCGCTCGCTCCGCTATCACCTCCTTAATTGGACCAAGACGTTGGGTTAAGTGTGAATGCGTGTTTTTGCGAGCACCTCCGCATTATATGCGTGAGGGTTGAAGCCGACGGCTGCAATCTTTCAGGTTATACACATGTATACATAAACGGCCGCCCAGGAGGCATCATATTACGTTTAGGCAAAAGTATAAAAATAGCCTTATAAAAATTTATAAAAGCATTTCGCTTACAATGAGATTACATATCACTCAAACATAATATTTTTTGAGCACTGGGTCTCTATCAAACGGGCACCCTCAAGAACTTCTCCAAAGTAGTGCTCGGCAGCCTTTTGACCTATAGCCGAATCCCGCGCTGCAACATTGGTAGCATCCATCTCCGCCCAATATGCCTTAACACGGGCAAAGGCCATCCGTGCGCCCTCTATGCACGCCGACCTCCTCATCGCATCAATACGCGGCACCACGTCAAGGACCTGCTGCACCAAGCTGAAATAATTGTTCGGTTTTGGCCTTCCCGGCCATAGCTAATCCACAACAGACCTCATAGAGAGTCCGAACAACCTATTTAGTTCGGCCCACTCGGCTAATTGGTCAGTCAATGAAAGTGGACGCTCGGGAGAATGGAATTGCCTCCAAAACAGCTGGTCTACTCCATGGTATGTCTGACCCTGGAAGTACTTGGCCGCATCGGCAGCGCTCGCCGCCAAATCCGTATACACATCCTCCGAACTCCACAGCCGATCCAGAGGGGCATACCGTGGATCTCCGAATTTCCTCCGCAACATAAAGGATTTCCCAACTACAATATCCCCGGCTTCCCGCAGCTCCTCCTTCTTTGCCCTCATAGCAGAGCGGAGATCCTTTTTCGTCGCAGCAGCCTTCTCAAGGTCCGATGCCTTCGCTTGGTTTTCCTTTTCAAGAACCCAGCAACGGTCGGCGGCGGCTTTTAATTCTATAGCCATCTTGGCCATCTTGTCTCGGGTCTCGCCATGCGTGGCCCTCTCGGCTTGCAACTCTTCGGCCGCCTTCACAACAGCCGCATTACCTAACCTTGCTTGTTCCTTGGCTCGGGCAAGTTCTGCCCGCAAGGCTTCAACAGTGGTAGCTCCATCTGCAGTCACAACATATTTAAAATACTGGCATCATGCGGCTCTTCCTATGTGGCGTTTACCAGATATTGACACTTACCCTGTGCCTCGTCAAGCCTTTTGTTAACAAGCTCAATGTCGGCGTCTGCCGCATCCAACTGCCGTTCTAAATGGGCAAACTCGCTAGTCCGGCTAGCCACCGGCAGTATGGTTATTTCCCGGGAATATGATCCTCTGTTCGTCGTCGTTTCCGATGACAACCAGAGTCTCAGGGGCTACTATCTACACAGGGCACACCTAGAAAGTGCAGGATTATCATACATTCTTTTACATACCTCAAAGCCTGTCAGTAGACTCATAAAAGCTTCATGCAATCTGCTTTCGGCGGATGATATTCTCTCCATCACCATATTCATCATCACACGGTGTTCATCTCAGATGGCCGCTCGCCCCACCAACTCCCTCAGAACATCCGATCACACACTAGACGGGGTCGGACTCTTTTGTTTGCTCCCTTCGGGAGCTGGACACTGGGAGCTTCGGGGGTCAATGGGATTATCTTCTGGCCTCACCGGACTCGGAGAGGCCCTCCGCGACGACACTTCAGGGTCGCCCACTTCTGGAGCGGAGGAGTCCGGAGGAGGCATTTCACTCTCCATCATCTCTGGAAGAAGATCCCTCGAAGATGAGCTCATTTGAGAGGGGCTAAGGCCCGAACTGCAAAATATATGCGGTGGTTATTTTCTCAGAAGAAAAAGATGGCATATCGGTACTATTAAAGGTATTTCGGGTCACTTACGACTCGTGGGAGAATTGATCCCCCCGCGGACTTTGTGCGGCAACAGCGCCCCCCAAGGTGGGACCCTCTGTGGGAGACTTCTTCTCCCGTTTGGAAGCTTCGGCTTCCGAATCCCCGGGCGCAGTCCTTTTCCTCTTCTGGTCGCCTTCCCTCATGGAGATGCTCGCTCCCTCGGCTAGAATGGGCAGCGTTGGGGGCCCGCGTCCGCCCGCATTATCCTCCACAGTATCTTCCTTCAAGGGCTCCGGGCAAGGTGCGGTCTGGAGCATCTTTTCCAATACCGGATTTTCCAAACCCTCAGGGAGGGGGGCCGAACACCAAATCAACTTCGCCTTTGTTAGCCAGTCCTGGTCAAAAAGCAAACTCTCAGAAATAACTTCGTAACAAAGTAGAGATAGTATGTTCGGCCAGAAGATGCCTTACCTGTTCGGCGGCGCGGTTACTACTCAGACCCATGTCCTTGGTAATTTCCGGACACTCCATCTGAGGTCCGAAGAATGACTTGTACATCTCCTCGTGCGTCAGGCCGAGAAAATTTTGAATAGCAGGCGGTCCCTCGGGATTAAACTCCCACAAGCGAAGAGGCCGGCGTTTCCAAGGCTGGACTTGACGAACCAGCATAACCTGTATCACCGCAACCAAACTGAAATCTCCATTGAAGAGATCTCGAATGCGGCCTTGCAGTATAGGCACATCCTTGACTGGACCCCAGCTCAGACCTCTGCTGATCCGCGACATCAGCTGTGGTGGGGGCCCAAGCGGAACACAGGGGGGGCCGCCCACTTCGCACTTCTAGGAGCCGTGATGTAGAACCACTCCTGTTGCCACAATTCAGACACCTCTGGGATGGAACCTTTGGGCCATGGAGCTCCCGTCATCTTGCGTATTGAGGCACCTCCACACGCTGCATGTTGCCCCTCGACCAGCTTCGGCTTCACTTCAAAGGTCTTGAGCCATAGGCCAAAGTGGGGGGTAACCCGGAGGAAGGCCTCGCACACGACAATAAATGTCGTGATATGAAGAAAGGAGTCCGGAGCTAGATCATGAAAATCTAGCCCGTAGTAAAACATCAAACCCCTGACGAAAGGATCCAGGGCAAGGCCTAGACCTCGGAGGAAGTGGGAAACGAACACGACGTTCTCGTTGGGTTCGGGGGTGGGCAGGGCCTGCCCTCGGGGAGGCAGCCGATGCAAAATCTCGGCAGTCAGATATCTGGCCTCCCTCAACTTCTTGATGTCTTCTTCCATGACGGAGGAAGGCATCCATCGGCCTTGAAGGCTAGATCCGGACATGACTGAAGGTTCGGGGTGCCTGACCTGAACTTCGGGCGTTTGAGCTTGAGGTGGGGGAAGGATTCGATTGAGCATGGGAGGGAAAAATAAAAGCCTTGTCCCCTTTATAAAGAGGGTGAATATCAAGCGTCCTCTTCGTGTCCGTTTGGACTTGCCTATAATCTAGGAGTCCTAGAAGCGGTTAGGTTACCCACGCCCGTATTGATGAGAATCCCGGGATAAGGGGACACGATCTCTGCTTTAACAAGACGTGCCAAGGAAACCGCCTCGCATGACGCGCTGAGGTGGGATAATGAAACGACTCGGATAAAGGCTTGGCCGTGGTGTGACACGCTACGGAATACGTCAGCAGATTAGATTGGTGTAAATATTATTCTCTCTATGGCAATATGTGGAAACTTATTTTGCAGAGCCGGACACTATCTTCGTGTTCAAAATCTTCTATGAAGTACTTGGAGGAGAACCCGCCTTGCAATGCTGAAGACAATCTGCACATCGGACTCGTCGTCATTGAAGCCTGGTTCAGGGGCTACTGAGGGAGTCCTGGATTAGGGGGTGTCCGGACAGCTGGACTATATCCCTTGGCCGGACTGTTGGATTATGAAGATACAAGATTGAAGACTCCGTCCCATGTCTGGAAGGGACTTTCCTTGGCGTGGAAGGCAAGCTTGAAGATACGGATATGAAGATCTCCTACCATTGTAACCGACTTTGTGTAACCCTAACCCTCTCCGGTGTCTATATAAACCGGAGGGTTTTAGTCCGTAGGACAATGTACACATCGACAATCATACCATAGGCTAGCTTCTAGGGTTTAGCCTCTTCGATCTCGTGGTAGATCTACTCTTGTACTACCCATATCATCAATATTAATCAAGCAGGACGTAGGGTTTTACCTCCATCGAGAGGGCCCGAACCTGGGTAAAACTTCGTGTCCCTCGCCTCCTGTTACCATCCGGCCTAGACGCACAGTTCGGGACCCCCTACCCGAGATCCGTCGGTTTTGACACCGACAATCTGAATTATTAAATAAAAAGAATCCTCCCATGGCTAGTTAATTATTTGACTACTCAGTGTCCTTCACTATTATCTTTTGGAGTAGTTTGTCATTTACTTAGGTGCTTCACGTATATCCTATGAGTAAATGGTTGAATAATTGAATATCATAAATCTGAATTTATATATGTTTCATATGCTTATACCATGGGGAGTAATGACTTCACATAGAATAAGTATAGGTAGTAAACTTATTGAAATTTAGCAAACGTAGAATTGGTCATTTGAACAATTCATGAAAGAATATTGAAGGAAGAGAGATTTCACATATAAAAATACTATCTTGGACATCTTTTGTAATTGTGAAAACTCATTAAAATATGACATGCTAAAAGGTTGATGTCGAACAAGGGAGACAACATAATGGGTTATGTTTTCTTATATCCAAAATAAAGTATATTGTCTTGGATCATCCAACATGTTGATCTTGCTTTTTCCCCTCATGCTAGCCAAATTCTTTGCACCAAGTAGAGATACTACTTGTGCTTCAAACATTCTTTAAACCAGTATTGCCATGAGAGTCCACCATACCTACCTATGGATTGAGTAAGATCCTTCAAGTAAGTTGTCATCGGTGCATGCAATAAAAATTGCCCTCTAAATATGTATGATCTATTAATGTGGAGAAAAGAAGCTTTATACTATCTTGTGATGTGGAAGAAATAAAAGCGACGGACTGCGTAATAAAGGTCCATATCACAAGTGGCAATATAAAGTGACGTTCTTTTGCATTAAGATTTCGTGCATGCAACCATAAAAGCGCATGACAACCTCTGCTTCCCTCTGTGAAGGGCCTATATTTTACTTTTATCTTCTACCTTATGCAAGAGTCATGGTGATCTTCACCTTTCCTTTTTACATTTTATCCTTTGGCAAGCACATTGTGTTGGAAGGATCATGATATATATATATATATATATATATATATATATATATATATATATATATATATATATATATATATATATATATATATCCAATTGGATGTAAGTTATCATGAACTATTATTGTTGACATTACCCTTGAGGTAAAAGGTTGGGAGGCGAATCTATAAGCCCTTATGTTTCTTTGTGTCCGATTAAAACTTTGAACCCATAAATATCACGTGAGTGTTAGCAATTGTGAAATATTAAATGATAGTTGAGTATGTGGAGTTTGCTAAATCCATGAATTGGAATTGTTTGATGACTGAGAATATAGTTTGTTAGTTTCAAGAAATTTTGTGATCTATACTTTAACCTGTGAATAGCTTGTTAATTGATCATGAAAAGTTTTGTGAAGATGAGCTACTATTATGATATATAATGATGCTAGAAAAAGTGATTGGAAGTATCATTGATCAAACTTATGCACTTGTTAGCATTCACACTTCATAAATTATTTCTTTTATCATTTACCTACTCGAGGACGGGCAGGAATTAAGCATGGGGATGCTGATACGTCTCCAACATATCTATAATTTATGAAGTACTCATGCTATTATATTATCAACCTTGGATGTTTTATATGCATTTATATGCTATTTTATATGATTTTTGGGACTAACCTATTAACCTAGTGCCCAGTGCCAGTTTCTGTTTTTCCTTGTTTTTGAGTTATATAGAAAAGGAATATCAAACGGAGTCCAATTGACGTGCCAATTTTTGATGATTTTTCATGGACCAAAAGAAGACCCCGGAGTAAAAGAGTTGGGCCAGGAGAGTCCCGGGGCATCCACGAGGGTGCCCCCCTGGCGCGTGGGCCTGTCTCGTGGACGCCTCGGGCACCTCCTTGACGTGAGGCCGACGCCCAAAAATTCCTATAAATACAGAAACCTCGGAAAATTAACCTAGATCGGGAGTTCCGCCGCCAGAAGCCTCCGTAGCCACCGAAAACCAATATAGGCCCTCTCTGGCACCCTGCCGGAGGGGGCCATCATCACCGGAGGGCATGGAGGAGGATCCCGAAGGGGCCATCATCACCATGAAGGCAAAGGACCAGAGGGAGAACTTTTCCCCATCTAGGGGGGAGGCCATGGAGGAGGAAGCACAAGGGGGAGAACCTCTCCTCCTCTCTCTTGGTGGCATTGGAGTGCCAGAGGGAGGGGAATCATCGCCGCGGTGATCTTCTTCATCAACATCACCATCATCATCACCATCCTCATGTCTTTTACGCGGTCCACTCTCCCGCACCCCGCTGTAATCCCTACTTAAGCATGGTGCTTTATGCCACATATTATGATCCAATGATGTGTTGCCATCCTATGATGTTTTGAGTAGATATCTTTTGTCTTTGCGTTGACTGATGATCTAGATTGGTATGACTTGTATCTTTTACTTTGATGTTGTCCTATGGTACCCTCCGTGTCGCGCAAGCGTGTGGGGTTCCCGCTGTAGGGTGTTCCAATACATTCATGATTCGCTTATAGTGGGTTGGTGAGTGACTGAAACACAAACCCGAGTAAGGGGGTTGTTGCGTATGGGAATAAAGAGGACTTGATGCTTTAATGCCATGGTTGGGTTTTACCTTAATGATCTTTAGTAGTTGCGGATGCTTGCTAGAGTTCCAATCATAAGTGCATATGATGCAAGTAGACAAAGTATGTTAGCTTATGCCTCTCCCTCATATGAAACTGCAATAGTGATTACCGGTCTTGTTAACAATTGCCTAGGACAATTCTGCACACCGATCCACCATTATTCCACACTCTCTATTTATAATATTTAGTAATATATTCTAACTTTATGATAACATCCCCTACTTTTATATTTTATTTCTCCGATATCATGCAAAGTTATCCTCTTCATACCCACAATGTAGTTTTATTTTTCGTTTCTAGTTGGAAGCAAACGTTCGGTGTACGTAGAGTCGTATCACTGGCAGATAGGGCTTGAGAGAATATTGATCTTACCTTTAGCTCCTTGTGGGTTCGACACTCCATAATTTTCAGTTCCACCTTTGGAAATTGCTACGATGGTTCCCTACACTTGGGGATTATCATCCTCCTAGTACGCCAGGGAAGCGGTGCCTCGGTGTTTATCTTAGAGGCGTGTGGGGCCTAGAGCTACTAGCGCCCGATCTAGAGGTCGGCCGGGATTAAAGGGCTGGCCTAGGGGCGCTGCCAAGCACGGTAGTGGTGTGAGGTCGAGGCGAGGGCGGGGTGGCAGAGGCAGGGGTTTAGGCCGGTGGTCGCTGGCAGTTCGAGAAAGATCGTCAACAGTGACCGGCGGGGGGTAGACGAAGGCCATCTGCCCATTCCTTATAGATCGGACGGTTCATTAAAAAAATTGACTGACCTATTTATTTTCAGTCGACTGTTATCTTGATATGACCACATGTGGTGGTGTGCTGGAGGAGTACCTGCATTTCCTGTGCTCATATATTACAAAATCATACGGAGTAGAATCTAATTTTGTTTGCCATGCAATGTTGTAGAGCTATCATATGTCTCCTATCATTTATTCTTCAGCCACCTGCTATCTGCTACTTTTACAGTGCACTAGTTCTGCACACACTTCACCCATACTCTCACTATTGTGTTTTTATGCAAGGTTATTTCAGAGTGTGCCTCAAGAGAAGCAGAAAAGAAAAGAGAGAAGTTGCTCCAGCTTTCTACGCGGGTAAGCACGACACGTTACAGCGCTATAAATGGTGTAGTGTTAGCAGATGGAGACGGTAAACGTAGCTCTGGAGTTGATGACCTCGCTCGCAATGAACCACCATCCCAGGTGCTTGCTTTAACTCCGTGGTGTCATATGTGGTTGCATGTTCCATATGGTGTCTAGCTTGTCTTCGAAAGGCCGTAGTCGGTCTTTATTAAGATAAGGAAAGATATTTTTTACATGAACCACCATCCCGTGAGCACCAGAAGACAAATAGCTAGTCAGGACACTGGCCGAGCCAATGACAAGCCCAGCAAAGACAGGCATCACCTGGAAGCCAACTAAAAAGCCGCGATGGTGGCGAAGCAGCCCGCCTCCCACCAGACTCTCCGGTCCTAGATGATCATGCTCACCACTCCAGCCGGATGTCTAGCTTGTATTGCTTCCAATTTGGTTAAATTTCATTTGCTTAGCTTACACATTATACCTTTGAATATGACATGTCTTTCTGTTTTTGGTACATACTAGTCCATCTTTGTATTAACCATGTTCTTATATAAAACTATTTTTTCTTGTGTATCCCTCATCAATCACTTATGATGAGGCAGTCAGGCAAGTGGACTACTCATTTAAAGAATGCAGCGTCAGTCTCCCGACATGATTCTCAAGAAACAGCAAGGCTAGATGAAGATAGTGAACGTAGCTCTGTAGTTGATTACCGCATTTCCCCTACACTAGCATCGCAGGTGCTTGCTCTAACTTGGCAGCGTGATATGTGGTTGCATGTTGCATATGGTGTCTAGATTGTAAATCGTCCAATCTGGTTAAACTGCATGTGGCATTCTGCTTAGCTTATACATTATACCTGTTAATGTGACATGCCTTCTTGTATTTAGTACATAGTACATCTATCTATTAAGCATGTCCTTACATAAAACTATTGTTTTTTTGTATCCCGCATCAATCAATATGACAAGACACCTTTAGTATATGTAGTGCGATATTAGTTGCATCTTTCATATGATTTATAGCATGCGCTGCTTCTAATTTGTTGAAATTCCATTTATGATGAGACGCTTTTAACTTGGCAGAGTCATATTGGTTGCATCTTTCATGTGGTGTCTAGCTTGCATTGCTTCTTATTTGTTGGAATGGTTTCTGCTTAGTTTACACAAACAGTTGTGAACATGCCATGCCGTCCTGTTTTTCATACATATTCCATCCTGGTATCATGTGTTTGCCTTACATCAAAGTAGTGATTGTTAGTATTATGCATGAATGAGTTCTGAAGAGAGAATTTTATTGTTTTTTCTTGTCGGTCTTACCTGACAATTCAAAATCAATAAAGCGGAAGGAAGTTAGCAAGGCAGCGGATAAAGGTGCTCCTTCCAAATGGAGGGCCTCTACAGTTTCTACTCCTCGACCCCCCAAGATGATTTCCAAGACAACACATGCATAGACACTCAACGTAGTTGTGTTTATGATGAGCACGTATCCCCTAGTGCACCATCACCGATGCTCCCTCTAACTTCGCACCATTATATGTGGTTGCATGATATGTGTGATTTCTAGCTTGTATTGCTTCTAATTTTGTTGAATTCCATCTGCTTACTTTACACATTATACTTGAATAAGACACGTGTTCCTGTTTCTAGAACATACAATATCGTCTATCACACCATGTTCTTACATCAAATTACTATTTGTGTAACCTGCAACAATCACTTATCATAAGACACGTTTGACTTTGGAGTGTGATATAGGTTACATTTCACATTCTTTTCTATCTTGTACTGCTAATTTGTTGAAATGGCACTTATGACGAGACAATTTTAACTTGGTAGAGTGATATTCGTTTCATCTTTCATATGGTGTCTAGCTTTCATTGCTTCTAATTTGTTGAAATGCCTTCTCCTTAGTTTACACATCATAAGCTGTGAATATGCAATGGCACTAATGACGAGAGACCTCTAACTTGGTAGTGTGATGTTGTTTGCATCTTGCATATGATTTATTTCTTATACTGCTTCACATTTGTCTAAATGCCATTTATGATGAGACACTGTTAACTTGGCAGAGCGATATTTGCAGCATCTTTCATATGGTGTCTACCTTCCATTGCATTGCTTCTAATTTAGTGAAATGTCTTCTGCTTAGTTTACACATCATAGTTCTGGTTATCTCTTCCGTCCTGTTTTTTGTACATATTACATCCTCCTATCATGTGGTTGTCTAACATCAAAGTTCAGTTTGTCCGTATCACACATCAATTTGTTCTGAAGAACTAAATTGTTATTCGTTTTTCTTGTCGGCTTGACTTAACATGGCACAGAGAAAGAGGAAGAAACACAAAATGGCAGGGAACGGGAATCGGAAGAATCCTGCAGATTCTGCTGGTACTGATGATGCAATAGAACATCAAAGTCCAGCGGAAAATTCTACAAACAGGGTATCTCATGCTACACGAGCTGCAGAAAAAGCCAAACAGAAATAAATAGCTGCCACCAAACAAGCAGAGACATCCCTAGTTCTTGCAACACCTTCCAAAGTACTACCAGCTGCACGAGTTACTCGTGCATCAACTGAGCTAGCAGCATGTTCCCAAGCTCCCTTGCCACCTGACACTACTTCCCAAGCACTCTTGACACAAGACGAGTTGGCAAGTTAAGATGAACCTTATGAGCTTCAACAGCAAGAAGAGTTGCTGGAGTCAAGTTACAGTTGCATGCTTCTTTATATGTAGTCTCACAGTTTGATGTACACTAACACTTCCTATGTTCGTTGTTGGACTAGCACCTAGGCGCAAGAGGAAACAAACATCAGGGATAATGCTCGATAGGTTAATTAAATCTAGAGGAGGAAGAATGGAGATCCGTTTTGAGGCAGGTTTAAAAAGGCCACGTGTTGCTACAGAGTGAGCCAAGTTAGTATCAGAGGCAGCGGTTGCCGTTAGGTGTCATGTACGTATCCTCCCAACATGGATTCAATACAGGAATGACAAAGACGAAACCCAGTTCAACACCTTCCTCGACCATTTATCTGTAAGTATGGTTATGTATGGAAACTAGTAATATCGTCTTGCTCTGTCCCATACTTTCTAGGTTGCTGATAATGAGACTCCCATAATTTTCAACAGATGAGGTTCAAGTTGGATAGCCAAGATGATGCAACCAGACAAGCTTGCACCCATGTTTTCAAGTCTGCTTTGCAACAGTATCGGTATAACTTGAGGAAAACTCACATTGAAGGCAAGGCTAACAGTGAACTTTCCCAAACATCTCAAGTGGAAAAATATATCAGATGAAGACTGGTGGGGCCTCGTTAAACACTGGTCTGATCCGAAGTATTAGGTACATTATATATATGTGATTAGATCACATGTTGAAGTCCTATTTACGCATGTGCCACACAAATCTATCTTCTTGTAGGTGAACTGTTCAAAGAACAAGGCCAACCGTACGAAAGTGAAATTCCAACAGACGATAGGATCTCGTAGCTATATTGCACACTACGAGGCTCTTGTAATTAGCTGTTGTTTCACTCTTTTCGCTGTACCATATTATCATATCTATATTGACTTGTTCCAAATGCAGAGGAAAGCCCGCAAGGACCAAAAAGTACCTGAACCAAATGATGTAGAAATCTTCAATGACTGTCACACCAGCAAGAAGAAGGGTATGACTACACCAGTCAAAGCCGTTGTTGTAAGTCCTTAATCCTCATGCCTTTTAACTACTACTTACTCTGACTTGTGCCTTGAACTGCATGGTTTGCAGCCAATGTCTATTACTCTTTTCAATTTTATACACAATTGTCTTAGCGTATCATTGCACCTTACAAGGTTTAAAAGAGAGGAGTGGTGTTCCTTTGATCTTGACCTGTAATCCAGTTCCGTGTTGGACTTGCCCACACAACGTTACAATTGCCTGTTTGTCTGTTCTTAGTTGTTTTGTGATATGAATGATGTCATACTATGCTTACTATATTATAAACTTCGTCTCTTTATCCTTAGCCCTCAATACAATGTGAAGAAATAGACAATACATTAGTGGCGGTACATGGTCATATGTTTGGAACCTGGTTTTATTATGTACTTTGCAATAAAATACAACTAATATTTTACATGGGTTCACTAGAATAAGTTCTGTATATAGACCCAAGCTATTTTGTTTGGTTTTGCTGCCTCCTTAATATCTTATGTTCTGGTACTACTAATGTAAAACCTCAACTTTTCAGCGAGCTATGGAAAAAATGGTGGAACCGCCACCTTTTGAAGGTGGCGAGGCAACTATAACCGCAATGTCAGCTCTTGCTGCAGTGGGTCAGTACCTGTCCACTAACAGTGCCAAAAGGATGTTCCTGCATAATACTGGGTTGGTTGTTAAGGCAAACTCGTCCAAACTGTCTCATGATCAAGATATGCAAGCTCAAAATAATGTTGTATCTGCGCTCCAGACACAAGTCCATTCCCTAACAGAGACCCTTTGTGAAACAAGGAGCGACATTGTTCGATGTTGTCAAGATACGCATGGTTTTGAAACCAGACTATCAGACATTTGCTATGTTGTTCAAGAGCCTAGGAGAACTGAAGGCGAAGGTTATGGTGCTCCATCGGACAATACATCATGAAAACATAATAGTCAGGTCAAATGAACTGAGCTTCTGAACTTCTGGTGGTGCATTTATCTGCTAGACTATTAACTTTTATGCCAACCTTCCTTTTGTTTTATATAGTTGTAATTTGTTTTGGTGCGATACAAAATTTGTTCTTAACATGCAGCCACCGGCTGAAGAAAACAGCAAGCCATTTTTGTATAGTGTAGGGTGTTCCCTATATTTGCACTGGTGGCGAACTTTGATGCCCACCGACTGTAGTTAACATGGGCCTCCTACGGGCCGTAGAAACAATGGGCCTTCTACGGGCCTTAGAAGGCCGTAGAAACAATGTGCCTTCTATGTGGGGTAGAAACAATGGGCCTTATATGGGCTGTAGACACAATGGGCCTTCTACGGGGCGTATCATCAATGGGCCTTCTATGGGCCGTATCATTAATGGGCCTTCTACGGGCCATATGATCGGTTGGCCAAACATGGGCCAATAACAGACCACATTATGGCCGTAAATGGGCTAGAGTTGAAATCTTCCGTTCATGGCCGACCATAACGGGCCGTCGTTAATCAGCCGTATTTGATGACGCTATGAAAACGGCCCAACGTATTAACGAGCCACAAACGGGCCGACTGTAACCACGGGCTGAATTTGGCCCACAAGCAGAAAATGACAGTAACAGGCCGTAAGTAAATGAATGCTAGAAATGAGCCCAATAATAAATGGCCCCTGAGAAGGCCAAAAGATAACATGGGCTGGAAACGGCCCAACGGAATAATGGATCATTAATGGGTATAAAGTGATACACTGTTCATTACGGGCCAGTTTTACCACGGGCCGTTAATGGGCCGGGAGTAATAAGGGCCTCATATGGGCCAAAAGACGTCATGGCCCATACATGGGCCGGAAGTTAAAACGGGTTGGAATTATATTGGACGGCCCAGATGATGCTACTGGGCCTAATTCGGATAGGTCATAAACGGGCCCTGGGTTAGCGGGCTGTAAATGGGCTATATGCGAACAAGTCGTTAACAGGCTTGCCGTGGGCCGGCCCACCACCTTTTGACCAAGTCAAATGGGCCAGCCTTTTCACAGGAATGGGCCTCTATTGGGCCGTGCCACGTGTCGACGTATCATAGGCGCTTTGGGTCCAATGAGTGTATGACATCTGTCCCAACGGTGAGCCGACATGTGTTTCCTCCAGCCAATGATGATTTTACACGTGGAAAATCCCCATTAGTCGGGGCTGTTAACGGGTTATCGGATCCAAAACTGGACCAGATAGCTTAACAACGTTCCATTACGGTGGATGCCACGTGTCGGTCACCCTTGACGAAAGCACTTCTGTGACGCGCAATTTATCGTCATGGAAGTGGACACTTCCGTGATGATAATTTTGGTAATGTCATGGAACACTTCTATGTCAGCACATGTATGACTATATTGATTCTGTCATAAAATCGTCATGGATGTACATGCATGACAGAAAACATGACCTACTGTGACAAACATGTATCATCACAGAAGTGTATTTTTTTGTAGTGGGAGTAGAGGGTTTGTCCTTCTTCCTCAGCTAATGCTTGAGGATGGAATTTTCCTCCTTCAATTCGACGATCTCCTGATCATGCTCCAGTGCCTTTTTTTGCATAAATCTTGCTTATTTACCTGTAAAAGGCAGAAGGGTATAAACTGAACCTTAGGCCTCTTTGCTATGTTGGGGAGGCTTGACTTCTTGAATTCCACATGCATGTCCCCAGGTTGAGGCAATGGGGTTTCATCCTCATCTGGGCTCGTCTCCTCCTTCTCCCTAGGATAGTAGTCTTCCTCTTCCTCCGTGGTCCAGCCATAATGCTCCACATCCCCATAGGACTTGGGGTTTGTGACAAAATCAGCAACATAGCTCTCACCCTCAGAGTCTTGGGATGATACATTTTCAGATCTATTAGGAAAACAACAAGAGAGGAAAACAGAAGATTTCTCCGTGATACGGTGGTCAATAGGTTCGGGGGGTATATAAATATTTTTTATCTTGGGAAACAAGCCAGTGATGTCTACTACACAACCTTCCTCTTGTAGACGTTGTTGGGCCTCCAAGTGCAGAGGTTTGTAGGACAGTAGCAAATTTCCCTCAAGTGGATGACCTAAGGTTTATCAATCCGTGGGAGGCATAGGATGAAGATGGTCTCTCTCAAGCAACCCTGCCACCAAATAACAAAGAGTCTCTTGTGTCCCCAACACACCCAATACAATGGTAAATTGTATAGGTGCACTAGTTCGGCGAAGAGATAGTGATACAAGTGGTATATGGATAGTAGATAATGGTTTTTGTAATCTGAAAATATAAAAACAGCAAGGTGACTATTGATAAAAGTGAGCGTAAACGGTATTACAATGCTAGAAAACAAGGCCTAGGGTTCATACTTTCACTAGTGCAAATTCTCTGAACAATAATAACATAATTGGATCACATAACTATCCCTCAACATGAAACAAAGAGTCACTCCAAAGTCACTAATAGCGGAGAACAGATGAAAAGAGATTATGGTAGGGTACGAAACCACCTCAAAGTTATCCTTTCTGATCGATCTATTCAAGAGTCCGTAGTGAAATAACATGAAGCTATTCTTTCCGTTCAATCTATAGTAGAGTTCGTACAAGAATAACACCTTAAGACACAAATCAACCAAAACCCTAATGTCACCTAGATACTCCAATGTCACCTCAAGTATCCGTGGGTATGATTATACGATATGCATCACATAATCTCAGATTCATCTATTCAACCAACACAAAGAACTTCAAAGAGTGCCCCAAAGTTTCTACCGGAGAGTCAAGACAAAAACGTGTGCCAAACCCTATGCATAGGTTCATGGGCGGAACCCGCAAGTTGATCACCAAAACATACATCAAGTGGATCAATAGAATACCCCATTGTCACCACGAGTATCCCACGCAAGACATACATCAAGTGTTCTCAAATCCTTAAAGACTCAATCCGATAAGATAAGTACAAAGGGAAAACTCAATCCATTACAAGAGAGTAGAGGGGAGAAATATCATAAGATCCAACTATAATAGAAAAGCTCGTGATACATCAAGATCGTGCCACCTCAAGAACACGAGAGAGAGAGAGAGATCAAACACATAGCTACTGGTACATACCCTCAGCCCCGAGGGAGAAATACTCCCTCCTCGGCATGGAGAGCACCGAGATGATGAAGATGGCCACCGGAGAGGGGTTCCCCCTCCGGCAGGGTGCCGGAACGGGTCTAGATTGGTTTTCGGTGGCTACGGAGGCTTCTGGCGGCGGAACTCCCGATCTATTCTGCTCACCGAAGTTTTTAGGGTATATGGATATATATAGGAGGAAGAAGTACATCGATGGATCTCCGGGCTGTCCACGAGGCAGGGGGGCGTGCCCCCACCCTCGTGGGCAGCCCGGGACTTGCTATGTCTTGAGCTTGCGTTGGTTTTCCCCGAAGAGGAAGGGATGATGCAGCAGAGTAGCGTGAGTATTTCCCTCAGTTTTTGAGAACCAAGGTATCAATCCAGTAGGAGGCCACACTCAAGTCCCTCGTACCTGCACAAAACGATAGCTACTCGCAACCAACGCGATTAGGGGTTGTCAATCCCTTCACGGTCACTTACGAGAGTGAGATCTGATAGATATAATATTTTTGGTATTTTTGGTATAAAGATGCAAAGTAAAAAAGTAAAGGCAAAGTAAAAAAGCAAAGCAAGATTAAAGTGATGGAGATTGATATGATGAGAATAGCCCCGGGGGCCATAGGTTTCACTAGTGGCTTCTCTCAAGAGCATAAGTATTCTACGGTGGGTGAACAAATTACTGTTGAGCAATTGACAGAATTGAGCATAGTTTTGAGAATATCTAGGCATGATCATGTATATAGGCATCACGTCCGTGACAAGTAGACCAAAACTATTCTGCATCTACTACTATTACTCCACTCATCGACCGCTATCCAGCATGCATCTAGAGTATTAAGTTAAAAACAGAGCAACGCCTTAAGCAAGATGACGTGATGTAGAGAGATAACTTCATGCAATATGAAATAAACCCCATCTTGTTATCCTCGATGGCAACGATACAATACGTGCCTTGCTGCCCCTTCTGTCACTGGGAAAGGACACCGCAAGATCGAACCCAAAGCTAAGCACTTCTCCCATGGCAAGAACTACCAATCTAGTTGGCCAAACCAAACGAATAATTCGAAGAGACTTGCAAAGATAACCAATCATACATAAAAGAATTCAGAGAAGATTCAAATATTATTCATAGATAGACTTGATCATAAACCCACAATTCATCGGTCTCAACAAACACATTGCAAAAATAAGATTACATCGAATAGATCTCCACAAGAGAGGGGGAGAACTTTGTATTGAGATCCAAAAAGAGAGAAGAAGCCATCTAGCTACTAACTATGGACCCGAAGGTCTGAGGTAAACAACTCACACTTCATCGGAGGGGCTAGGATGATGTAGAAGCCATCCGTGATGACGGCCCTCTCCGACGGAGCTCCGGAACAAGCCCCAAGATGGGATCTCATGGATACAGAAAGTTGCGGCCGTGGAATTAGGTTTTTGGCTCTTGTTCTGATTGTTTGGGGGTACGTAGGTATATATAGGAGGAAGGAGTACGTCGATGGAGCACCAAGGGGCCCACGAGGCAGGGGGCACGCCCCCCACCCTCGTGACCTCCTCTATGACTCCTTGGAGTAGGGTCCAAGTCTCCTGGATCACGTTCGGTGAGAAAATCACGTTTCCAAAGGTTTTATTCCGTTTGGACTCCATTTGATATTATGTTTCTCCGAAACACTGTAATAGGCAAAAAACAGCAATTCTGGACTGGGCCTCGGGTTAATAGGTTAGTCCCAAAAATAATATAAAAGTGGAAAATAAAGCCCAATATATTCCAAAACAGTAGATAATATAGCATGGAGCAATCAAAAATTATAGATACGTTGGAGATGTATCAGGCATCCCCAAGCTTAATTCCTGCTCGTCCTCGAGTAGGTAAATGATGAAAAGAGAATTTTTGATGCAGAGTGCTACTTGGCATAATTCCAATGCAAATCTTATTAATTGTGATATGAATATTCAGATTAGGAAGATTCAAGACAAAAGTTTATATTGACATAAAAATAATAATACTTCAAGCATACTAACAAAGCAATTATGTCTTCTCAAAATAACATGGCCAAAGAAAGTTATCCCTACAAAATCATATAGTTTGGCTATGCTCCATCTTCACCACACAAAGTATTTAAATCATGCACAACCCCGATGACAAGCCAAGCAATTGTTTCATACTCTAACTTTTTCAAAACTTTTTCAATCTTCACGCAATACATGAGCGTGAGCCATGGATATAGCACTATAGGTGGAATAGAATGGTGGTTGTGGAGAAGACAAAAAGGAGGGGAAGATAGTCTCACATCAACTAGGCGTATCAACGGGCTATGGAGATGCCTATCAATAGATATCAATGTGAGTGAGTAGGGATTGTCATGCAATAGATGCATTAGAGCTATAAATGTATGAAAGCTCAAAAAGAAACAAAGTGGGTGTGCATCCAACTTGCTTGCTCATGACGACCTAGGGCAATTTGAGGAAGCCCATCATTGGAATATACAAGCGAAGTTCTATAATGTAAAATTCCCACTAGTATATGAAAGTGATAACATGAGAGACTCTCTACTATGAAGATCATGGTGCTACTTCGAAGCACAAGTGTGGTAAAAGGATAGTAGCATTGCCCCTTTTTTTATTTTCTTTTTTGGGCCTTATTTTTTTTCTTTGGCCTTTATTTTATTTTATTTTATTGGGACAATGCTCTATTAAATGATGATCATCACACTTTTATTTATTTACAACTCAATGATTACAACTCAATTCTAAAACAAAGTATGACTCTATATGGATGCCTCCGGCGGTGTACCGGGATATGCAATGAATCAAGAGTGACAAGTATGAAAAAATTATGAACGGTGGCTTTGCCGCAAATACTATGTCAACTACATAATCATGCTAAGCAATATGACAATGATGAATGTGTCATGATGAACTATATGGTGGAAAGTTGCATGGCAATATATCTCGGAATGGCTATGGAAATGCCATAATAGGTAGGTATGGTGGCTGTTTTGAGGAAGGTATATGGTAGGTGTATGATACCGGCGAAAGGTGCGCGATATTAGAGAGGCTAGCAAAGGTGGAAGGGTGAGAGTGTGTATAATCCATGGACTCAACATTAGTCATAAAGAACTCATATACTTATTGCAAAAATCTAGAAGTTATCAAAGCAAAGTATTACGCGCATGCTCCTAGGGGGATAGATTGGTAGGAAAAGACCATCGCTCGTCCCCGACCGCCACTCATAAGGAAGACAATCAATAAATAAATCATGCTCTGACTTCATCCCATAACGATTCACCATACGTGCATGCTATGGGAATCACAAACTTTAACACAAGTATTCTTTAAATTCACAACTACTCAACTAGCATGACTTTAATATTATCACCTCCATATCTCAAAACAATTATCATGCTTCAATCTTTTCTTAGTATTCAACACACTCAAAAGAAAGTTTCACAAATCTTAAATACCAAGCATATTATTATTAAGTAAATTACCATGCTATTAAGACTCTCAAAATAATTTAAGTGAAGCATGAGAGATCAATAGTTTCTTCAAAACCGTGCTCTAAAAGATCTAAGTGAAGCACATAGAGCAAAACTACTTAGCTCAAAAGATCTAAGTGAAGCACATAGAGCAAAACTACTTAGCTCAAAAGATATAAGTGAAGCACATAGAGCAAAACTACTTAGCTCAAAAGATATAAGTGAAGCACATAGAGCAAAACTTACTTAGCTCAAAAGATATAAGTGAAGCACATAGAGTATTCTATCAAATTATAATTCATGTATGGCTCTCTCAAAAGGTGTGTACAGCAAGGATGATTGTGGCATACTAAGACACAAAGACACAAATAATACAAGACGCTCCAAGCAAAACACATATCATGTTGGTGAATAAAAATATAGCTCCTAAGTAAATTACTGATGAATGTGGATGAAAGAGGGGATGCCTTCCGGGGCATCCCCAAGCTTTGACTTTTTGGTCTCCTTGTATTATCTTGTGGGTGCCATGGGCATACCCAAGTTTAGGCTCTTGCCACTCCTTGTTCCATAATCCATCAAAAGAATTCACCCAAAACTTGAAAACTTCACAACACAAAACTTAAAGTAGAAAACTCGTGAGCTCCGTTAGCGAAAGAAAACAAAAGACCACTTCAAGGTACTGTAATGAAATCATTCTTTATTTATATTGGTGTTAAACCTACTGTATGCCAACTTCTCTATGGATTATAAACTATTTTACTAACCATAGATTCATCAAAATAAGCAAACAACACAGGAAAAACAAACTCTGTCAAAAACAGAACAGTCTGTAGTAATCTGTAGCTAGCGCAAGATCTGGAACCCCAAAAATTCAAAAATAAATTGATGGACGTGAGTAATTTATCTATTAATCATATGCAAAAATAATTAACTAAATATCACTCTTCAAATAGAAATGACAGCAGTTCTCGTGAGCGCTAAAGTTTCTGTTTTTTACAGCAAGTTCAACAAGACTTTCCCCAAGTCTTCCCAACGGTTCTACTTGGCACAAACAATAATTAAACACAAAAAACACAACCAAAACACAGGCTAAATAATTTATTTATTACTAAATAGGAGCAAAAAGCAAGGAATAAAAATAAAATTGGGTTGCCTCCCAATAAGCGCTATCGTTTAACGCCCCTAGCTAGGCATAAAAGCAAGGATATATCTAGGTATTGCCATCTTTGGTAGGCAATCCATAAGTGGCTCTCATGATAGTTTCATATGGCAATTTTATTTTATTTCTTGTAAAGTGTTCCATGCCCTTTTTTAATGGAAATTGAAATCTAATATTCCCTTCCTTCATATCAATAATCGCACCAACCGTTCTAAGGAAAGGTCTACCAAGAATAATATGGCAACAAGGATTGCAATCTATATCAAGAACAATGAAATCTATGGGCACATAATTCCTATTTGCAACAATAAGAACATCATTAATCCTTCCCATAGGCTTCTTAATAGTGGAATCCGCAAGATGCAAGTTTAGAGAGCAATCATCAAAATTACGGAAATCTAGCAAATCACACAAAGTCTTGGGAATAGTAGAGACACTAGCACCCAAATCACACAAACCATAAAACTCATGATCTTTAATTTTAATTTTTGACATATTTTTTCTTTTGCAAATCACATAAATCAACGAAGCTATTCAGATGAGTAGCGGCATCTTCTCTAGGAAGGCCGACGAATTGATCTTTCATAACAAGATTCAACAAAGCAGCATTGATTTCACAAGATTCAGTATTAGCAAGAGGAGCAATCGGAGTGCTAAGGAAATCATTATTATTGGTATTGGTGAAGTCACACAATTTGGTAGTATCTTGAGCCATCGCGACAAACAAGCAATCTAACACACGAGCAAACAAAAAGCAAGCGGGCAAAAGAGGCAAATAGAGAGGGAGGATAGAGAGAGAGAGGGCGAATAAAACGGCAAGGGTGAAGTGGGGGGAGAGGAAAACGAGAGGCAAATGGCAAATAATGTAATGCAAGAGATAGGGATTGTGATGGGTACTTGGTATGTTGACTTTTTGCGTAGACTCCCCGGCAACGGCGCCAGAAATCCTTCTTGCTATGCATTGAGCTTGCGTTGGTTTTCCCCGAAGAAGGGGTGATGCAGCAGAGTAGTGTAAGTATTTCCCTCAGTTTTTGAGAACCAAGGTATCAATCCAGTAGGAGGCCACGCTCAAGTCCCTTGTACCTGCACAAAACGATAGCTACTCGCAACCAACGCGATTAGGGGTTGTCAATCCCTTCACGGTCACTCACGAGAGTGAGATCTGATAGATATAATATTTTTG
Source organism: Triticum dicoccoides (assembly GCF_002162155.2). Taxonomy (NCBI): domain Eukaryota; kingdom Viridiplantae; phylum Streptophyta; class Magnoliopsida; order Poales; family Poaceae; genus Triticum; species Triticum dicoccoides. Next base: position 44,787,869 of record NC_041386.1, read on the forward strand.
GTATAAAGATGCAAAGTAAAAAGTAAAGGCAAAGTAAAAAATCAAAGCAAGATTAAAGTGATGGAGATTGATATGATGAGAATAGACCTGGGGGCCATAGGTTTCACTACTGGCTTCTCTCAAGAGCATAAGTATTCTACGGTGGGTGAACAAATTACTGTTGAGCAATTGACAGAATCGAGCATAGTTATGAGAATATCTAGGCATGATCATGTATATAGGCATCACGTTCGTGACAAGTAGACCGAAACAATTCTGCATCTACTACTATTACTCCACTCATCGACCGCTATCCAGCATGCATCTAGAGTATTAAGTTAAAAACAAGAGTAACTCCTTAAGCAAGATGACATGATGTAGCGAGATAAATTCATGCAATATGAAAATAAACCCATCTTGTTATCCTCGATGGCAATGATACAATACGTGCCTTGCTGCCCCTTCTGTCATTGGGAAAGGACACCGCAAGATCAAACCCAAAACTAAGCACTTCTCCCATGGCAAGAACTACCAATCTAGTTGGCCGAACCAAATAGATAATTCGAAGAGACTTGCAAAGATAACCAATCATACATAAAAGAATTCAGAGAAGATTCAAATATTATTCATAGATAGACTTGATCATAAACCCACAATTCATCGGTCTCAACAAACACACCGCAAAAAGAAGATTACATCGAATAGATCTCCACAAGAGAGGGGGAGAACTTTGTCTTGAGATCCAAAAAGAGAGAAGAAGCCATCTAGCTACTAACTATGGACCCGAAGGTCTGAGGTAAACTACTCACACTTCATCGGAGGGGCTAGGATGATGTAGAAGCCCTCCATGATGACGGCCCTCTCCGGCGGAGCTCCGGAACAGGCCCCAAGATGGGATCTCGTGGATACAGAAAGTTGCGTGGTGGAATTTGGTTTTTGGCTCCTGTTCTGATCGTTTGGGGGTACGTAGGTATATATAGGAGGAAGGAGTACGTCGGTGGAGCACCGAGGGGCCTACGAGGCAGGGGGCGCGCCCGAGGGGGGCGCCCCCCACCCTCGTGACCTCCTCTTTGACTCCTTGGAGTAGGGTCCAAGTCTCCTGGATCACGTTCCGTGAGAAAATCACGTTCCCGAAGGTTTTATTCCGTTTGGACTCCGTTTGATATTCTATTTCTCCGAAACACTAAAATAGGCAAGAAACAGCAATTCTGGGCTGGGCCTCCGGTTAATAAGTTAGTCCCAAAAATAATATAAAAGTGGAAAATAAAGCCCAATATAGTCCAAAACAGTAGATAATATAGCATGGAGCAATCAAAAATTATAGATACGTTGGAGACGTATCAGGACTCTCCTGGTCCATCTCCGATATTCCGTGGGCTTCTTCTGGTCCAAAAATAAGTTCCGTGAAGTTTCAGGTCAATTGGACCCCGTTTGATTTTCCTTTTCTGTGATACTCTAAAAACAAGGAAAAACCAAAAACTGGCACTGGGCTCTGGGTTAATAGGTTAGTCCCAAAAATAATATAAAAGTGCATAATAAAGCCCATAAACATCCAAAACAGATAATATAACAGTATGGAACAATCAAAAATTACAATTATGTTGGAGACGTATCAGCCAGCTGTAGAAAAACGGAGTCCGGAAGGTACCCAAGGTGGGCACAACCCACCTGGGCACGTCTTGTGCCCACCAGGGTATTCTTCCTGGTAGTTCCTTATTTTCCTAAATTTTGTTATTTTCCAAAACTGACAGCAAATATTTTTGTGGATTTTCGGAGTCCGTTTACTTACGGTATCACGTACCTCCTCTTTTTCACGATTCTGAATCATTCTAGAAGATCTCTTTTATGTGTTCTTCCGGTGTCATAGTTTGGATAATATTACTTTCAACATTAATGGGCGTACCTAAGATATAATGTTTTATTCATTGCCCATTAACAACTTTCGGGTTAGTACCTTCGGCATTATTTATTTTGATAGGTTCAGACCGATAAACCTCCTCAATAACATAGGGTCCTTCCCATTTGGAGAGGAGTTTTCCTGCAAAGAATTCGAAACGAGAGTTGTGCAAAAGAACATATTCTCTGCTACCTCTTGAGCATGCGTTGGTTTTCCCTTGAAGAGGAAAGGGTGATGCAGCAAAGTAGCATAAGTATTTCCCTCAGTTTTTGAGAACTAAGATATCAATCCAGTAGGAGACTACACGCAAGTCGCCTAGTACCTGCACAAACAAACAAGAACATCACAACCACGCGATAAAGGGGTTGTCAATCCCTTCACGTTCACTTACGAAAGTGAGATCTGATAAAGATAATAAGATAAATATTATGGGTATTTTTGTTGTATAGATTGGAAAATAAAGATTGCAAAATAAATAGTAATCCAGAGTTGTAGATCGGAAAGTTATATGATGTAAAGTAGACCCGGGGGGCATAGGTTTTACTAGTGGCTTCTCTCAAGATAGCATAAATTACGGTGGGTGAACAAATTACTGCCGAGCAATTGATAGAAAAGTGCATAGTTTTGAGAATACCTAGGCATGATCATGAACATAGGCATCACGTCCGTGTCAAGTAGACCGAAACGATTCTGCATCTACTACTATTACTCCACACATCGACCGCTATCCAACATGCATCTAGAATATTAAGTTCATAAGAACAGACTAACACATTAGGCAAGCTGACATGATGTAGAGGGATAAATTCAAGCAATATGATATAAACCCCATCTTTTTATCCTCGATGGCAACAATACAATACGTGTCGGTTCCCTTTCTGTCACTGGGATCGAGCACCACAAGATTGAACCCAAAGCTAAGAACTTCTCCCATTGCAAGAAAGATCAATCTAGTAGGCCAAACCAAACTGATAATTCGAAGAGACTTGCAAAGATATCAAATCATGCATATAAGAATTCACAGAAGGATCAAATATTGTTCATAGAGAATGTTGATCATAAACCCACAATTCATCATATCTCGACAAACACACCACAAAAAGAATTACATCGAATAGATCCCCAAGAATACCAAGGAGAACTTTGTATTGATATCCAAAGAGAGAGAAGAAGCCATCTAGATAATAACTATGGACCCGAAGGTCTGTGATAAAGTACTCACACATCATCGGAGAGGCTATGGTGTTGATGTAGAAGCCCTCTGTGATCGAATCCCCCTCCGGCAGATCGCCGGAAAAGGTCCCCAGATGGGATCTCACGGGTACAGAAGGTTGCGGCGGTGGAAAAGTGGTTTCGTGGCTCTCGCGGATGTTTTCAGGGTATAAGAGTATATATAGGCGAAAGAAGTAGGTCGGTGGAGCTATGAAGGGCCCATGAGGGTGGGGGCGCGCCTACCCCCTGGGTGGTGCGCTCTACCTCATGGCCGCCTCGTTGCTGCCTTGACCTCCACTCCAAGTCTCCTGGATTGTGTTTGTTCCAAAAAAATCCTCGCGAAGGTTTTGGTCCGTTTAAATTCCGTTTGATATTCCTTTTCTGTGAAATACTGAAATAGACAAAAAAACAGCAATTTGCACTGGGCTTTCGGTTAATAGGTTAGTCCCAAAAATAATATAAAAGTGCATAATAAAGCCCATTAAACATTTAAAACAGGTAATATAATAGCATGCAATAATAAAAAAATTATAGATACGTTAGAGACGTATCAAGCATCCCCAAGCTTAATTCCTGCTCGTCCTCAAGTAGGTAAATGATAAAAACGGAATTTTTGATGTGGAATGCTACCTAACATAATTTTCAATGTAATTCTCTTTATTGCGGCATGAATGTTTAGATCCAATAGATTCTAGAAAAAAGTTTAATATTGACATAAAAATAATAATACTTCAAGCATGCTAACCAAGCAATTATGTCTTATCAAAATAACATAGCCAATGAGAGCTTATCCCTACAAAATCATATAGTTTGGCCATGTTTTATTTTTGTCACACAAAATGCTCCCATCATGCACAACCCCGATGACAAGCCAATAAATTGTTTCATACTTAGCCTTTTCAAACTCTTTCAACTTTCACTCAATATATGAGCGCGGGCCATGGACATAGCACTATGAGTGGAATAGAATATGATGATGGAGGTTGTGTGAGAAGACAGAAAAGGAAAAGTCTCACATTGATGCAGCTAATCAACGGGCTATGGATGCCCATCAATTGATGTCAATGCATGGAGTAGGGATTGCCATGCAACGGATGCACTAGAGCTATAAATACATTAAAGCTTAACAAAAAAACTAAGTGGGTATGCATGCAAATTGCTTGCTCACAAGACCTAGCTCCCTCAACACTTGAGCAGCCGCACCTGAGAGAAGATGCACTCAAGATTACTGATATTATACTTTATTTTTAGACATATATTAGGAAATAGTCGTGTTTTTGCTCTCTATGCAGTGCTAAGCTATAGCGATTTTTTAATATGTTTCATGTCACGCTTACTAGTAATCTCTAAAAAAAGTTGACTTTTTTTAATGCTCTGCTGGGAGCGAACCACCACCTCCCGCTTATGGGCCGCGGCCCATGGGGTGCCATAACCGCCTCCATCCAAGTCGGGGCGCACAGCCCGGCCCGATCCCGACGCGAAGGCCTGCAGCAAGAAGGAAGGGGGAGACCGACGCGAAGAGGAGGGGAGAAAAAAGATCTCAACTGATCGCCTCCGCCGCTACACATCCACGCCGTCAAGAAGCACTTCGGCACCGCCGCAGCCGGTAGCGAAGACTTCGGCGGCCTCCTCTCTACCGATACCGACGACCTGATCGCCCTCGAGTTCCCAACCTGTCCGCCCTAGAGAACCGGCGCCGCCGCGGCCGGCAGCGACGACTTCGGCGGCCTCTTCTCCGCCGACACCGCCGACCAACTCGCCCTCGAGTTCCCCACCTGCAACCACGTGCGTGAGCCATCCCCTCCCTCAATCCCCTTCTCTCTCCGCCGGCCTCTGATCCGTTTGCGCCCCATTTTCGTTTCCTGGTGGCAGTTCAATGGGTTCCAGAAGGCGACCAAGGAGATGGTGAGCAACAAGAATGGGACGAACACGCTCTCCTTCATCTTCGACAAGGCGTCATTGTCGCCGCCGACTCCCGGGCCAGCATGGGCGGGTACACATACGAGTCCCCTGTCCCTTGGCCTTTCATTCGTGCTAGGGTTTGGTGCTGCGGGGATTCGATTTGCTGGCGTGGACGCGTGATTTAGGGTCGGGATGTTTATAGATGTCCTAGCGAAATCTGGCTCCTTTGTCCGTTGATTATCTCTGGGAGGACAATTTGGTGGTCAGGGGTGTGTTTCTTTACTCTTGTGTACCAGGGCTGTACATTTTCATATCTAGTAATTCAGGGCAGTGATTCATACATCTATGAAATCTCAAACCAACTTGATTTGGGTGTGAAGAACTTCTGCTTAGGTTCTACTGTACAACAGAGAAAAACATATCGCAACCTCACAATAGCTGAGCCACCAATTGCAGTGCCATAACCTCACACCAGTTGTGGTGACCGTGCTTGGATGTGGCGGTTCATTTGGATTACGCGGTGAATACAAAGATACTTATTGAGTTTGGATGCTAATTATCTGTAGGAACTTAGAAGGGAGGTAACGTGTAGTGGGATTGTTAATGATAGATAGTTGTGAATTGATGTGATACTGATATCACCCACACAAAAAATATAGTTTTGCTAATACTTACTATTGAATTCAAGTCTGCTTATCTGTAGGTCCAACATTTGTGCATATTGATTTGTGTCTTTGTGGTTTGGAGTAAGCCAATAGAAAGCTGCTGTTATTGTATAAAATGTCTATTTTTCCACAAGTGCTGATCCTTCTGTAAAATTGCCCTTGTATGTTTGTTAGTCGTTGTAGAAGGCTTTTGCTTGATGCATGTTTGTGGTTTGTAGAAGGCTTTTGTAGAAGGCTTCTGTAAAATTCCTGCGTTGCTATCTGAACTGTGTGCTACCACAAGTGAAATCCACCTCGAATTACCTATTTTTGGATCGCATTGATGCACAATGGCTATAGACACAATCCAGTCTTCTACTGGCGAAATATCGAAACAATGTTAGTAACTCTGTTAATGTTAAATACGCATAAGCAAAATATCTATCAAAACTTCAATGACAACATGCCTACAACATTCTTGAATTTTCATTACTAAGTACTCCCTCCATCCCAAAATAAGTGTCACTAACTTTGTACTAAATCAGCGGCACTTACTTTGGGACGAAGGGAGTATATACAGAACTGAAGTATAACCAAGAACATTACATCATTGCATTTCTTTACAGAATTAGCCCACAGTTGTGATTACAAAGCTAATTTTTAGTGTTAGATTCATCCGTATCTAGATAAATTTGAGACAAACTTTTTGGGATGGACATAATAGAACTGAAGGTGCCGACACTAAATTTCTCCCAAGATTTCTGAAGAAAGAAAAAATAAGAAAATATTTTCCCTAAGATTTCTCCAAGAAATGCATACCAGGAGCAAAATTAATATATTGATGTAGATGACATTAATCTTCATGTAAGGTGGATCAACTTCCATACAGGAGGGTCCAGGTACATGCTCATAAAGTTGGTTGATGTTGCCGTGGCTAATCTAGCCTTATTTCTTGCCGCTAGTTTCTATGAACAAGAAACCAACAAAACTAAAGTTTACTTTAATATAAAGTTTTAGCCGCAGCTAGAAAAGAGCCGCCAAGCTCTTGTACATTTAGTCGATGGACTTTAAAGAAAAATCATGGATAAATGAAGAAGCTAGATCTGGCCATATAGTGCAAGAAACAATTAGTGAGCGAGACAAATGCTTAGTGATGAGAAAAGAATACTTTAACACCTGGAAGCCTTAACAAATCTACTCTTACACCCTTTCGGCGGCCGTGGACCATGAGAAATCCAAGAACCTCTCTTGAACCCATGGCTCACGTACAACTGGAGTAGCTGCTGCACCCAGAGACCTGCTACGGTGCCACTATTCGATGCCGCTAGGAAGCAGGTATAGATGAAGGTCGTACATGACATAGAAGATGGTGAGCTACATCTTGCATGTACAAATGAGGGCGACCTAGGCTTGTGTTCGACAAATGTTATGCGAGGCGGCGACGACTGAACGCGATAGTAACCCTAGTTGGTCGCGCTCACTCTTCATGAGAGGGGAAGAATAAATCAGATTGGGTCGAGCGAGTCGATGAGGCAGGGAAGAGAGCGGGAGGGTCCACTCGTCGGCGATAATTTGGTTGAGAGCGGAGGAAGCGACACACGAACATGCGAATCGATGTACCACGACCTACCAGCACAACCGCACTCTCCTTTGATAGTAAAAGACAGTTAGCATAACAATAGTTTCTTCCTTTAGAGATTTGGTGGAACTGTGAGTGGCCCTTTGACATATTTTAGTGTCGTTAAGCTGTACTTAGGTCTATGCTTAACAATACTGCTCTTTTTCTAGGGTTCGGTCTTGGTACTATGTTGATAAGAGAGGGTGCAAGGCTCAAGGGAAGTCGGTTCTCTAACTCTCTGTATGCTTATTGTATGCTCATGGTATCTTGGATGAGGGGTATGTTCTTTTATACCTCTATATGTTGCTTTGCTCACTATTCATATTATCTTGAAGTTGCATCCCTTATGTTTGTGTTTTACATTTCAGTTACAAATTCAACTGTGTCAGTTGCAGTTGAGGAAGTCGAGGAAGCTGCTAAGTTAGCATGGCGGGCGCGGGCTTTTATCACGCAACCTTTCGTGATGGAGCCAGTGGTTGTATTCATATTGGTATGCATTCTATTTGTTAAACATGATACAACATGCATGCATATTTGTTAAACACCTTATCATTATATCTTCCTTTTGAAATCGTAAACATAATTGTTTATTGAGTTGAAAGTACTTTCGTAAGTTTTTGACAAAGTTCAAAAAATTATTGTATTCTCCATCATGTAATGCACACCCCTAGGTTGGGAACTAGAGATTACTGTCTAGACGATGGTTATAAATTAAACCAAACCCTTCTATTTACAAATGTACAATGTTGGTCTAGACATCTAGTGATACCTACCTAGGATTCCTGAGACAATATAATATAATGGTTACATGTAAATTACATGCGTAGATTTATTCCTTTTTTCATATGACTTACATGTTAGTAGATTCTAAAAATATGGTGTGATGTATAAAAAATTATGGTCAATGCTATGGCTAGTGTTTGCGTCAAATTATTATTTGGAAGTCGGGGTTAAATTTTATTGAGAAAAGAAGATTATCATTTGGGCTTGATAGAGTATGACTATATCCCATGGGGTAATGTTATGCAAACGTGGCCCACTTTGGAGAAGAATACACAACCATTTTGGTAGTGAGCCTAACTCATCTCAACAATTCTGTTTGGGCCTCATTACCCTAATATGCTTGACTATTTCTCTTATTCACTTCACGATTTGAGAGAGGGAATGCCAGTGCCCATGGCACCATTGTCCCCCCGGCCATTCATGCCACTTGAGAGGATGAAGGCTCTTGCGACATCGTGCGAGAGGCATTAGCGCTAGCGAGTTTGCCACCATCTGAGCCACGACGACAATGCCGTAGAGCATATACTAGAGGGTAGAGCTGGATGGTGGCGTGCCGAAGTTGCAGGAGGAGGTGCACTTGTACGAGCACTGCAATATGTTTCTTCTTCCAAGCAATCAGAGAACCATTAGAAATGCATGGTAAGCAAAAAGTGAACGACGATCCAAGGGATCACTAGCCCACATAGCATCTCAATATGCCTGGGAGTTGTAATGAACGTGAACGGGGAAAGAATATACAGCAAGGATCGTGTCACGAAGCTATCAAAAACCACGAAGACATAAAAAACACGAAGAAGATGACTATAGTGAACCGAGGTGGGGGTAGAGATGAACTGACTCAAAATATGGACATGATAGGAGATATCCTGGCGAGTGATAGCCAGAAGACTCCCAACAAGATGACGATAACGTGTCGGAGCTGACAAAGGGTCACCATCAGTAGCACGGAGGTGAACATCGAGCTACATGGGAGTCAACGGTGCGCTCATTAGTAAGAGCAACACGAGCAAGAAGATCCTGGATTACTTCTCTTGACCAAGAGACCTTAATCCTAAGAAAGTAGCAAAGTGGGCTAAGATCAGATATAAGAAAGTGCTCACTAAGACATGCCTTCACAAAGGTAATATACTCGGTGTCTTTGCCAGTGGTGATCATGAGCACTCGCTGAAACCAACGGCAGCCACCGTAGAGGAAAACACCCACACCAGTCTTGAGGGCTTGCTTCAGGCCATGCAGAGCGACTAAGACGATAAAGCATGTCATAAGGAACAAAATACCTAGGTGGTGGCTGCATGTAAACCTCCTCACGTAACTCACCATTAAGAAAGGCGTTCTTAACATCAAGTTGAGGTATAGATAAGTGGCGAATGTGCGAACAGTGGTCATATGGTTCACATGAGCAAAAAGTCTTATTGTAATCAAGACCATGCTCCTCCTAAAAGCCACGAGCCACAAGACGGGTTTTGTAACGCACAACGGAACCATCAGAGCAAGTCTTAACCTTGTAGACCCCTTACAAGTGACGGGACGAACACAAAGAGGACGAGAAACAAGATCCCACATGCCGGTATGCTCAAGAGCAGCAATCTCCTCTACCATCGTAAACTGCCATTTCAAATAAGCAACAACGTCATGATAATAGATCAGCTCAAGAAAAGCAGTGCGAGCGCTTGAAAAATCACGATGGTCAATTGGCGGAAACATATGAGAAGGCAAGCCGTAAGTAGGTTGAGACAGGGAAGATGGCACATCAATAGATGCATACACAACACGTGGTCAACGAGTGTGAAAGTGAGTAAAAGATGGAAGGCCATGAGGAATCATCAGGGTAAACTCAGGTGATGGAGACGAGGAAGCCACCGGTGATGGTGTAGAATCCTGTGATAAGCGAGGTTATGACATCATAAGAGATGATGGTGTTGGATTTGTTACAATCGGAGAAGTGAATGGATAATGGCTCAATAGGAATGATAGGAGTGTTGAGAAAATTGTAGAAAGAGATATCCTTCACTGAAAGGTCGAGGAAGATGAGTGCATGTAGAAGGGACGAGACTAATCGAAAGTCATATGCCGAGAAATAGGCATCCGTCGATCGGCGCGAAACAACGATATCCCTTGCGCTCATCGCCATATCCTAAGAAGACACTTAACAGACAGAGCAATTAGTTTGGTGCGCTCATGAGGGAAAAGAAGAACATAGCAAACACAACCAAACAATTGAAGCGCTAAATAATCAGAAAACTATCAAAGTGACGCTCCAAAGGAGCGCCACCCTGTAGGGAAATGAATTGCTGAAGGTTGATGAGATAGATGGAAGTGGAAGCAGACTTGACCGAAAAGTGTAGCGGAAGATAGAGCAGTGACCATCAACTAACGAGCCGTCTGAAGAAGGCGACGATGCTTGCGCTCAGCCACACCATTCTGAGCATGAGCACTAGGATAAGAGAACTGAGCAAGAGTACCCTGCTCAGCAAGGACTCAAAGCAACAACTTGGAGATGTATTCTCCACCAGAGTCATCACAGAATACAAGACTAGGCATGGAGAACTTAGTGTGAACAATGGCATCAAAACACTTATATAGATAAGATATCACTACGAGAAGAAATAAAGTATATCCAGGTGTGTTGAGAGCAGTCATCCATAAAGATCGTATAGTAGCGATGACCCCAGATATAAAAGAGAACAATGTCGAACGAATGCTGAGACACTGTCTCTCTATGAGCATAAGGTAACTGCACCTCTTTACCAAGTTGACAACCCTGGCGGTTTAGAGACATCGTTGGAGACGGATCCAAGAAGACCACGTCAAACTAAGGATGAGAGATGAGAGCCACACTAGTGATTCCTGGCGATGATGCCACTGCTGAAAACAGTTGATAGACAAGGCAACAGAGGTGGAGAGACTGGCGGCGATGGCAGCAGAGTTACTTGGTCCAGCATCCCACGTGCGTGTGCACTCTCCGTTACCCGCCGATCCGGCTTGGTGTGCTTCTCCTGTTTGCGGGTTGTGTGGCACGCACTTGATTAAGCACCCCACATTCTCCTATTGTGCGCCCTTGGCCCTGGCTTTAGGTAGCGCCTGTCCTCCGCTTGTCGTGCATAATCCAGGTATGCGCCAACTGTCCAAGCTCCTGCTCACCATTGGTGTTGCTCGAGGGTTATGGTGTCGCTTAGCAAGGGAGCACGGGATGTGGGATTGAGACAGTACACATAGCAGCCCGCAGCAAGGCAAAGCATGCCCATTCGGACTGGCAGGGAGAGGAGGTGGACACAAAGGTGGACGTTGAGTCCCAACAATGCGCTCGTAGTAAGAGCAGCACGAGCAAGAAGGTCCTGGATATACTTCTCTTAAAAAATAAAGAAGCCATCAGAGGTAGAAGAAACCTCATTCTCAAGGAAGTAGTGAAGAGGACCAAGATCATACATAAGAAATTCACTATGACGAGCCTTCACAATGGCAATGTAAGAGTTGTCCCTAGTGATGATCGACATATGGAACAAATGTCAGACCACGAGTTAGTTGGTGGCAGAATGTGCAGGATCATGAGCACTCACTAAAAACCAGCCACATTCACTGCTGAGATGAAGCGATCAAACCAGGCACGTGAGGGGTTTGCTTAAGACCATATAGGGAGCGACGAAGACGAGAAACCATGCCAACCGAAAGAGAATACCCAGGTGGTGGCTACATATAGGCATTCTTGACATCAAGCTGAGAGAGACTAGTGGCGAACGGAAGCCATAACGGAAAGTGTGCGAAGAGTGGTCATCTGGGTAGGCTGTAGGCTGATCTAGAGGCCATGTGTTGCCAACAGAAGAAGACATAGGAGTCAAGGAAGATGACTCATTAGAAGAATCCACAACACGCGAACAATTATTGTAGTAAAGTCAAGGAAGATGAGCAAAAGAAGGAAGATGAAAAGACGAAGTGCCAGAGTGACTCGACTATCAACTGGTAGGGAAGTTCCATTTGACAGTAAAAACATGAATAGGGGAATCTAGATGTGGAATACCCAAGTGGCGGCTGCACGTAAACCTCCTCACACAGCTCACCATTAAGAAAGGAATTCTTCACATCAAGCCGAGGCGCAGACACATGACGAATAGAAGCCATGACAAGAAGTGTGCAAACAGTGTCATATGGCCCCCGGGAGCAAAAAGTCTCATCGTAATCAGGGCCATGCTACCGCTAAAAGCTACGAGCCACAAGACGAGCTTTGTAATGCTCAAGAGAACCATTAGAGCGAGTCTTAACCTTGTAGACCCACCAAGTAATAGGAAGAACACGAGGAGGAAGAGAAACAATATCCCATGTGCCGATGCGCTCAACAGTAGCAATATCCTCTATCATGGCAAGGTGACATTTGGTATGAACAACATTAAGATAAGAAGTCTGCTCAAGAACAACAACACCAATGTTCGAAAGACAAAGGCGGTAAGTAGGCGAAAGAGGACGAGGACGCAGGCGACAAGTAGGCTGAGACGGGGAAGATGGCACATTAGTAGACGCTTCCACAACACACGAATGACGTGTATAAAAATGAGGCAAATATGAAAGAATACGAGCAAGAATTATCGAGATAAACTCAGGTGTTGAAGACAAGGAAGCCACCGGTGATAAATGTGTCAAATCCTGTGATAAGCAGGTGAGGAAATCATATGAGATGATGGTGTTGAATCTTGAATAATCGGAGAAGCAAGAGCAGTACGAGGAATGAATTAGGGCTCAACAAGAGTGATACGAGTGTCGATGAATTATGGCTCAACAAGAGTGATAGGAGTGTCGAGAAAAGTGTGGAAACAAATGTCCTCCATTGAAAAGGTCGGGGAAGATGGATGCGGGTAGAAGGGACGAGACTCATCGAAAGTCATATCCCGAGAAATAGTCATCCAACGACCAACATGATCCGAACAACGATATACCTTATTCTCATTGTTGTATCCTAATAAGCCACACTCAACGGACTGAGCAATAAGTTTGGTGCGTTCCCGAGGGGCAAGGACACAACAAACACAACCAAACAATTGAAGCGCCGAACAATCATGAAACGATCAAATAGACGCTCGAAAGGAGACCACCCTACATAGTAGTGGATTGGATTGCCGAAGGTTGACGAGTTAAATGGAAGTGGAGGTAGACTCGGCCCAAAAGTGTGGAGAAAGAGAGGTAGTGTCCATCAATAGATGAGCCTTAAGAAATGATGCTTGCGCTCAGCCACGCCATTCTGAGCATGAGCACTAGGATAAGAGAACTGAGTAAGAGCACCCTGCTCTGCAAGGACCTCCACGCAACAGCTTGGAGATATATACTCCATGAGAGTCATCATAGAACACAGGAATAGGGTAGGGAACTGAGTGGAACCAAGGCGGCAAAACACTTGTATAGATATAAGACCTCACTACTAGAAGAAATAAAAGATATCCAGCTGTTCGGAGAAGTCATCTATAAAGATAGTATACTAGCAATGACCTCCTTTTGAGGCAAAGGAAGATGGACCCCAAACATCAGAGAGAACAAGGTTGAAAGGACGCTGAGACACTGTCTCGCTATGAGTATGAGGTAACTGTTTACCAAGCCGACAACCCTGGTGGTTTAGAGACATCGTCGGAGATGAATCCAAGAAGACCACGTTGAACTAATGATGAGAGATGAGACCCACACAAGTGTCCCAAGGCAATGATTCCATTGCTGAAAATAACTGGTAGACAAGGCAACAGAGGCGGAGAGACTGGCGGCGGTGGCAACAGAGGAACTTGATTGCATCCCATCTTCTTGTGCACTCTCTTTTCCCGCCAGTCTAGCTTGGTGTGCTTCTCCTGTTTATCGATTGTGTGGCACACACTTGATTAAGCACCGCATTTTCTCCTACTGTGCACCCTTGGCCCCGGCTTTAGGTAGCGCCGTGTCCTTAGCTTGTCGTGCATAATCCAGGTATGCGCCGATTGTCCGTGCTCATGCTTGCCATTGGTGTTGCTCGAGTGTCTGGTCTTGGTGTTGCCCAACAAGGGAACTGCAGTCTAGTTCTTCTTCCAAGCAATCAAAGAACCACTAGAAATGCACAGTAAGTAGAAGTGAACGACAATCCAAGGGATCACTAGCCCACATAGCATCTCAATATGCCTGGGAGCTGTAATGAACGGGAACGGGGAAAGAATATACAATGAGGAATCGTGCCACGAAGATATCAAAAAAACACGAAGAAGATAACTATAGTGAACCGAGGTGGGGGAAGAGACGAACTAACTCAAAATATGGACATGATAGGAGATATCCAGGCAAGTGACAGCTAGAAGACTCCCAACAAGTTGACGATAACGTGTCGGAGCTGACAAAGGGTCACCATCAGTAGCACGGAGGTGAACATTGAGCTACATGAGAGTCAACGGTGCGCTCATCCGTAAGAGCAACACAAGCAAGATCCTGGATTACTTTTCTTGACCAAGAAGAGACCTTAATCCTAAGAAAGTAGCAAAGTGGGCCAAGATCAGACATAAGAAAGTGCTCACTAAGACGTGCCTTCACAAAGATAAACTCTTGTGTCTTTGCCAGTGGTGAACATGTCATCAACTTATAGAAGAAGAGTTCAACCAAAGAGCAGAAAGGTGGACAAACAACACAGGATCATGAGCACTCGTTGAAACCAGTGGCAGCCACTGTAGAGGCAAAACGTTCAAACCAGTCTCGAGGGCTTGCTTCAGGCCATGGAAAGCGATGAAGACGACAAAGCATGTCGTAAGTAAAAAAATAGCTAGGTGGTGGCTGCATGTAAACCTCCTCGCGTAGCTCACCATTAAGACATTCTTAACATCAAGTTGAGATACAGATAAGTGGCAAATCTGCGATCAGTGGTCATATGGTTCACATGAGCAAATAGTCCTATTGTAATCAATACCATGTTCCTCCTGAAAGCCACGAGCCACAAAAACGAGTTTTGTAACGCTCAACGGAACCATCAGAGCGAGTCTTAACCTTGTAGACCCCTTACAAGTGATTGGACAAACACAAAGAGGAAGAGAAACAAGATCCCACGCGCTGGTGCGCTCAAGAGCAACAATCTCCTCTGACATCGCAAACTGCCATTTCAGATAAGCAACAACATCTATACCAATATAAAAAGACCCAAATGGACAGATCCAAACCATCTCGGGCGTCAAATCATGTTATCTAGCGGTTCAAATCGATCCAATGTTGAACACCAAACATGTTTAACGCTCTAATTACCCACCACTGCCATTGGTTATAAACACGTTTTGACTCAACGATATCCCTTGAAATCTGCCATGTAATTAATATCCTACCATT
This sequence comes from Triticum dicoccoides, assembly GCF_002162155.2. NCBI lineage: Eukaryota > Viridiplantae > Streptophyta > Magnoliopsida > Poales > Poaceae > Triticum > Triticum dicoccoides. Next base: position 44,803,209 of record NC_041386.1, read on the forward strand.
CCTGCAAAAAAATAATTGATATCTTACCAAATACCAATGTGCAACAGATATATCTTACCTAATATAAACGTGCATTGCACGTACATTATTACTAGTCACGATAAGAAATCGGATCAAGAGCAGCAACACGAGCGCTTGAAAAATTAGGGCGGTCAATTGGCAGAAACAGATGAGAAGGAAAGTCGTAAGTAGGCTGAGACGGGGAAGATGGTACATCAGTAGACGCATGCACAACATGCGGCCAATAAGTAGGAAAAGATGAAAGACCATGAGGAGGAATCATCGGGGTAAACTCAGGTGAAGGAGACGAGGAAGCCACCGGTGATGGCATAGAATCCTGTGATAAGCGAGGTCAGGAAATCATAGAACATGGTGACGTTGGATCTGTTATAATCGAAGAAGCGAATGGATAAGGGATCAATAGGAATGATAGGAGGGTCGAGAAAATTGTAGAAAGAGATATCCTTCACTGGAAAGGTCGAGGAAGATGAATGCGTGTAGAAGGTATGAGACTAATTGAAAGTCATATACCGAGAAATAGGCATGATCTCAGCAACGATATCCCTTACGCTCATTGTCATATCCTAATAAGACACTTAGCAGACCAAGCAGTTAGTTTGGTGCCTTCATGAAGGGAAAGAAGAACATAGCAAACACAACCAAACAATTGAAGCGTTAAATAATCAAAAAACAATCAAAGTGATGCTCCAAAGGAGCGCCACCCTGTAGGGAAATGAATTGCTGAAGGTTGATGAGATAGATGGAAGTGGAGGTAGACTTGACAGAAAAGTGCGGCGGAAGATAGAGCAGTGACCATCAACTAACAAGCCGTCTCAAGAATATGACGATGCTTGCGCTCAGCCGTGCCTTTTTGAGCATGAGCACCAGGATAAGAGAACTGAGCAATAGTACCCTGCTCAGCAAGGACTCAAAGCAACAACTTGGAGATGTATTCTCCACCAGAGTCATGACAGAATACAAGACTAGGCATAGGGAACTTAGTTTGAACAATCGCATCAAAACACTTATAGATAAGATATCACTACGAGAAGAAATAAAGTATATCCAGTTGTGTTGAGAGACGTCATCTATAAAGATCGTATACTAGCGATGACCTCCTTTCGAGGTAAAGGGAGATGGACCCCCGACATAAAAGAGAACAATGCCGAAAGGATGCTGAGACACTGTCTTGCTATGAGCATAAGGTAACTATACCTCTTTACCAAGCTGACAACCCTGGCGGTTTAGAGACATCGTTGGAGACGGATCCAAGAAGACCACGCCAAACTAAGGATGAGAGATGAGAGGCACACAAGTGACTCCTAGCAATGATGCCACTTCTAAAAACAGTTGGTAGACAAGGCAACAGTGGTGGAGAGACTGGCGGCGGGGATGGCAGCAGAGTTACTTGGTCCAGCATCCCACGTGCCTGTGCACTCTCCGTTACCCGCCGGTCCGGCTTGGTGTGCTTCTCCTGTTTGCAGGTTGTGTGGCACAGACTTGATTAAGCACCCCACGTTCTCCTACTGTGCGCCCTTGGCCCTGGCTTTAGGTAGCGCCTGTCCTCGGCTTGTCGTGCATAATCTAGGTACGCGCCAACTGTCCAAGCTCTTGCTCACCATTGGTGTTGCTCGAGGGTTATGGTGTCGCTCAGCAAGGGAGCACGGGATGTGGGATTGAGACAGTACACATAGCAGCCCGCGGCAAGGCAAAGCATGCCCATCCGGTCTGGCAGGGAGCGGAGGTGGACACAAAGGTGGACGTTGAGTCTCAACAATGCGCTCGTAGTAAGAGCAGCACGAGCAAGAAGGTCCTGGATATACTTCTCTTAAAAAATAAAGAAGCCATCAGAGGTAGAAGAAACCTCATTCTCAAGGAAGTAGTGAAGAGGACCAAGATCATACATAAGAAATTCACTATGACGAGCCTTCACAAAGGCAATGTAAGAGTTGTCCCTAGTGATGATCGACATATGGAACAAATGTCGGACCACGAGTTAGTTGGTGGACAGAATGTGCAGGATCATGAGCACTCACTAAAAACCAGCCGCATTCACTGCTGAGATGAAGCGCTCAAACCGGGCACGCGAGGGGTTTGCTTAAGACCATATAGGGGGCGACATAGACGAGAAACCATGCCATCCGGAAGAGAATACCCATGTGGTGGCTACATGTAGGCATTCTTGACATCAAGTTGAGAGAGAGACTAGTGGCGAACGGAAGCCACAACGGAAAGTGTGCGAAGAGTGGTCATCTGGGCCATACAGGAGCAAATGTCTAATCGTAGTATTGGCTATGTTCTCACCACTAGAAGAGTTTCGTAAAGCTCAAGAGAAACATCAGAGTCTTACCCTTGTAGGCTCACTTACAAGTGATGTGATGAGCAAGACGAAGGGAAATGAGATTTCACTAGCCGACGCGGGGAAGAGCATTCAATGCCATTACATGCTGCTATTTTGTATGAACAAAAATCTCACAGTAAGAAGTCTTCATGGGAAGAGCAGCACAATAACCATAGTAGTTAATAGGCAGAAGCCGGCGAGCTCAGTAGCCATTAGTAGGCTGTAGGCTGATCTGGAGGCCATGTGTTGCCAATAGAAGAAGACATGGTAGTCGAGGAAGATGACTCATTAGAAGAATGCACAACACACGGACAATTATTGTAGTAAAGTCAAGGAAGATGAGCAAAAGAAGGAAGATGAAAAGACGAAGCGCAAGAGTGACTCGAAGCGCAAGAGCAAATGTCTAATCGTAGTCATGACCATGTTCTCACCACTAGACGAGCTTTGTAATACTCAAGAGAACCATTAGTCTTACGCTTGTAGACCCACTTACAAGTGATTAGACGAGCACGATGAGGAAGGCAAATGAGATTCCATGTGCCGATGTGGGCAAGAACATCATTCCTCGATGCCATCACATGTTGCCATATGGGATAAGAAGTCGTCTCAAAAAGAGCGGTGCAATAACCATAGCGGTCAATAGGTAGAAGTGGGCGAGCTCGGAAGCCATAAGTAGGCTGAGTTGGAGGTGGTGCGTTGCCAACATAAGAAGACGTAGTTCGCGAACATATTTTGAATTCGATGCGAACATTTTACGAATTCACGTCTTCTTGTATATGTGAATAGTTTGTTGTATTCATGTGCATTTTTTGAATTCATGAACTTGTTTTGAATGCGTGAAATTTTTGAATATGTGATCATCTTTTGAATACATGAACAATTTTGGAATTCACGGGTTTTTTGGAATCCGTGAATATTTTGGAATTAGTGAACATTTTTTGCATCCACAATCTTTTTTGGAATTGTGAACATTTTTTGTATTCGCAAACATATATTTTGAATTTGTGAACATTTATTGAATTCCTAACTATTTTGTCAAATTCGCCATATATGTTATTAGATTGTAAGTGTTGAATTGTGTATGTGGATTGCCTAGCCCTTTCTATTAGTTCAGAATTTAGGTTGCGTGAATTGTCTAGCTCTTTCCATTATTTTGGACTTTTGGTTTGCATTGGCTAGTTCATGAAGATTAACACTAAGGATATGGTGTGATGTATAAAGAATTATGGTCAATGATATATTTACTGTTTGGGTCAAATAATTTTTTGAAAGCAAGGGTTAAAGTTTGCCAAATAAAAGAAGATTATCATTCGAACTGGATAGATTATGAGTAAATCCCACTCGATCCTGTTTGCATCAAAAGCGTGTCCTACTTTGGAGAAGAATGCACCAATGATTTTGGTAGCTATAACTCACCTCAGCAATTATGTTTAGGCCTCATTCCCCTAATGCGCCAGTCATTATCTCATTTCCCATATTTCTTAGTCTCACTCCCAAACACTTCACGATCCGCACGTGTCACATGTGGTAAGAAATTCAAAAAATTCAAATAAAAAATTCATGATCATAGAGAGAGAATGCCAGCAGCAATGGCGGCATTATCCCCTCCTTTCATGCCACTTGAGAGGATGAAGGCTCTTGCGACATTGTGCGAGAGGCATCACCACTAGCAAGGTTGCCACCATCCTGACCACAACGGCAATGCTGCAGAGCATATGGTAGAGGGTGTAGGACGGTGGAGCAACGATGCTTCGGGAGGAGTTGCACCCGAACAAGGGGCAGTGCAGTCTATTTCTTCTTTTGGGCGAGTGGCAGCCAGATTGGCAAGACTCCCAACAAGATAACAATAAGGTGTTAGATCCGACAAAGAGTCATCTTCAATAGCAGAGGCGAACATTGAGCTCCATGGGAGTCTCAACAGTGCACTCATCAGTAAGAGCGGCACGAGCAAGAAGATCATGGATTATTTTTCTTGAAAGAGGGCCAAGATCAGACATAAGAAACTGCTTACTAAGACGTGCCTTCACAAAGGCAATATACTCGTGGGTCTTTGCCAGTGAATGTCATGTCATCAACATATGGCAGAAGAGTCCTACCAAGAGCAAAAAGGCGGACAAACAATGTAGGATCATGAGCACTCGCTCAGCGGTAGCCACCACAAAGGCAGAATACTCAAATCAGGCATGAGGGGCTTGCTTAAAGCCATAGAGAGAGCGATAAAGACAACAAAGCATGTCATCAGGAGTAGAATAACCAGGTCGTGGGTGCATGTAAACCTCCTCACGCAGCTCACCATTAAGAAAGGCATTCATAACATCAAGCCGGGACACAAACTAGTGGCAAACAGAGATCATATGGTTTGGAGGAGCAAAATGTCTCATCGTAATCAGCACCATGCTTCTGCTGAAAGCCACGAGTGATAGTACGAGCTTTGTAACCCTCAAGAGAAGCATCAAAGCGAGTCTTAATCTTGTAGACCCACCAGGTGATGGGACAAACACGAGGAGGAATAGAAATAATATCCCATGTGCCGATGCGCTCAAGCATTCTCCTCCACCATCGCAAGGTTCCATTTGGTATGAGCAACATCACAATGAGAAGCCGGCTCAAGAAAAGTAGTGCCAGCGACCAAGGCAGTCAACACGCGGAATCGGACGAGGATGCAAGCCATAAGTAAGCTGAGATGGGGAAGACGACACAACTCATAGATAGTGTGTATCAAAGTGAGGAAAAGATGGAAGAATACGAGTAGAAATCGTTGGAATGAACTCAGGTGATGGAACGAGGAAACCACCGGCGATGAATGTGTATAATCCTATGATAAGCGAGGTGAGGAAATCATTGGGGATGATGGCGTTGGATCTGCAATAATCGGAGAACCAGGAGCAATACGGCGAGTGAATAAGGGCTCAACCGGAGTGATATGAGTGTTGGAAAATTGTGGAAATAGATATCCTCCACTAAAAAGGTCGAAGTGGACGTGACTAGAAAGGACGTGGCTCATCAAAAGCCATATCCTAAGAAATAGGCATATGACGACCAACATGATCCCAACAACGATATCCCTTATGCTTATCGTTGTATCATGAGAAGACACACTCAACGGACTTAGCAGTCAGTTTGGTGTGTCCACGAGGGGCAAGAAGGACATAGTAACACAACCAATCAATTGAAGCACCGAATAATCAGGAAACGATCAAAGAGACGCTCGAAAGCAGCGCCACCCGACAAAGTAGTGGATGGAGGTTGATGAGATAGATGGAAGTGGAGACATGCTCGACCCAAAAGTGTGGTGGATGAGAGGCAGAGACCATCAACGCACGAGCCGTCGCAAGAAGCTTATGGTGTCTACGCTTTTCCAAAACAAAGTAATGCGTAGCTGCGTGTGTGGGCTAGCCTAAGCTAGCAGCGTACGTACCTTGGGTTGGGGCCCCTACAGCTTGGGGGGCCTGGGGCGGCGGCCCCCTCTGCCCCCCTTCAGTGCCGGCCCTGGAGGAGAGGCTGACGTGGGGCGCAAGGAGCAGCAGGTGGGGAATGGTGGGGCTTTATCTCCCACTGTCCAGCACGGGCCACTGAAGAAGATGAAGGGAAGCCAGGGCTCCTCAAATGGTGGCTGCTCCTCTCTGGCTTGGACCAGAAGCCAAGCAGCTGCGTAAGTGCAGAGAAGCGAGCAGAGCAACTGGCGCATTGCCTCCTCCCCTCGCTTGCTTCCTCCTCTTGGAGCCCTTGTTCCAGTTCTCTCTCTCTCTCTGGATTTGCTTATGAATTGACTCGTGTTGTTGATTGCTTTGCAGGTTTGGGTTCAGATAGAAGAGCTCCATGCTTACAAACTTTTGGGATAACCGAGTTTATCAATGCCAAAGTATATGATGGTTTCTCCACTTCCACCCCATGATTTGCAATTTCCTCATATGATGCATTGATACCATTCCATTGTGATTTTTCTGCAGAAAACAATCATCGGGTTTTCAAGTGTAGGCATCTTGTGAAAGCCTAGTTAGTGTTCCTGGTTTAAGAATTTAAGGATACATTCTCATCTCCCTTCTGTCTATATTCTATTGTTTTATATTTATAAGTGCTTTAGATGAGTGCCTTGTGCAACCTTTCCATTTCAGGCATCATTTCTAAGTTGTATGGCATCCATCCCAATAATTTGTTCTGCACCATGCTGCCTCATGTAGGATTTTGGTGCTCGTGATCTACTTTGCTTAGGTGACCTGCTCCCAATCCTTCCCCTCCTTTCTGACCTCTCTCTCTCTCTCTCTCTCTCTCTTTATGATGTTTGATATGTGTTTTGGTTCAAATTTTACATGACTTTTTGGTTGATGCTTGGTTCAGAAAGGAACAAGTTCTAGAATTGGTAGAAGAGTCCAATGTCATCCTTTGTTTTTTTTGTCAGGATGAATGCTTCATAACAGGTGTATGGAAGCACAAAAGTAGACTCATATAAACTACAGTTGCAGTATCAGCAATAAGCAAGGGACGTCTGACATGTTTCTATCAAAATTGTGTATAAATTTAAAAGCTTTGCAAAAGAATAGTATCTCTGTTCCAGGAGAAGAAATTTAAGAGCTTAGTAGGAGAATAGCATCTCTGTTCAAATTTTAGAGCTTAGTTTTTTGCATATGCATGTAACAACAACTCTTTTGTGTTCTGGTCTTAAATATCATATTCATGATACAGTAATCTGCACCAAGCTTACTATGATGAATTTCGGGCAAGGAACCCCATTGTTTATGCATCTTCTATAACAGAAGAACGATATTTGGGGTATAGTTTCGAATGTTTCACCTGGAATCCATCTATCCAGTCTGCTTTTTCTTTGTTTAGTTCATCAAGGTTTGCAACCTTCTTTTAATGCATTAGCTTTGTTTTCATTATACTCTTGTGATGCTTGTTAGTTAAGTGATGATTTTACATTCTGGATTAGGCTGACGTGTCGTGTTCTATTTCACATCGTGCTGCTTATATTTCGTAATTGCTTGTGGACAGGATGTGTGCACTTGTTTTCGTAATTGCTTTTGTTGTAGACATGGCCTGTAAATGTATTGATTTTTGATCCCATTGCTGGTAGGTCCTGCAGGAGCGCGGCGCTTTGCTGACCAAGAAGATTGAGAGGGGGCGCCAATTGCTAGAGAGCGAGAAGGCCCGAACTGCTGCGTTGGAGGCCTCAGTATCCGATTGCATCTATGAGTACCTACCTTCTGCTTACTGGCATTTAATTGGTGTAGACTTGTTTTTTGCTGATATAGCTTGTTATTGCTGTGATGAAGCAGCCGAGGAGCAATATTGCGAGATTCGTTGTTGTCTTAGCTTGGTTTGGAAGGAGGCCAGCAATTAACAGAGCATCGCCGAGTTGGATGCTTTGGAGGCCTGTTCCTGCCAGGAATTATTGTTGAAAACGCGAGACGCTGGGGATTCCAACCAAAACATTACCTCCAGTCTCCGGGCAATGGTGCAAAATGAGAGAGTGGCAGAGGCCGACCTGCGGTGACTAATCCAGTCCATCCGGGATGAGATTGAAGCTTCAGGGAAGCGTGAGGGCCCTTCGATTGCCGAGGGGGGCGCCCTGCGAGAGGTCGGTCAATGCATGTCGGTGAAACTGTCAGATCAATACGGCCAAATAGCCAAGCTCTAAGAGGTCGCCCAAGGTGGATGCCCTTTCTTTGTCCTTCTGTGACGTGCTTTTTGTCTGGCGTCTCGCCATGTTTGCTAGTTGTGGTTAATTGTTGCAGGTATTCTTCCGTAAATATATGTTGTGCCGGATCAAGACAGCCTTGGTGTTGTCACTAGGCGCTGACCCGTGTGGCTGGTTTCGATGTGGATCTCGCAGGATGTTGATGTCCACTTGGGTCCGTTGATCGAACGTGTAGTTGGAGCCTGGGATCGCTTGGTTGACCTCCAAGAAGCTGCCGCCAAGGAAGGAGCCTGACTTGTGCTTGCACGCTCGAGTCGCGCTGTAGCGAGGTCTCCACTCATGTTGTTGCGACCTCCGTTCCTGAGAACCGCCCACTGATGGATTTCTTTGAAGTCAAGGACACCACCTTGATGGTGGCGACTGGATGTGAGCCTGAAAGAGTAGTAACATTTGTTGGCCATGTGTGGCGTTAGGAAATGTCAACTTTGTTATGATTTTTATCGTTTTTATATATATGAAAATGTAAAGTCAAAACATAAACAAACATAACAAATAACGGAATAAAAACAAAAAATGGAGAAGAAAAAAGAAAAGAAAACAAAAAATGATAAGAAAAAACAAAAAAACAAAATAAAACGAAAAAAGAAAGAAAGGAAGGAAGAAAGAAAGAAAACAAAGTGCAAAAAAAGAATGAAAAATGAAGAAGAAAAAAGAAAAGAAAAAACAGAAACAAGAGATCTGGTGAAAAACCAGATCTTCACCTTCAACAAAGGTTGTGCCCAGCAACTTAGCACGAGACTGACGGTAACCTAGTGGCAAGGCGTGAGCCGCATCATTTCAGAGACCGGTGTTTGATCCTCCAGTCCTCCACGTTTTTCTCTTTTGTTTTTAAGTCTAGTAGAAGAAAATGGGTCGGCCTGATTCATATGACAGAGGAAGATTCCTTCGGAGTGAGGAGGCTATCGTATCGCTTAAAGCAATAAATAGCTCTCGTGGCGAGTACAAGGGAAGCCTCGTGTCTAGAGGAGCCCCAGATAGATAGATATACAGAAAAAACACTGTTTAAAAACACATTTGAAAAATGTTGAACAAGTATTTGAAAAATATATAATAAGTATTAAAATATGTTGAACAAGAATTAAAAAAATATTGAACAAGAATTTTAAAAATATTGAACAAGTATTTGAACATGTTAAATAAGTATTAAAAATGTTGAAGAAGTATTTGACAAATGTGAATAAGTATTAAAAATTTGCGAATGAGTATTTGCAAAAAATGCTGAACACGTTTTTCAAAATGTTGAATAAGTACTAAAAATGTTGAAAAGGTATTTGAAAATGTTGAATAAGTATTAAAAAATTGTTGAACGAGTATTTGAAAAATGTAGAACGTGTATTTGAATTTTTTGAATGAGTATTAAAATGTTAAACAAGTATTTAAAAATATTGACAATGTTGAACGTGTACACAAAAAATGTTGATCACTTGCTAAAAAATGTTTTTGACATATACGAAAATATACAGTGAAAACGAAAATAAACATAAGAAAAAAGAAAGAATGGAGAAGAAAAAGGGAAACAAAACAAGAAATGGAGAAGAAAATTGAAAACCAAACAAAAACGGGGAAGAAAAAAGAGAAGAAACAAATAAAAACCGAAGAAAACTAGCTTGAATAACTCAAGTAGGATGCGCCCCCTTGTTCTAACAGCGAAGGGAACTTGGGCGGAGTGGTTATCTATAACACCCCAAAACTTGATTATATTATTAAGTGGGTAGAAGTTATTCCAACTAGTAGTGTTGATCACAACATCTCTATTAAAATGCTTAAAAAGTTATTTTCCCAAGGTTTGGAGTCCCTAGATATTTAATGACTGATGGTGGTTCACACTTTATTCATGATGCTTTCCCTAAAATGCTTGCCAAGTATGATATCAACAATAGAATTGCATCACCTTATCATCCTCAGTCTAGTGGTCAAGTTGAACTTAGCAATAGAGAAATAAAATTAATTTTGCAAAAGACTGTCAATAGGTCCCGGAAGATATTGGTCTAAGAAATTAGATTATGCACTTTGGGCTTATAAAACAACCTATAAAAATCCCATGGGTATGTCTCCTTATAGAATGGTTTATGGAAAATCTTGCCATTTGCCTCTTGATTTAGAACATAAAGCATATTGGGAAATCAAAGAACTCAACTATGATTTCAAACTTGCCGGTGAAAAGAGGTTATTTGATATTAGTTCATTAGATGAATGGAGAACCCAAGCTTATGAAAATGCCAAGTTATTTAAAAAAAGTTAAAAGATGGCATGATAAAAGAATCCAAAAGCGTGAGTTTAAAGTTGGAGAATATGTTCTTTTATACAACTCTCGTTTCAGATTCTTTGCAGGAAAACTTCTCTCCAAATGGAAGGACCCTATGTTATCGAGGAGGTTTATCGGTCTGGAGCTATCAAAATAAATAATGCCGAAGGTACTAACCTGAAGGTTGTTAATGGGCAACAAATAAAACATTACATCTCAGGTACGCCCATTAATGTTGAAAGTAATATTATCCAAACTTTGACACCGGAAGAACACATAAAAAAGTCCTTCCGGAACACCACAAAATCATGAAAATAAGGAGGTACATGATACGGTAAGTAAACGGACTCCAAAAAATCCGCAAAAATATTTTTTGTCAGTTTTCAAATACAACAAAAATTAGGAAAATAAGAAACAACCAGGAAGCGTACCCTGGTGGGCACAAGACACCAGGGCACGCCTGACAGGCATGCCCAGGTGGGTTGTGCCCACCTCAGGTAGTTTTCGGACTCCATTTTTCTACAGTTTGCTTGTCCCCCAAGATAAAAAATCTTTACATACCCCCGAACCTATTGATCACCTTATCGCAAAGAAATCTTCTGTTTTCTTTTCCTACTGTTTCCTGACAGATTCAGTAAGGCTAGCATCATGTCTTCCTCACCCTCCAACAACGAAGAAGAAGACGCAGAGGTGTTTCAGGGAGATCTAAGGAGAGAGGAAGCTAAAGAAGTTATGGAGGAAGAAGAGGAAAATCCTTTTGGGGTTCACTCTCTGGCTTCCAAGCAAGACACATTGGCTGGTATCTCTACTCATCCGAATCCTCATCAAGCTATGAGATCATCAAATAATCAAGAGGGCCTCAAAGTGCAAGAAGAAATTCCACCAAGAAGGCCTCTACACAGGTTACATCGTGACAATTTTCGCAATTTGATTCACAATTATGGGTTTGAGAATACTCCTCGTAGGCACATATCGTCCAATTGGGACATATCTCGCCCAAGAGAAAACAGTGCAGGAACGAACTCCTGGGGGCCAGAAAATAAACACATAATGGCTGAAGTGGAGAAAAATAGTGAGTTACTTCATCAAGCCTTCGGGAGATTCAAGGTTTGAAGGATCTACTCATGGTTATATTGGAGAATACTACTACACCACCACCTTCTTCTTCATCACAGAAAGAAAATTGAGTATAGGGTATGGGCACTCCCCTTTGCTCCCGCCAAGCTTGGTGGAGGTGCTCCAGCATCGTATCATCCCCACTATCTTTTTCCTTCACTTATTTTAGTTCGATCCATAGTTATCTTTTGCTTTAGATGAATAAAATTCTAGTTCAATCCTTTCTTTTCGAGAGTTTGCTTAGTGATCTATACTTCTAATCGTGTGCGAGATATATAATAAAGTTTAGTTTGAGTTTTTGCTTTCTTTACTTTCTTGTAGCAATAAAAAGAAATGAAATAAATAAAAGGAAAGGAAATAAATCAAGAAGATCATATGCTAATCTTATGGTAGGTGACGACACCACATAAGGAAAAGTATAAGTAGAAAATTTTATTAGAGATTGACAAACATAGCATTGGTTAATGATGCAACTCATGAAAGAATTAATAAGGGAAGAGAAGATTCACATATAAATATACTATCCTAGAAATCTTTTGTGATTGTGAGCCCCCATCAAAATATTATATGCCAAAATTGTTGACGTTGGACAAGGAAGACAACTTATTGATTTATGTTTGTCCATATTCACAAAGAAGTCATATTGTCATGGATCCTTTAACATGTGGTGCTTGCCCCCTATCTTTGCTAGCCAAAAATTCTAAGTAAAGATACTACTTGTGCATCCAAAAACCCTTAAACCTGAATCTTATTTTCAAGTGTCCACCATACCTACCTAAGGATTGAGTATGATCCTTCAAGTAAGTTGTCATCAGTGCAATAAGGCTATACAAATTGCTTCTAAAAGTGTGAGATCATTTAGTGTAAGAGAAAATTGAGCGTTGAACAAACTTGTGATGGTGAAGAATAAAAGCGAAAGACTGCATAATAAATGTTGCCATCACAAGGGGCAGTATGACGTGACGTTGTTTTACACTAAGGGGTTGAGCATACAAACAAATAAGTGCATGTCAACCTCTGCTTCCCTCTGCGAAGGGCCTTTCTTTTACTTTTATGTATTTACTTTTATGCAAAGAGTCCAAGTTTTTGTCTCTATTCCTTTTTATTTTCTCCATTGGCAAGCTTCATGTGGTGAGGAAAGATCTAGGCGCATATGTCCAGCTGAATATGGATAGCATGATTTATTATTGTTTACATCACCCTTGAGGTGAATTCGTTGGGAGGTGAACTATAAGCCCCTATCTTTCTATGTGTCCGGTTGAAACATTTTTCTCATGTGTATGTGATGAGTGTTAGCAATCATAGAAGACTAAATGATGTTTGAGTATATGGACTTGCCTAATGGCTCTGATACGTGACCATTCCTGAAAAGATGATGAATTGTAGTTGCAAAGTTGACTGAGAACATAGTTTGTTTGTCTCTAATAGAGTTTATGCTTCATACTTCGATAGTGTGATAAATTGTCACTTATTCATGAGAAGTTTGTGACAAAAGTTCTATGATAAAAGTCTCATGTTTAAGTTTGTTGCTATTATAATAATCAACATGATGCTTCTATGTATGCATTTTGTTTTTATCGACACCTCTCTCTCTAAGCATGTGGACATGTGGGATGCCCGGATAATTAAGCTACAGTAATTCCTTGCAAATGACACCTCGTCATCATGATTACTATTGTTAAACTCGCGTTGATTCAAAGTCGGTTTAAATTCAAATTTAAAACAAAGTTAAAATTAAAAGTTTTCAAATGTCAAAACTAAAACGTGCAAATCATGGCAAATAATTCATAAATATTGTTGGTGAAGAAACCACATTTTTATAAAAAGTTTAAACACCCAAAATTAATTAAGCAGTGGCTTTAACTATTAATCTAAAGCCTTTTCTAAATTATAAAATAGCAAACTATTTTATTTGGGAGTCGAACATTTTGGGGCAGAGGGTTAAAGTAAAACACTATTTTAGGTGGGGTCTCATATTTTTATTAAACTAAAATGATGTGAGAATTAAATAAAACAGTAAAAGGTTAATGATAAAAAGTAAATAAACAAAAAAATAAAACTAAGAAAAACAACTAGCCTCCTCCCGGGTTTTGGCCCACTAAGGCAACATGCCGGCCCACCTGCACCCCCCCTTCACCCTCCTGTTCACAGGAAGGGGCGTGGCAGCCATCGACTGTTGCTGCCCGTTGCCATGGCGGCCATCCTGGCGTCGATCCCTCCTACATCTACTCCCGGCGCCCCCCTCGTTCCCCTGAACCCTAGCTACCCCAAATCACTTCCCCCCTTTTTCTCGATCTAGATCGAGGAACCCCACTTGCGCCAGACGCCCTGGCCCGATGTCGTTCGTCATCATCGTGGTCGCCTTATCGTCCCCGAACTCCTCCCCAATGGCCTCGTCAAGCCACCCCAAGCCGTCTCCCTCCTCGGACGCCGACGCCCTCGTCATCGTCTTCGGCCACCCCAACCCCCTCGAGCCCGCTGCCACTTGCCAACTGCTCTCGGTGAGCCCGTCCTTCTTTCCTCTTCCTTTCTCCCGCGCCATAGTCGCCGCCTCGCCGGAGAGCTCTGCTCACCGCACCCACTGTCGCCCCCTGGCCGCGGTCTCGTGCACCGCATGATGCTACCCGCGCATGAACGCAGCCCCGTGAGCAACTGCTGTTGCTGCTTCTGCTAAAGTGTTGTTGCCGCTGGTCTCTGCTCCCCTCGAATCCCGGCGGGACCCTCACCGCTTGCTGACCGCTACCGCACCCACCTTGCGCTTGCGCCTGACCCCGGCTGCCTCATGAACCCCCTGCCCCAGTGCGGCCTCCCTGCTCCTGTTGCTCCGGCCACCACGCCGTCACACGCCCGTGGCCGCACCCATCGGGGCCCCGTGCCCGTTCCGCTTCTGTCCTAAGCCGCCTGCACACCGGCGCGCACAAACGCGCTCCCGCCTGTGCGTGGCCGCTCTCCTGCTGCTGCTTGGCTCTGTTGCTGCTCTTGCCAGGTGCTGCTGCTCTGCCGTTGCGCGTGCAAGCTCCGCCTGGCCGCACCTGCCGAGCCGCCACCCGTCTGCGCTGCAGCCGCCCCGCCGCTCCCCGCAAACCCGCTGTGCCCAGCGCTACTCACGCCCGTGCCGACCACCGCTCGCCGGCACTGCCGTCGACCGCTGCCGGCGCCACCTAGTCCCCTCCTCCCCGCCGCGCCTGCTCCGGTCGGTCAGGGCCGCCGACCGCGCCGCGCCGGCGCCCCCGCATCCAGAACGGCCACGACCTCGACCGCGCCCGCCCCGTTAGCCCGCTGCACCCGCATGCCCGCTAAACCCCCGGGCCACTTACAAGTGGGACCCAACCCCTTTTTAAAAAAGAAAAGTTAAATCAATTAATTAAATTAATTAATTAAAACAAAATTAGTCTAATTACCTAATTAGTTAATTATCTAGCACTAACATGAATTGACATGTGGGTCCACTGTTTAGTTGACCAGGTTAACGGGGCCCACTGTCAGCCTCTGGTGGCCCTACTGTGTGCATTCTGCTGGGTGCACATATCATTTCACCTTTATTTCGAAATAATAATAATTTTAGAATATTATTAAAATTTGAAAAATCATAAAAAAACTGTATCTCGGATGAAGAAGTTTTATACATGAAAGTTGCTCAGATCAACGAGACAAATTCGAATACGTGGTCCATTCATTTGTCACACATCCCTAGCATAGCGAACATGCAACCTTCCTACTCCGGTTCGTCTGTCCGAAAATGCCTAAGCCCGGCAAAACTTTCCCGTATGTTTCCCCCTTCGCCGATAGCGTGTAGTGCCACATTAGAACACCCCTAGCACCGCTTATTGTCATGTCATGCATCTGTGTGCTTTGTATTTACTGTTTCTCCCCCCTCTTCTCTCCGGTAGACCCCGAGACCGTTGTTGATGCCACTATGATCGACTACGTCACCGACGACCCTTCTTCCCTTTCAGCGGAGCTTCCAGGAAAGCCCCTCCTTTGATCATCCTGGTATTGCCCATTCTATTCTCTCATGCTTGTATTAGATTTCGCTACTGTAATTGATTACTCCTATTCTGATGCATAGCCTGCCTTTGTAACCTGCTCATTGTACCTTACCTGCTTATCCTAAACTGCTTAGTATAGGTTGGTTAGTGATCTATTTGTAACCTGCTCATTCTATTTCCTAGTATCTATCCTAATATTTGTTTTGTTCACTCGATAAGCATGATACAACATGCATGCATATTTGTTAAACACCTTATCATTATATCTTCCTTTTGAAATCGCAAACATAATTGTTTATTGACTTGAAAGTACTTTCGTAAGTTTTTGACAAAGTTCAAAAAATTATTGTATTCTCCATCATGTAATGCACACCCCTAGGTTGGGAACTAGAGATTACCGTCTAGACGATGGTTATAAATTAAACCAAACCCTTCTATTTACAAATGTACAATGTTGGTCTAGACATCTAGTGAGACCTACCTAGGATTTCTGAGACAATATAATATAATGGTTACATGTAAATTACATGCGTAGATTTATTCCTTTTTTCATATGACTTACATGTTAGTAGATTCTAAAAATATGGTGTGATGTATAAAAAATTATGGTCAATGCTATGTCTAGTGTTTGCGTCAAATTATTATTTGGAAGTCGGGGTTAAAGTTTATTGAGAAAAGAAGATTATCATTTGGGCTTGATAGAGTATGACTATATCCCATGGGGTCATGTTATGCAAACGTGGCCCACTTTGGAGAAGAATACACAACCATTTTGGTAGTGAGCCTAACTCATCTCAACAATTCTGTTTGGGCCTCGTTACCCTAATATGCTTGACTATTTCTCTTATTCACTTCACGATTTGAGAGAGGGAATGCCAGCGCCCATGGCACCATTGTCCCCCCGGCCATTCATGCCACTTGAGAGGATGAAGGCTCTTGCGACATCGTGCGAGAGGCATTAGCGCTAGCGAGTTTGCCACCATCTGAGCCACGACGACAATGCCGTAGAGCATATACTGGAGGGTAGAGCTGGATGGTGGCGTGCCGAAGTTGCAGGAGGAGGTGCACTTGTACGAGCACTGCAATATGTTTCTTCTTCCAAGCAATCAGAGAACCATTAGAAATGCATGGTAAGCAAAAAGTGAACGACGATCCAAGGGATCACTAGCCCACATAGCATCTCAATATGCCTGGGAGCTGTAATGAACGTGAACGGGGAAAGAATATACAGCGAGGATCGTGTCACGAAGCTATCAAAAACCACGAAGACATAAAAAACACGAAGAAGATGACTATAGTGAACCGAGGTGGGGGTAGAGACGAACTGACTCAAAATATGGACATGATAGGAGATATTGTGGCGAGTGATAGCCAGAAGACTCCCAACAAGATGACGATAACGTGTCGGAGCTGACAAAGGGTCACCATCAGTAGCACGGAGGTGAACATCGAGCTACATGGGAGTCAACGGTGCGCTCATCAGTAAGAGCAACACGAGCAAGAAGATCCTGGATTACTTCTCTTGACCAAGAGACCTTAATCCTAAGAAAGTAGCAAAGTGGGCTAAGATCAGATATAAGAAAGTGCTCACTAAGACATGCCTTCACAAAGGTAATATACTCGGTGTCTTTGCCAGTGGTGATCATGAGCACTCGCTGAAACCAACGGCAGCCACCGTAGAGGAAAACACCCACACCAGTCTTGAGGGCTTGCTTCAGGCCATGCAGAGCGACTAAGACGATAAAGCATGTCATAAGGAACAAAATACCTAGGTGGTGGCTGCATGTAAACCTCCTCACGTAACTCACCATTAAGAAAGGCGTTCTTAACATCAAGTTGAGGTATAGATAAGTGGCGAATGTGCGAACAGTGGTCATATGGTTCACATGAGCAAAAAGTCTTATTGTAATCAAGACCATGCTCCTCCTGAAAGCCACGAGCCACAAGACGGGTTTTGTAACGCACAACGGAACCATCAGAGCGAGTCTTAACCTTGTAGACCCCTTACAAGTGATGGGACGAACACAAAGAGGACGAGAAACAAGATCCCACATGCCGGTATGCTCAAGAGCAGCAATCTCCTCTACCATCATAAACTGCCATTTCAAATAAGCAACAACGTCATGATAAGAGATCAGCTCAAGAAAAGCAGCGCGAGCGCTTGAAAAATAACGACGGTCAATTGGCGGAAACATATGAGAAGGCAAGCCATAAGTAGGTTGAGACAGGGAAGATGGCACATCAATAGATGCATACACAACACGTGGTCAACGAGTGTGAAAGTGAGTAAAAGATGGAAGGCCATAAGGAATCATCAGGGTAAACTCAGGTGATGGAGACGAGGAAGCCACCGGTGATGGTGTAGAATCCTGTGATAAGCGAGGTTATGACATCATAAGAGATGATGGTGTTGGATTTGGTACAATCGAAGAAGTGAATGGATAATGGCTCAATAGGAATGATAGGAGTGTTGAGAAAATTGTAGAAAGAGATATCCTTCACTGAAAGGTCGAGGAAGATGAATGCATGTAGAAGGGACGAGACTAATCGAAAGTCATATGCCGAGAAATAGGCATCCGTCGATCGGCGCGAAACAACGATATCCCTTGCGCTCATCGCCATATCCTAAGAAGACACTTAACAGACCGAGCAATTAGTTTGGTGCGCTCATGAGGGAAAAGAAGAACATAGCAAACACAACCAAACAATTGAAGCGCTAAATAATCAGAAAACAATCAAAGTGACGCTCCAAAGGAGCGCCACCCTGTAGGGAAATGAATTGCTGAAGGTTGATGAGATAGATGGAAGTGGAAGCAGACTTGACCGAAAAGTGTAGCGGAAGATAGAGCAGTGACCATCAACTAACGAGCCGTCTGAAGAAGGCGACGATGCTTGCACTCAGCCACACCATTCTGAGCATGAGCACCAGGATAAGAGAACTGAGCAAGAGTACCCTGCTCAGCAAGGACTCAAAGCAACAACTTGGAGATGTATTCTCCACCAGAGTCATCACAGAATACAAGACTAGGCATGAAGAACTTAGTGTGAACAATGGCATCAAAACACTTATATAGATAAGATATCACTACGAGAAGAAATAAAGTATATCCAGGTGTGTTGAGAGCAGTCATCCATAAAGATCGTATAGTAGCGATGACCCCAGATATAAAAGAGAACAATGTCAAACGAATGCTGAGACACTGTCTCTCTATGAGCATAAGGTAACTGCACCTCTTTACCAAGTTGACAACCCTGGCGGTTTAGAGACATCGTTGGAGACGGATCCAAGAAGACCACGTCAAACTAAGGATGAGAGATGAGAGCCACACTAGTGATTCCCGGCGATGATGCCACTGCTGAAATACGTTGATAGACAAGGCAACAGAGGTGGAGAGACTGGCGGCGATGGCAGCAGAGTTACTTGGTCCAGCATCCCACGTGCGTGTGCACTCTCCGTTACCCGCCGATCCGGCTTGGTGTGCTTCTCCTGTTTGCGGGTTGTGTGGCACGCACTTGATTAAGCACCCCACATTCTCCTATTGTGCGCCCTTGGCCCTGGCTTTAGGTAGCGCATGTCCTCGGCTTGTCGTGCATAATCCAGGTACGCGCCAACTGTCCAAGCTCCTGCTCACCATTGGTGTTGCTCGAGGGTTATGGTGTCGCTCAGCAAGGGAGCACGGGATGTGGGATTGAGACAGTACACATAGCAGCCCGCAGCAAGGCAAAGCATGCCCATCCGGACTGGCAGGGAGAGGAGGTGGACACAAAGGTGGACGTTGAGTCCCAACAATGCGCTCGTAGTAAGAGCAGCATGAGCAAGAAGGTCCTGGATATACTTCTCTTAAAAAATAAAGAAGCCGTCAGAGGTAGAAGAAACCTCATTCTCAAGGAAGTAGTGAAGAGGACCAAGATCATACATAAGAAATTCACTATGACGAGCCTTCACAATGGCAATGTAAGAGTTGTCCCTAGTGATGATCGACATATGGAACAAATGTCAGACCACGAGTTAGTTGGTGGCAGAATGTGCAGGATCATGAGCACTCACTAAAAACCAGCCACATTCACTGCTGAGATGAAGCGATCAAACCAGGCACGTGAGGGGTTTGCTTAAGACCATATAGGGAGCGACGAAGACGAGAAACCATGCCAACCGAAAGAGAATACCCAGGTGGTGGCTACATATAGGCATTCTTGACATCAAGCTGAGAGAGACTAGTGGCGAACGGAAGCCATAACGGAAAGTGTGCGAAGAGTGGTCATCTGGGTAGGCTGTAGGCTGATCTAGAGGCCATGTGTTGCCAACAGAAGAAGACATAGGAGTCAAGGAAGATGACTCATTAGAAGAATCCACAACACGCGGACAATTGTTGTAGTAAAGTCAAGGAAGATGAGCAAAAGAAGGAAGATGAAAAGACGAAGTGCCAGAGTGACTCGACTATCAACTGGTAGGGAAGTTCCATTTGATAGTAAAAACATGAATAGGGGAATCTAGATGTGGAATACCCAAGTGGCGGCTGCACGTAAACCTCCTCACACAGCTCACCATTAAGAAAGGAATTCTTCACATCAAGCCGAGGCGCAGACACATGACGAATAGAAGCCATGACAAGAAGTGTGCAAACAGTGTCATATGGCCCCCGGGAGCAAAAAGTCTCATCGTAATCAGGGCCATGCTACCGCTAAAAGCTACGGGCCACAAGACGAGCTTTGTAATGCTCAAGAGAACCATTAGAGCGAGTCTTAACCTTGTAGACCCACCAAGTAATAGGAAGAACACGAGGAGGAAGAGAAACAATATCCCATGTGCCGATGCGCTCAACAGTAGCAATATCCTCTATCATGGCAAGGTGACATTTGGTATGAACAACATTAAGATAAGAAGTCTGCTCAAGAACACCAACGCCAATGTTCGAAAGACAAAGGCGGTAAGTAGGCGAAAGAGGACGAGGACGCAGGCGACAAGTAGGCTGAGACGGGGAAGATGGCACATTAGTAGAAGCTTCCACAACACACGAATGACGTGTATAAAAATGAGGCAAATATGAAAGAATACGAGCAAGAATTATCGAGATAAACTCAGGTGATGAAGACAAGGAAGCCACCGGTGATAAATGTGTCAAATCCTGTGATAAGTAGGTGAGGAAATCATATGAGATGATGGTGTTGAATCTTGAATAATCGGAGAAGCAAGAGCAGTACGAGGAATGAATTAGGGCTCAACAAGAGTGATACGAGTGTCGATGAATTATGGCTCAACAAGAGTGATAGGAGTGTCGAGAAAAGTGTGGAAACAAATGTCCTCCATTGAAAAGGTCGGGGAAGATGGATGCGGGTAGAAGGGACGAGACTCATCGAAAGTCATATCCCGAGAAATAGTCATCCAACAACCAACATGATCCGAACAACGATATACCTTATTCTCATTGTTGTATCCTAATAAGCCACACTCAACGGACTGAGCAATAAGTTTGGTGCGTTCCCGAGGGGCAAGGACACAACAAACACAACCAAACAATTGAAGCGCCGAACAATCATGAAACGATCAAATAGACGCTCGAAAGGAGACCACCCTACATAGTAGTGGATTGGATTGCCAAAGGTTGATGAGTTAAATGGAAGTGGAGGTAGACTCGGCCCAAAAGTGTGGCGAAAGAGAGGTAGTGTCCATCAATAGATGAGCCTTAAGAAATGATGCTTGCGCTCAGCCACGCCATTCTGAGCATGAGCACTAGGATAAGAGAACTGAGTAAGAGCACCCTGCTCTGCAAGGACCTCCACGCAACAGCTTGGAGATATACACTCCATGAGAGTCATCATAGAACACAGGAATAGGGTAGAGAACTGAGTGGAACCAAGGCGGCAAAACACTTGTATAGATATAAGACCTCACTACTAGAAGAAATAAAAGATATCCAGCTGTTCGGAGAAGTCATCTATAAAGATAGTATACTAGAAATGACCTCCTTTTGAGGCAAAGGCAGATGGACCCCAAACATCAGAGAGAACAAGGTTGAAAGGACGCTGAGACACTGTCTCGCCATGAGTATGAGGTAACTGTTTACCAAGCCGACAACCCTGGTGGTTTAGAGTCATCGTCGGAGATGAATCCAAGAAGACCACGTTGAACTAATGATGAGAGATGAGACCCACACAAGTGTCCCAAGGCAATGATGCCATTGCTGAAAATAACTGGTAGACAAGGCAACAGAGGCGGAGAGACTGGCGGCGGTGGCAACAGAGGAACTTGATTGCATCCCATCTTCTTGTGCACTCTCTTTTCCCGCCGGTCTAGCTTGGTGTGCTTCTCCTGTTTGTCGATTGTGTGGCACACACTTGATTAAGCACCACATTTTCTCCTACTGTGCGCCCTTGGCCCCGGCTTTAGGTAGCGCCGTGTCCTCAGCTTGTCGTGCATAATCCAGGTATGCGCCGATTGTCCATGCTCATGCTTGCCATTGGTGTTGCTCGAGTGTCTAGTCTTGGTGTTGCCCAACAAGGGAACTGCAGTCTGGTTCTTCTTCCAAGCAATCAAAGAACCACTAGAAATGCACAGTAAGTAGAAGTGAACGACAATCCAAGGGATCACTAGCCCACATAGCATCTCAATATGCCTGGGAGCTGTAATGAACGGGAACGGGAAAGAATATACAATGAGGAATCGTGCCACGAAGATATCAAAAAAACACGAAGAAGATAACTATAGTGAACCGAGGTGGGGGAAGAGACGAACTAACTCAAAATATGGACATGATAGGAGATATCCAGGCAAGTGACAGCTAGAAGACTCCCAACAAGTTGACGATAACGTGTCGGAGCTGACAAAGGGTCACCATCAGTAGCACGGAGGTGAACATTGAGCTACATGAGAGTCAACGGTGCGCTCATCCGTAAGAGCAACACAAGCAAGATCCTGGATTACTTTTCTTGACCAAGAAGAGACCTTAATCCTAAGAAAGTAGCAAAGTGGGCCAAGATCAGACATAAGAAAGTGCTCACTAAGACGTGCCTTCACAAAGATAAACTCTTGTGTCTTTGCCAGTGGTGAACATGTCATCAACTTATAGAAGAAGAGTTCAACCAAAGAGCAGAAAGGTGGACAGACAACACAGGATCATGAGCACTCATTGAAACCAGCGGCAGCCACAGTAGAGGAAAAACGTTCAAACCAGTCTCGAGGGCTTGCTTCAGGCCATGGAGAGCGATGAAGACGACAAAGCATGTCGTAAGTAAAAAAATAGCTAGGTGGTGGCTGCATGTAAACCTCCTCGCGTAGCTGACCATTAAGACATTCTTAACATCAAGTTGAGATATAGATAAGTGGCAAATCTGCGATCAGTGGTCATATGGTTCACATGAGCAAATAGTCTTATTGTAATCAATACCATGTTCCTCCTGAAAGCCACGAGCCACAAAAACGAGTTTTGTAACGCTCAACGGAACCATCAGAGCGAGTCTTAACCTTGTAGACCCCTTACAAGTGATTGGACAAACACAAAGAGGAAGAGAAACAAGATCCCACGCGCCGGTGCGCTCAAGAGCAACAATCTCCTCTGACATTGCAAACTGCCATTTCAGATAAGCAACAACATCTATACCAATATAAAAAGACCCAAATGGACAGATCCAAACCATCTCGGGCATCAAATCATGTTATCTAGCGGTTCAAATCGATCCAATGTTGAACACCAAACATGTTTAACGCTCTAATTACCCACCACTGCCATTGGTTATAAACACGTTTTGACTCAACGATATCCCTTGAAATCTGCCATGTAATTAATATCCTACCATTCCTGCGAAAAAATAATTGATATCTTACCAAATACCAACGTGCAACAGATATATCTTACCTAATATAAACGTGCATTGCACGTACATTATTACTAGTCACGATAAGAAATCGGATCAAGAGCAGCAACACGAGCGCTTGAAAAATTAGGGCGGTCAATTGGCAGAAACAGATGAGAAGGAAAGTCGTAAGTAGGCTGAGACGGGGAAGATGGTACATCAGTAGACGCATGCACAACACGCGGCCAATAAGTAGGAAAAGATGAAAGACCATGAGGAGGAATCATCGGGGTAAACTCAGGTGAAGGAGATGAGGAAGCCACCGGTGATGGCATAGAATCCTGTGATAAGCGAGGTCAGGAAATCATAGAACATGGTGACGTTGGATCTGTTATAATCGAAGAAGCGAATGGATAAGGGATCAATAGGAATGATAGGAGGGTCGAGAAAATTGTAGAAAGAGATATCCTTCGTTGGAAAGGTCGAGGAAGATGAATGCGTGTAGAAGGTACGAGACTAATTGAAAGTCATATACCGAGAAATAGGCATGATCTCAGCAACGATATCCCTTACGCTCATTGTCATATCCTAAGAAGACACTTAGCAGACCAAGCAGTTAGTTTGGTGCCTTCATGAAGGGAAAGAAGAACATAGCAAACACAACCAAACAATTGAAGCGTTAAATAATCAAAAAAAATCAAAGTGATGCTCCAAAGGAGCGCCACCCTTTAGGGAAATGAATTGCTGAAGGTTGATGAGATAGATGGAAGTGGAGGTAGACTTGACAGAAAAGTGCGGCGGAAGATAGAGCAGTGACCATCAACTAACGAGCCGTCTCAAGAATGTGACGATGCTTGCGCTTAGCCGTGCCTTTTTGAGCATGAGCACCAGGATAAGAGAACTGAGCAATAGTACCTTGCTCAGCAAGGACTCAAAGCAACAACTTGGAGGTGTATTCTCCACCAGAGTCATGACAGAATACAAGACTAGTCATAGGGAACTTAGTTTGAACAATCGCATCAAAACACTTATAGATAAGATATCACTACGAGAAGAAATAAAGTATATCCAGTTGTGTTGAGAGAAGTCATCTATAAAGATCGTATACTAGTGATGACCTCCTTTCGAGGTAAAGGGAGATGGACCCCCGACATAAAAGAGAACAATGCCGAAAGGATGCTGAGACACTGTCTCGCTATGAGCATAAGGTAACTATACCTCTTTACCAAGCTGACAACCCTGGCGGTTTAGAGACATCGTTGGAGACGGATCCAAGAAGACCACGCCAAACTAAGGATGAGAGATGAGAGCCACACAAGTGACTCCTAGCGATGATGCCACTTCTAAAAACAGTTGGTAGACAAGGCAAAAGTGGTGGAGAGACTGGCGGCGGGGATGGCAGCAGAGTTACTTGGTCCAGCATCCCACGTGCCTATGCACTCTCCGTTACCCGCCGGTCCAGCTTGGTGTGCTTCTCCTGTTTGCAGGTTGTGTGGCACAGACTTGATTAAGCACCCCACGTTCTCCTACTGTGCGCCCTTGGCCCTGGCTTTAGGTAGCGCCTGTCCCCGGCTTGTCATGCATAATCCAGGTATGCGCCAACTGTCCAAGCTCTTGCTCACCATTGGTGTTGCTCGAGGGTTATGGTGTTGCTCAGCAAGGGAGCACGGGATGTGGGATTGAGACAGTACACATAGAAGCCCGCAGCAAGGCAAATCATGCCCATCCGGTCTGGCAGGGAGCGGGGGTGGACACAAAGGTGGACGTTGAGTCTCAACAATGCGCTCGTAGTAAGAGCAGCACGAGAAAGAAGGTCCTGGATATACTTCTCTTAAAAAATAAAGAAGCCATCAGAGGTAGAAGAAACCTCATTCTCAAGGAAGTAGTGAAGAGGACCAAGATCATACATAAGAAATTCACTATGACGAGCCTTCACAAAGGCAATGTAAGAGTTGTCCCTAGTGATGATCGACATATGGAACAAATGTCGGACCACGAGTTAGTTGGTGGACAGAATGTGCAGGATCATGAGCACTCACTAAAAACCAGCCGCATTCACTGCTGAGATGAAGCGCTCAAACCGGGCACGCGAGGGGTTTGCTTAAGACCATATAGGGGGCGACATAGACGAGAAACCATGCCATCCGGAAGAGAATACCCATGTGGTGGCTACATGTAGGCATTCTTGACATCAAGTTGAGAGAGAGACTAGTGGCAAACGGAAGCCACAACGGAAAGTGTGCGAAGAGTGGTCATCTGGGCCATACAGGAGCAAATGTCTAATCGTAGTCTTGGCTATGTTCTCACCACTAGAAGAGCTTCGTAAAGCTCAAGAGAAACATCAGAGTCTTACCCTTGCAGGCTCACTTACAAGTGATGTGACGAGCAAGACGAAGGGAAATGAGATTTCACTAGCCGACACGGGGAAGAGCATTCAATGCCATTACATGCTGCTATTTTGCATGAACAAAAATCTCACGGTAAGAAGTCTTCATGGGAAGAGCAGCACAATAACCATAGTAGTTAATAGGAAGAAGCCGGCGAGCTCAGTAGCCATTAGTAGGCTGTAGGCTGATCTGGAGGCCATGTGTTGCCAATAGAAGAAGACATGGTAGTCGAGGAAGATGACTCATTAGAAGAATGCACAACACACGGACAATTATTGTAGTAAAGTTAAGGAAGATGAGCAAAAGAAGGAAGATGAAAAGACGAAGCGCAAGGTGACTCGACTATCAAATGGTAGGGAAGTTCCATTTGACAGTTAAAACATGAATAGGGGAATCTAGATGTGGAATACCCAAGTGGCGGCTGCACGTAAACCTCCTCACACAGCTCATCATTAAGAAAGACATTCTTAACATCAAGCCGAGACGTAGACACATGATGAATATGGACCGCGGGAGCAAAAAGTCTCATCATAATCAGGGCCATGCTACCGCTGAAAGCCACAAGACGAGCTTTGTAATGCTTAAGAGAACCAGTAGAGCGAGTCTTCACCTTGTAGACCCACCAAATAATGGGAAGAACACGAGGAGGAAGAGAAACAATATCCCACATGCCGATGCGCTCCACAGTGGCAATATCCTCTATCATGGCAAGGTGCCATTTGGTATGAACAACATCAAGATAAGAAGTCTGCTCAAGAACAACAATGCTAATGTTTGAAAGACCAAGGCGGTAAGTAGGCGAAAGAGGACGAGGACGCAGGCCACAAGTAGGCCGAGACGGGGAAGATGGCACATCAGTAGACGCATCCACAACACACGAACGACGTGTATAAAAGTGAGGCAAATAAGAAAGAATACGAGCAAGAATCATCGAGATAAACTCAAGTGATGAAGACAAGGAAACCACCCGTGATAAATGTGTCAAATCCTATGATAAGCAGGTGAGAAAATCGTAGGAGATGATGGTGTTGAATCTTGAATAATCGAAGAAGCAAGAGCAGTACGAGGAATGGATCAGGGCTCAACAAGAGTGATAGGAGTGTCGGGAAGAGTGGAAACAGATGCCCTCCACTGAAAAAGGTTGGGGAGATGGACGCGGGTAGAAGGGACAAGACTCATCGAAAGTCATATCCTGAGAAATAGTCATCCGACGACCAACATGATCCGAGCAACGATATCCCTTATGCTCATTGTTATATCCTAATAAGCCACACTCAACGGACCGATCAATAAGTTTGGTGCGTTCACAAGGGGCAAGAGGGAGACAACGAACACAACCAAACAATTGAAGCGCCGAACAATCAGGAAAAGATCAAATAGACACTCGAAAGGAGACCACCCTACATAGCAGTGGATTGGATTGCCGAAGGTTGATGAGTTAGATGGAAGTGGAGATAGACTAGGCCCAAGAGTGTGGTGGAAGAGAGGTAGTGTCCATCAATAGATGAGCCTTAAGAAAGTGATGATGCTTGCGCTCAGCCATGCAATTCTGAGCATGAGCACCAGGATAAGAGAATTGAGTAAGAGCACCCTGCTCAGCAAGGACCTCCACGCAACAGCTTGGAGATATACACTCCATCGGAGTCATCACAGAACACAGGAATAGGCGTAATGAACTGAGTGGAACCAAGGCGGCAAAACACTTATATAGATAAGACCTTACTACTAGAAGAAATAAAAGATATCCAACTGTTCAGAGAAGTCATCTATAAAGATAGTATACTAGCAATGACCTCCTTTTGAGGCAAAGGCGGATGGACCCCAGACATCAAAGAACATTGTGGAAAGGACGCTAAGGCACTGTCTCGCTATGAGTATGAGGTAACTGTACCTATTTACCAAGCCAACAACCCTGGTGGTTTAGAGACATCATTGGAGATGGATCCAAGAAGACCACGTTGAACTAATGACGAGAGATGAGACCCACACAAGTGTCCAAGGAAATGATGCCACTGGTGAAAATAACTGGTAGACAAGGCAAAAGAGGCAGAGAGACTGGCGGCGGTGGCAACAGAGGGACTTGATTGCATCCCATCTGCCTGTGCACTCTTCGTTCCCGCCGATCTCGCTTGGTGTGCTTCTCCTGTTTACAGGTTGTGTAGCACACACTTGATTAAGCACCGCACGTTCTTCTACTGTGTGCCCTTGGCCTCGGCTTTAGGTATGTGCCGACTGTCCATGCTCGTGCTCGCCATTGGTGTTGCTTGAGTGTCCGGTCTTGGTGTCGCCCAACAAGGAAACAAGGGATGTGGGATTGAGATAGTTCCCATAGCAACTAGCAGCAAGGCGAAGGATGCCCATGTATATTGGTAGGGAGCGAAGGTGGACACAAAGGTGGATGTTGACACCATAGGAGTCTCAACAGTGCGCTCATCAGTAAGAGAAGCACACGCAAGATGATCCTGGATATACTTCCCTTAGGAAATAAAGAAGCCATTAGAGGTAGATGAAACCTCAGTCTCAGGGAAGTAGCAACGAGGACCAAGATCAGACATAAGAAACTCACTATGACGAGCCTTTACAAATGATATACTTTGTCGCCAGTGATGATTGACATCTAGAACAAATGTTCGACCATGAGTTGAATGGTGGATAAGATGTGAAGGATCATGAGCATCCAAAAAACCAGCCACAATCACCACTGAGACGAAGCGCTCAAACCAAACACGAGGATACCATATAGAGAGCAACAAAGACGACAAACCATGCCATCAAAAAGATAATACCCATGCGGTGGCTACATGTAGGCATTCTTGACATCAAGCTGAGAGAGACTAGTGGCGAACATAAGCCACATCGAAAAGTGTGTGAAGAGTGGTCATCTGGACCGTATAGGAGCAAATGTCTAATCGTAGTCATGACCATGTTCTCACCACTAGACGAGCTTTGTAATGCTCAAGAGAACCATTAGTCTTACGCTTGTAGACCCACTTACAAGTGATTAGACGAGCACGATGAGGAAGGCAAATGAGATTCCATGTGCCGATGTGGGCAAGAACATCATTCCTCGATGCCATCACATGTTGCCATATGGGATAAGAAGTCGTCTCGGAAAGAGCGGTGCAATAACCATAGCGGTCAATAGGTAGAAGTGGGCGAGCTCGGAAGCCATAAGTAGGCTGAGTTGGAGGTGGTGCGTTGCCAACATAAGAAGACGTAGTTCGCGAACATATTTTGAATTCGATGCGAACATTTTACGAATTCACGTATTCTTGTATATGTGAATAGTTTGTTGTATTCATGTGTTGAATTCATGAACTTGTTTTGAATGCGTGAAATTTTTGAATATGTGATCATCTTTTGAATACATGAACAATTTTGGAATTCACGGGTTTTTTGGACTCCGTGAATATTTTGGAATTAGTGAACATTTTTTGCATCCACAATCTTTTTTGGAATTGTGAACATTTTTTGTATTCGCAAACATATATTTTGAATTTGTGAACATTTATTGAATTCCTAACTATTTTGTCAAATTCGCCATATATGTTATTAGATTGTAAGTGTTGAATTGTGTATGTGGATTGCCTAGCCCTTTCTATTAGTTCAGAATTTAGGTTGCGTGAATTGTCTAGCTCTTTCCATTATTTTGGACTTTTGGTTTGCATTGGCTAGTTCATGAAGATTAACACTAAGGATATGGTGTGATGTATAAAGAATTATGGTCAATGATATATTTACTGTTTGGGTCAAATTATTTTTTGAAAGCAAGGGTTAAAGTTTGCCAAATAAAAGAAGATTATCATTCGGACTGGATAGATTATGAGTAAATCCCACTCGATCCTGTTTGCATCAAAAGCGTGTCCTACTTTGGAGAAGAATGCACCAATGATTTTGGTAGCTATAACTCACCTCAGCAATTATGTTTAGGCCTCATTCCCCCAATGCGCCAGTCATTATCTCATTTCCCATATTTCTTAGTCTCACTCCCAAACACTTCACGATCCGCACGTGTCACATGTGGTAAGAAATTCAAAAAATTCAAATAAAAAATTCATGATCGTAGAGAGAGAATGCCAGCAGCAATGGCGGCATTATGCCCTCCTTTCATGCCACTTGAGAGGATGAAGGCTCTTGCGACATTGTGCGAGAGGCATCACCACTAGCAAGGTTGCCACCATCCTGACCACAACGGCAATGCTGCAGAGCATATGGTAGAGGGTGTAGGACGGTGGAGCAACGATGCTTCGGGAGGAGTTGCACCCGAACAAGGGGCAGTGCAGTCTATTTCTTCTTTTGGGCGAGTGGCAGCCAGATTGACAAGACTCCCAACAAGATAACAATAAGGTGTTAGATCCGACAAAGAGTCATCTTCAATAGCAGAGGTGAACATTGAGCTCCATGGGAGTCTCAACAGTGCACTCATCAGTAAGAGCGGCACGAGCAAGAAGATCATGGATTATTTTTCTTGAAAGAGGGCCAAGATCAGACATAAGAAACTGCTTACTAAGACATGCCTTCACAAAGGCAATATACTCGTGGGTCTTTGCCAGTGAATGTAATGTCATCAACATATGGCAGAAGAGTCCTACCAAGAGCAAAAAGGTGGACAAACAATGTAGGATCATGAGCACTCGCTCAGCGGTAGCCACCACAAAGGCAGAATACTCAAATCAGGCATGAGGGGCTTGCTTAAAGCCATAGAGAGAGCGATAAAGACAACAAAGCATGTCATTAGGAGTAGAATAACCAGGTCGTGGGTGCATGTAAACCTCCTCACGCAGCTCACCATTAAGAAAGGCATTCATAACATCAAGCCGGGACACAAACTAGTGGCAAACAGAGATCATATGGTTTGGAGGAGCAAAATGTCTCATCGTAATCAGCACCATGCTTCTGCTGAAAGCCACGAGTGATAGTACGAGCTTTGTAACCCTCAAGAGAAGCATCAAAGCGAGTCTTAATCTTGTAGACCCACCAGGTGATGGGACAAACACGAGGAGGAATAGAAATAATATCCCATGTGCCGATGCGCTCAAGCATTCTCCTCCACCATCGCAAGGTTCCATTTGGTATGAGCAACATCACAATGAGAAGCCGGCTCAAGAAAAGTAGTGCCAGCGACCAAGGCAGTCAACACGCGGAATCGGACGAGGATGCAAGCCATAAGTAAGCTGAGATGGGGAAGACAACACAACTCATAGATAGTGTGTATCAAAGTGAGGAAAAGATGGAAGAATACGAGTAGAAATCATTGGAATGAACTCAGGTGATGGAACGAGGAAACCACCGGCGATGAATGTGTAGAATCCTATGATAAGCGAGGTGAGGAAATCATTGGGGATGATGGCGTTGGATCTGCAATAATCGGAGAAGCAGGAGCAGTACGGAGAGTGAATAAGGGCTCAACCGGAGTGATATGAGTGTTGGGAAAATTGTGGAAATAGATATCCTCCACTAAAAAGGTCGAAGTGGACGTGACTAGAAAGGACGTGGCTCATCAAAAGCCATATCCTAAGAAATAGGCATATGACGACCAACATGATCCCAACAACGATATCCCTTATGCTTATCGTTGCATCATGAGAAGACACACTCAACAGACTTAGCAGTCAGTTTGGTGTGTTCACGAGGGGCAAGAAGGACATAGTAACACAACCAATCAATTGAAGCGCCGAATAATCAGGAAACGATCAAAGAGACGCTCGAAAGCAGCGCCACCCGACAAAGTAGTGGATGGAGGTTGATGAGATAGATGGAAGTGGAGACATGCTCGACCCAAAAGTGTGGTGGATGAGAGGCAGAGACCATCAACGCACGAGCCGTCGCAAGAAGCTTATGATGTCTACGCTTAGCCACGCCATCTGAGCATGAGCACCAGGACAAGATAACTGAGAAAGAGTACCCTGCTCAACAAGGACTCCATGCAAAAACTTGGAGATATACTCCCCACTAGAGTCGTCATAGAACACACGAATTGGCGTAGAGAAGTTAGCGTGAACTATGGCAGCAAAACACACATATATAGATAAGACCTCACTACGAGAAGAAATAAAGTATATCCAGGTGTGTCGAGAGAAGTCATCTATAAAGATAATATACTGGCAATGACCTCCTTTGGAGGCAAAGGGAGATGGGCCCCACACATTAGAGTGAACAAGGTCAAAAGGACGCCGAGACACTGTCTCAATATGACTATAAGGAAACTAGACCTGTTTACCAAGGTGACAACTCGATGGTTTAAATACGTCGTTGGAGACGTATCCAAGAAGACCACGTCGAACTAATGATGAGAGATGAGAGCCACACAAGTGACCCAAGGTGATGATGTCACTACTGAAAATAACTCGTAGACAATGCAACAAAGGTGGAGAGACTGGTGGCGTGGCAGCAGAGCAACTTGATCCAACATCCCATGTGCGTGTGCACTCTCTGTTCACCCTGATTCGGCTTGGTGTTCTTCTCCTGTTTGTGAGTTTTGTGCCACACACTTAATTAAGCACCCCACATATACTACTGTGCACCCTTGGCCCCGACTTTAAGTTGTGTTGTGTCCTCTGCTTCGACTGTCCGAGCTCCTGCTTGCTATTGGTGCTGCTCCACAGCAAAGCAAAGGATGCCCATCTAGACTGACATGGAGTGGAGGTGGACACAATGGTGGACATTGACTCCATTGGAGTCTCAATAGTGCGCCATTAGTAAGAGCAGCACAAGCAAGATCCTGGATATACTTCTGTTATAGGAAATAAAGAAGCCATTAGAGGTAGAAGAAATCTCAATCTTAAGTAGCGAAGAGGACTAAGATCGTACATAAGAAACTCACTATGACGAGCCTTCACATAGGTAATGTACTTAGTCGTCGCCAGTGATGATCGACATATAGGGTAAGTGTTTGCCCATGAGTTAAATGGTGGACAGAATGTTCAGGATCATGAGCACTCGTCGAAAAACTAGCCACAGGCACCACTAAAGCGCTCAAATCAGGCACGAGGGGTTTGCCCCTTAGGAAGAGACCCAGGTGGTGGCTACATGTAGCCATTCTTGACATCAAGCTGAGAGATTGAAAGACTAAGGCGGGCAACAGGCAAAAGCGGACGTGGACCCATAAGTAGGATGAGACGGGGAAGATGGCACATCAGTAGACACATCCACAACACGTGAATGGCATGTATATAAGTGAGGCAAATATGGAAGAATACGAGGAAGAATCAACGAGATAAACTCAAGTGATGAAGACAAGGAAGCCACCGGTGATAAAGGTGTAGAATCCTGTGACTGGCGAGGTGAGGAAATCATAGGTGATGATGGTGCTGAATCTGGAATAATAGAGAAGGAGTAGTACGAGGAATGGATTAGGGCTCAACAAGGGTGATAGGAGTGTCGGGAAAAGTGAGGAAACAAATATCCTCCATGGAAAAGGTCGGGGAAGATGGATGCGAGTAGAAGGGACGAGACTCATCAAAAGTCATATCCCAAGAAATAGTCATCTGACGACCAACATGATCCTAACAATGATATCCCTTATGCTCATTGTTGTAACTTTGGTGTGTTCACAACGGGCAAGAAGGACACAACAAACACAACCAAACAATTGAAGCGTCGAACAATCAGGAAACGATCAAATAGACGCTCGAAAGGAGACCCCCACTCTACAGTGCAGTGGATTGGATTGCCGAAGGTCGATGAGATAGATGGAACTGGAGACAGACTCGGCCCAAAAGTGTTGTAGAAGAGAGACAGTGACCATCAATGGATGAGCCTTCTCAAGAAGGTGATGATGCTTGCGCTCAACCATGCCATTCTGAGCATGAGCACCAGGATAAGAGAACTGAGCAAGAGTACCCTGCTCGACAAGGACTCAAAGCAACAACATGGAGATGTATTCTCCACCAGAGTCATCACAGAATACAAGACTAGGCATAGAGAACTTAGTGTGAACCATGTCATCAAAACACTTATATGGATAAGACACCACTACGAGAAGAAATAAAGTATATCTAGCTGTGCTGAGAGAAGTCATCTATAAAGACAGTATAGTAGCGATGACCTCCTTTTGAGGCAAAGGGAGATGGACCCCAAACTTTAAGAGAACAATGTCTCCAAGAGAATCATAGGAGTCTCAATAGTGTGCTCATCAGTAGGAGCAACACGAGCAAGAAGATCCTAGCTATACTTCTCTTATAGCAAATAAAGAAGCCATTAGAGGTAGAAGAAACCTCAGTCTCAAGGAAGTAGCGAAGAGGACCAATATCGGACATAAGAAACTCACTATGACGAGCCTTCACAAATGCAATGTACTTTGTCGCCAGTGATGATTGGCATATAGAACAAGTGTTGGACCACGAGTTGAATGGTGGATAGAACGTGAAGGATCATGAGCACTGGCCGAAAAAACAGCCATAGTCACTACTAAGACAAAGTGCTCAAACCAGGCACGAGGGGTTTGCTTAAGACCATATAGAGTGATGAAGACGATAGACCATGCCATTAGGAAGGGAACACCCAGGTGGTGGCTACATGTAGGCATTCTTGACATCAAGATGAGAGAGAGAGGGAGTGAGCGAGAGAGAGAGACTAGTGGCGAACAGAAGCCACATCAAAAATTGTGTGAAGAGTGGTCATGTGGGCTGTATAGGAGCAAATATCTCATCATAGTCATGACCATGTTCTCACCACTAGACGAGCTTTGTAATG
This sequence comes from Triticum dicoccoides, assembly GCF_002162155.2. Taxonomy (NCBI): domain Eukaryota; kingdom Viridiplantae; phylum Streptophyta; class Magnoliopsida; order Poales; family Poaceae; genus Triticum; species Triticum dicoccoides. Next base: position 44,837,470 of record NC_041386.1, read on the forward strand.
CTCAATAGAACCGTCAGAGGCTTAACTAACCTTGTAGACCCACTTATAAGTGATGAGACGAGCAGGAGGACGAAGGGAAATGAGATCCCTCGTGCCGATGCACGCAGGAGCATCAATCTCAGCTGTCGTCGCATGCTGCCATTTGGCATGACCAACGCTGTCAAGATAAGAAGTCGTCTCAAGAAGTGAGGCCCCAGACTAACCATAAGCGTCAATAAGAGGAAGTGGGCGAGCTCGAAAGCCATAAGTAGGTTGAGCTGGAGGCAGTGCGTTACCAATAGGAGAAGATAGTAGTCGAGGGAGATGGCTCATCAGATGAACCCAAAATACGCGGATGGTCAATGAAGTAATGAAGATGAGGTGGAGTTAATAGGGCGGCCTCAGGGGACGAGCTAGGAGAGGTAGTCTCAGGTAATAAACGGGGTGGGGAAGCTGCAGGTGACGACGGTGTGGGGTCTACAATAGTACTACGGAAAGACACGGTGGGATGGGTGGACGAGAGCAAATACTTGAGTGATAGGTGTATTCGAAAAAGTGAGGAAACAAATATCCTCAATGGGGGAGGGCAAAGGAGAGGATGGACGAGCAAACACAGCTCCTTAAGGTTTTGAGGACGAGGCATTTCGAGTATGGCCTTGATTTTACTCAGGTTGATTTCTATTACCTGATGTCGAATGAGAAACCGTTGGAATGCCCGACAAGACCATGAAGGCGCACTTCAACGGGGTTAACTTGAGTGCATGTTGCCTTAGGCGGTCGAGTACGATTTGGAGATGTTGAAGATGTTCTTCATAGGATACCACCTTTATAATGAGATCATCTACATAACACTCGACAATCTTATGTATGATCTCATCAAAGATCTTAGCCATGGCGCGTTGATATGTAGCACCGACATATAAATGACGAGACTCATCAAAAGTCACATCCCGAGAAATTGACGACTGACAGAATCCCAACCCGATAGCCCTTGCTCATCACTGTAACCTAAGAAGACACATTCAACAAACTGAGCAGTTAGTTTGCTGCATTCGAGGGGGGGGGGCAAAAAAATGTAGCAAATGTAAGCAAACAAAGGAATCATTGAGTTAGGAGAATGACCAAAAAAACGCTCGAGAGGAATGTCACCTTGTAGAGCAGAGGAAGGATGAATGTTGATGACATAGGTGGAGTAGAAACTACGTCAACCCAAAAGTGAGGTGCAAGAGAGGCGACAATCATCAACGCACGAGCCACCTCAAGAAGGTAACCATGACAATCATCAACGCACGAGCCACCTCAAGAAGGTGACCATGCTTGCGCTCAGCAACATCATTCTGAGCATGAGCACCAGGACAAGAGAACTAAGGAAGTGTACCCTGCTCAACAAGGAATCTGCCCAACAAATGAGAGATGCACTCAAGGATTCTGAAGCCGCTGAGTTCCACATGGAGCACACCTTGCTCCAGGTAACCATAAATTGCCCATCGTTGACTATGTCGGTCCCGCTCTAAAGGAAAGCGCGAATGCACTTCTCGATCTCCGCAAGTAACCACAGAGGTAGCTTTATGGCGATGGCTTGATAATCTGGGATGGAGAGCAAATTTGAGGAGCCTCTCATGTTGAGTAGATTCTCAATCCAAGTGGGGAGGAAGTTGAGAACTTTGTCTGGAAGAGGTCAAAGGTGGACCGTTTGAATATTCTTGCACGACAAGGGGAGGCTGAGGTAGGTACACAGGAGCAATGAGAAAGCACATACGAAGCTTAACTTGATCACCTAAATCTGGATGATGCTGCAGCAGTTTGGCGCAAAGGAGCACTTGTCAAAGTTGGTGCATAAGTTTGACACGCCACCAAGATCAGGTTGATGCACGTCGAAGACAGGAGGTATCAGGTTGACGCACGTTGAAGACAGGAGGTCTTATGTTGAGTAGACTCTCAATCCATGTGGGGAGGAAGTTGAGAACTTTGTCTGGAAGAGGCCACAGGTGGACCGTTTGAATCTTCTTGCACGACAAGGGGAGGCTGAGGTAGGTGCATGGGAGCAATGAGAAAGCACATGCGAAGCTTAACTTGATCACCTAAATCTGGACGATGCTGCAGCAGTTTGGCGCAAAGGAGCACTTTTCGAAGTTGGTGCATAAGTTCGACACGCCACCAAGATCAGGTTGTCGCATGTCGAAGACAGGAGGATGCCCATGTCGACATCGTACAGTGACATGAGGTGCTTCATGGATGCCAGTGTGATGGCTCCGACATGACAACGCTCTTCACATGGACCAACAAGGCGTCGAGCACCACCAACACAAAAGAATGAAACAACAACGACAAAAAGTGGTCATGTTGCCACATGCCACGATGGTGAAGAATATGCCTTCCGGGCATCTTGTTGAGGATGTCTTTTGAGGATGTCCATGGTAGAATCATTTAGACCCACTAGGTGAATCTGCCGCCAATGTCAGCGTGCCACGCGTTCATAGGAGGAAGGGCCATGAGACTGAACCGAATGCCTTCGCAGTGTCAACCTTGAGCATGAGGGTTGTGATCTGGCGTGCTAGCCCTTGTCGGTGAGCATGAAGGAGCTTGTTGCTCCAACTGTAGTTCCAACCAACGAGGTTGATCTTGCAAAGATCAAGGTCATTAAGGAAATGGTGAAATTTGACCATCTATCTTTTTTGGTTAGTGTTATTCTTATCCCTTGCCTGCTAGATAAAGTAGTCACTGGTAACGACCCAAGGACCATGGTGCGAGGAGCGGAACTCATAGCTCTTGGAGCAAAGCGAAGCGGTTTGCATCAGCGAAATGACCATATAAGGTTGACAATCACCAAGGGGGTGCTTGAGACGAACACAGAGGGCAATGGTTCGTGTCAGTGCATTAAGGCCCCACACATTTCAAGAAGACCACACCGAATGAAGGACAAGAGACGAGAGTCACACAAGTGTCCAAGGCGATTCGCAATGCTGAAAAGAGCTGGTAGACAAGGAAACAAAGGTGGAGGGACTTGTGATGGTGGCAACGAAGGGAAGGTGAAGCCAATCAAGCTCCTAGAGGCCCTTTGAGTCAAGCCACCGAGGGCCAGCACCAAGGAGAGCACTAGTGTGACATTCTGGAAGAAAGCATGAGTCAAAGTTGAGAATTACCCGACAACCAGAGTCAACAATTTGACCACCAAAAATGAGCTGCATGGTAAATCGAGGAACATTAAAAGACGAAATGCTAAGAAGTCCTTGGCCATTAACCAGGAGGGATTGTACCTGTTAGGAAATATGCAACTTGTATTTCCAGGTGGCCACATGTTGTTATACACAAACGTGCAAGTGTGTTACTATATGAAAAAAAACATTATAGAACGGGGAAAATACAAAGGGGTACACGGCTACATATATAACTCTTAACACCCCCTCCCCCCCCCAAACTCATGATGGATCAACCCCAAGTTTGGAGAGATAAAAGTCATGTTGTGCTCTAGTCTGGGCCTATCTAAAGAAATCCGCCAACTGTAACTCGGTAGGCACATACTGAGGGGCAATAACCTGAATCTTGCACAACAGCATGCACAAAAAAAGCATCAACACCAATATGCTTGGTGAGTTCATTCCTCACAGGGTCGCTCACAATACTAAGAGCACATGTAATGTCAGACAAGAGCAGAGTGTAGTGACAGAAACACCAAACTTCTGAAGTAAGCATCGTAACCAAGTTACCTCTGGCGTCAAAAGAGCCATAGCTCGCGACTCAGCCTCTTCACTCGAACCTAAAACTGTAGTCTGTTTCTTTGTCTGAGAGGCAATGAGAGAACCACCAAGAAAAACACTAAACAAAAAGTGAACAACAATCCTAGGAATCACTAGCCCACGTAGCATTTGAGTAGGCCTGACGCTGTAATGAACTGGAGCAGGGAAAGAATAGACAATGAGAGATCATGCCACGAAGATATCGGAGAACACAAAGGAGGTGACTATAGTGAACCAATGTGGGCGCAGAGACAAACTGACTGAAAATATGGACATGATCAGAGATACCTGGACGAGTGACATCTAGATAGACAAGACTCCCATCAAGATGACGATAACGTGTCAGATCAGATACGGTCACCATCAGTAGCACGAAGGTGAACACTGAGCTCCATGGGAGTCTCAATAGTACACTCATCAATAAGAGTAGCACGAGCAAGAAGATTCTGGATATATTTATCTTGGGAAATACTACCTGAAATTTCTCCGACAAGTATTTCCGGACGGAGGGAGTAAAGCCATTAGTGGTAGAAGAGACCTCTATCCCAAGAAAGTATGGAAGATGGCCAAGATCAGACATAAGAAAAAGAAACTGCTCACTAAGAAGTGCATTCTCAAAGGCAATATACTCAGAGTCGTCCCAATTGATGATCATGTCATCAACATATAAAAAAGAAGAGTTCAATCACGATTAGAAAAATATATACAAAAGAATAGTCTGACAACGATGAGAAAAATATATCCACCAGAAGTAGAAGAGACCTTTATTTGAAGAAAGTAGCGAAGGGGTCCAAGATTAGACATAAGAAACTGCTCACTAAGACATGCCTTCACAAAGGCAATATACTCGGGGTCGTCGCCATTCATGATCATGTCATCAACATTCTAACCTATAATGAGGTTGGCCAACTCAGCCTCCCAGCACTCCCCTAGATTGAAGCTTCGTTGGTCGTTCGATTGAGTTTCTTTTGGCCAACTGGTTCGTCTCGGAGATTTGTTCTACTAGTTTTCACCGCGCGGTTAATTTTCAATATCCCTCACCGGTGGGCTCGATCTTCCTCCCTAGTGGCCCGGGTGAGCCCTTCATGGGTGCGAGCGACCCTATCCTCACATGCCGCATGTTGTACTGCCCGTATTTGGCGTCTTCGCTTTTGCGTGCAACCCCATATGAACCCTAGCCCCAATCACGCATATGTCCCTCCTTCATCCCTCGTTTGCCGACGTCCATCTCAACTTCCTATCCAGCCTCCTCTTGCACCTCCCGTTTTCCTCATCCTTGCCTCCCCATTGCTTGCCCTTTGCCCGGATCGGGCGCAGGTTGTCGTCGTGGAAGACCAGGGCGACAGGGTCTTTACTGTGGGGGTGGAGGAGCAGGGGTGGTCATTAGGCTAGCGGCGGCGGGATGAAGCATGAGGCATGAGCTCTAGGCGGTGCACACATCACGGGGTGGAGGAGACAGGGCCGGTCTTGAGATTTTGGGGGTCCGGGGCGAAACCAAAACTTGGGGCCCCCTTTGCATGAAAATCATAATAATAATACTAATATCTATCTTTGCTCTTTAAAAGACTCAGCCGAGGACGATGGCATGTGTGTTATCCCTAAATTTGATCATCCGGTTTGCATCTAATGCATGTGATGTAGGTAATGGTATTGAAAATAGACCCCCATTATGCATCATGTTTGTAGTAAATCCGTTAGTGTGTCCGAACCAGCCCCAACCTTTCCCGACATCATCCAAACAAATAAGAGGAATATACTATGGATGAGTCCTAACATATTTGTAGTGATATATATACCGAGAGCGGGGTGTTTGTTTCAAGTTTATCAACATGTATCAGTTTATTTTATATTTGTTGCAATGCACGAGTAATTTCTAGTATGTGTAAATATACTTTAATCAAATCAAAACGAATATTTATATGAAATAGTTTATACACACAAAAACGATATTGTAAATAAATAAAATAGAACATAAGTTGAATATGTGCAAAGAAGGGCTACTTATAATAAACTATTTTCTCCGTTCCTAAATATAAGTTTTTTAGAGATGCTAATATGCACTAGATACGAAGCAAAATAAGTGAATCTACACTCTAAAATACGTCTATATACATCCATATGCAGTCTTTTTGAAATCACTAGGAAGACATATAATTAGGAATGGAGGGAGTAATAGTGAATAACATGGTATACCTTTGAGCGGTTGGATCTGCTTTGCTAATGGCCTAATCGGGCGCTCCGCCATGACATGAAGGGGACTGCCATTGGCAACCTGGCGTGTCATTATGGTGCGCTCGGAGATGACACGACGTGGATGACATCTCGAGTGGAGACAGGAGAGCGGAGCTCGCCGGTGAAACGGCGACTTGCAAATAGATCCGGGGGGTCGGGAAGATTGGATCTTGAAAGAAAGGGGAATTAGGAAAGCGAACAGGAGCGCGTCCGAGGCTAGTACGTACGGTTATGATGAGTCGAGGAACTAGCGATTGCGTGCGTGGGCTTGCCGTGCTTACATCTGCGTGTCCAGCCCATGTAGTGCTCAGCTCCTTTTCCAAAACAAAATAATGCATAGCTGCGTTGTGGGCTAGCCTAAGCTAGCAGCGTACGTACCTTGGGTTGGGGCCCCTGCAGCTTGGGGGGCCTGGGGCGGCGGCCCCCTCTGCCCCCCTTCAGTGCCGGCCCTGGAGGAGAGGCTGACGTGGGGCGCAAGGAGCACCAGGTGGGGAATGGTGGGGCTTTATCTCCCACTGTCCAGCACGGGCCACTGAAGAAGATGAAGGGAAGCCAGGGCTCCTCAAATGGTGGCTGCTCCTCTCTGACTTGGACCAGAAGCCAAGCAGCTGCGTAAGTGCAGAGAAGCGAGTAGAGCAACTGGCGCGTTGCCTCCTCCCCTCGCTTGCTTCCTCCTCTTGGAGCCCTTGTTCCAGTTCTCTCTCTCTCTCTCTCTCTCTCTCTCTCTGGATTTGCTTATGAATTGACTCGTGTTGTTGATTGCTTTGCAGGTTTGGGTTCAGATAGAAGAGCTCCATGCTTACAAACTTTTGGGATAACCGAGTTTATCAATGCCAAAGTATATGATGGTTTCTCCACTTCCAACCCATGATTTGCAATTTCCTCATATGATGCATTGATACAATTCCATTGTGATTTTTCTGCAGAAAACAATCATCGGGTTTTCAAGTGTAGGCATCTTGTGAAAGCCTAGTTAGTGTTCCTGGTTTAAGAATTTAAGGATACATTCTCATCTCCCTTCTGTCTATATTCTATTGTTTTATATTTATAAGTGCTTTAGATGATTCTTGAGTGCCTTGTGCAACCTTTCCATTTCAGGCATCATTTCTAAGTTGTATGGCATCCATCCCAATAATTTGTTCTGCACCATGCTGCCTCATGTAGGATTTTGGTGCTCGTGATCTACTTTGCTTAGGTGACCTGCTCCCAATCCTTCCCCTCCTTTCTGACCTCTCTCTCTCTCTCTCTCTCTCTCTCTCTCTCTCTTTATGATGTTTGATATGTGTTTTGGTTCAAATTTTACATGACTTTTTGGTTGATGCTTGGTCCAGAAAGGAACAAGTTCTAGAATTGGTAGAAGAGTCCAATGTCATCCTTTGTTTTTTTTTGTCAGGATGAATGCTTCATAACAGGTGTATGGAAGCACAAAAGTAGACTCATATAAACTACAGTTGCAGTATCAGCAATAAGCAAGGGACGTCTCACATGTTTCTATCAAAATTGTGTATAAATTTAAAAGCTTTGCAAAAGAATAGTATCTCTGTTCCGGGAGAAGAAATTTAAGAGCTTAGTAGGAGAATAGCATCTCTGTTCAAATTTTAGAGCTTAGTTTTTTGCATATGCATGTAACAGCAACTCTTTTGTGTTCTGGTCTTAAATATCATATTCATGATACAGTAATCTGCACCAAGCTTACTATGATGAATTTCGGGCAAGGAACCCCATTGTTTATGCATCTTCTGTAACAGAAGAACGATATTTGGTGTATAGTTTCGAATGTTTCACCTGGAATCCATCTATCTAGTCTGCTTTTTCTTCGTTTAGTTCATCAAGGTTTGCAACCTTCTTTTAATGCATTAGCTTTGTTTTCATTATACTCTTGTGATGCTTGTTCGTTAAGTGATGATTTTACATTCTGGATTAGGCTGACGTGTCGTGTTCTATTTCACGTCGTGCTGCTTATATTTCGTAATTGCTTGTGGACAGGATGTGTGCACTTGTTTTCGTAATTGCTTTTGTTGTAGACATGGCCTGTAAATGTATTGATTTTTGATCCCATTGCTGGTAGGTCCTGCAGGAGCGCGGCGCTTTGCTGACCAAGAAGATTGAGAGGGGGCGCCAATTGCTAGAGAGCGAGAAGGCCCGAACTGCTGCGTTGGAGGCCTCAGTATCCGATTGCATCTATGAGTACCTACCTTCTGCTTACTGGCATTTAATTGGTGTAGACTTGTTTTTTGCTGATATAGCTTGTTATTGCTGTGATGAAGCAGCCGAGGAGCAATATTGCGAGATTCGTTGTTGTCTTAGCTTGGTTTGGAAGGAGGCCAGCAATTAACAGAGCATCGCCGAGTTGGATGCTTTGGAGGCCTGTTCCTGCCAGGAATTATTGTTGAAAACACGAGACGCTGGGGATTCCAACCAAAACATTACCTCCAGTCTCCGGGCAATGGTGCAAAATGAGAGAGTGGCAGAGGCCGACCTGCGGTGACTAATCCAGTCCATCCGGGATGAGATTGAAGCTTCAGGGAAGCGTGAGGGCCCTTCGATTGCCGAGGGGGGCGCCCTGCGAGAGGTCGGTCAATGCATGTCGGTGAAACTGTCAGATCAATACGGCCAAATAGCCAAGCTCCAGGAGGTCGCCCGAGGTGGATGCCCTTTCTTTGTCCTTCTGTGACGTGCTTTTTGTCTGGCGTCTTGCCATGTTTGCTAGTTGTGGTTAATTGTTGCAAGTATTCTTCCGTAAATATATGTTGTGCCGGATCAAGACAGCCTTGGTGTTGTCACTAGACGCTGACCCATGTGGCAGGTTTCAATGTGGATCTCGCAGGATGTTGATGTCCACTTGGGTCCGTTGATCGAACGTGTAGTTGGAGCCTGGAATCGCTTGGTTGACCTCCAAGAAGCTGCCGCCAAGGAAGGAGCCTGACTTGTGCTTGCACGCTCGAGTCGCGCTGTAGTGAGTGTTGCGACCTTCGTTCCTGAGAACCGCCCACTGATGGATTTCTTTGAAGTCAAGGACACCACCTTGATGGTGGCGACTGGATGTGAGCCTGAAAGAGTAGTAACATTTGTTGGCCATGTGTGGCGTTAGGCAATGTCAACTTTGTTATGATTTTTATCATTTTTATATATACGAAAATGTAAAGTGAAAACATAAACAAACATAACAAATAACGGAATAAAAACAAAAAATGGAGAAGAAAAAAAAAGAAAACAAAAAATGATAAGAAAAAACAAACAAACAAAATAAAACGAAAAAAGAAACAAAGGAAGGAAGAAAGAAAGAAAACAAAGTGCAAAAAAAGAATGAAAATGGAGAAGAAAAAAGAAAAGAAAAAACAGAAACAAGAGATCTGGTGAAAAACCAGATCTTCACCTTCAACAAAGGTTGTGCCCAGCAACTTAGCACGAAACTGACGGTAACCTAGTGGCAAGGCGTGAGCCGCATCATTTCAGAGACCGGTGTTTGATCCTCCAGTCCTCCACGTTTTTCTCTTTTGTTTTTAAGTCTAGTAGAAGAAAATGGGCCGGCCTGATTCATATGACAGAGGAAGATTCCTTCGGAGTGAGGAGGCTATCGTATCGCTTAAAGCAATAAATAGCTCTCGTGGCGAGTACAAGGGAAGCCTCGTGTCTAGAGGAGCCCCAGATAGATAGATATACAGAAAAAACACTGTTTAAAAACACATTTGAAAAATGTTGAACAAGTATTTGAAAAATATATAATAAGTATTAAAATATGTTGAACAAGAATTAAAAAAATATTGAACAAGAATTTTAAAAATATTGAACAAGTATTTGAACATGTTAAATAAGTATTAAAAATTTTGAAGAAGTATTTGACAAATGTGAATAAGTATTAAAAATTTATGAATGAGTATTTGCAAAAAATGCTGAACACGTTTTTCAAAATGTTGAATAAGTACTAAAAATTCTGAAAAGGTATTTGAAAATGTTGAATAAGTATTAAAAAATTGTTGAACGAGTATTTGAAAAATGTAGAACATGTATTTGAATTTTTTGAATGAGTATTAAAATGTTAAACAAGTATTTAAAATATTGACAATGTTGAACGTGTACACAAAAAATGTTGATCACTTGCTAAAAAATGTTTTTGACATATACGAAAATATACAGTGAAAACGAAAATAAACATAAGAAAAAAGAAAGAATGGAGAAGAAAAAGGGAAACAAAACAAGAAATGGAGAAGAAAATTGAAAACCAAACAAAAACGGGGAAGAAAAAAGAGAAGAAACAAATAAAAACCGAAGAAAACTAGCTTGAATAACTCAAGTAGGATGCGCCCCCTTGTTCTAACAGCGAAGGGAACTTGGGCGGAGTGGTTATCTATAACACCCCAAAACTTGATTATATTATTAAGTGGGTAGAAGTTATTCCAACTAGTAGTGTTGATCACAACATCTCTATTAAAATGCTTAAAAAGTTATTTTCCCAAGGTTTGGAGTCCCTAGATATTTAATGACTGATGGTGGTTCACACTTTATTCATGATGCTTTCCCTAAAATGCTTGCCAAGTATGATATCAACAATAGAATTGCATCACCTTACCATCCTCAGTCTAGTGGTCAAGTTGAACTTAGCAATAGAGAAATAAAATTAATTTTGCAAAAGACTGTCAATAGGTCCCGGAAGATATTGGTCTAGGAAATTAGATTATGCACTTTGGGCTTATAAAACAACCTATAAAAATCCCATGGGTATGTCTCCTTATAGAATGGTTTATGGAAAATCTTGCCATTTGCCTCTTGATTTAGAACATAAAGCATATTGGGAAATCAAAGAACTCAACTATGATTTCAAACTTGCCGGTGAAAAGAGGTTATTTGATATTAGTTCATTAGATGAATGGAGAACCCAAGCTTATGAAAATGCCAAGTTATTTAAAAAAAAGTTAAAAGATGGCATGATAAAAGAATCCAAAAGCGTGAGTTTAAAGTTGGAGAATATGTTCTTTTATACAACTCTCGTTTCAGATTCTTTGCAGGAAAACTTCTCTCCAAATGGAAGGACCCTATGTTATCGAGGAGGTTTATCGGTCTGGAGCTATCAAAATAAATAATGCCGAAGGTACTAACCTGAAGGTTGTTAATGGGCAACAAATAAAACATTACATCTCAGGTACGCCCATTAATGTTGAAAGTAATATTATCCAAACTTTGACACCGGAAGAACACATAAAAAAGTCCTTCCGGAACACCACAAAATCATGAAAATAAGGAGGTACATGATACGGTAAGTAAACGGACTCCAAAAAATCCGCAAAAATATTTTTTGTCAGTTTTCAAATATAACAAAAATTAGGAAAATAAGAAACAACCAAGAAGCATACCCTGGTGGGCACAAGACACCAGGGCACGCCTGACAGGCATGCCCAGGTGGGTTGTGCCCACCTCAGGTAGTTTTCGGACTCCATTTTTCTACAGTTTGCTTGTCCCCCAAGATAAAAAATCTTTACATACCCCCGAACCTATAGATCACCTTATCGCAAAGAAATCTTCTGTTTTCTTTTCCTATTGTTTCCTGACAGATTCAGTAAGGCTAGCATCATGTCTTCCTCACCCTCCAACAACGAAGAAGAAGACGCGGAGGTGTTTCAGGGAGATCTAAGGAGAGAGGAAGCTAAAGAAGTTATGGAGGAAGAAGAGGAAAATCCTTTTGGGGTTCACTCTCTGGCTTCCGAGCAAGACACATTGGCTGGTATCTCTACTCATCCGAATCCTCATCAAGCTATGAGATCATCAAATAATCAAGAGGGCCTCAAAGTGCAAGAAGAAATTCCACCAAGAAGGCCTCTACACAGGTTACATCGTGACAATTTTCGCAATTTGATTCACAATTATGGGTTTGAGAATACTCCTCGTAGGCACATATCGTCCAATTGGGACATATCTCGCCCAAGAGAAAACAGTGCAGGAACGAACTCCTGGGGGCCAGAAAATAAACACATAATGGCTGAAGTGGAGAAAAATAGTGAGTTACTTCATCAAGCCTTCGGGAGATTCAAGGTTTGAAGGATCTACTCATGGTTATATTGGAGAATACTACTACACCACCACCTTCTTCTTCATCACAGAAAGAAAATTGAGTATAGGGTATGGGCACTCCCCTTTGCTCCCGCCAAGCTTGGTGGAGGTGCCCCAGCATCGTATCATCCCCACTATCTTTTGCCTTCACTTATTTTAGTTCGATCCATAGTTATCTTTTGCTTTAGATGAATAAAATTCTAGTTCAATCCTTTCTTTTCGAGAGTTTGCTTAGTGATCTATACTTCTAATCGTGTGCGAGATATATAATAAAGTTTAGTTTGAGTTTTTCTTTTTTTACTTTCTTGTAGCAATAAAAAGAAATGAAATAAATAAAAGGAAAGGAAATAAATCAAGAAGATCATATGCTAATCTTATGGTAGGTGACGACACCACATAAGGAAAAGTATAAGTAGAAAATTTTATTAGAGATTGACAAACATAGCATTGGTTAATGATGCAACTCATGAAAGAATTAATAAGGGAAGAGAAGATTCACATATAAATATACTATCCTAGAAATCTTTTGTGATTGTGAGCCCCCATCAAAATATTATATGCCAAAATTGTTGACGTTGGACAAGGAAGACAACTTATTGATTTATGTTTGTCCATATTCACAAAGAAGTCATATTTTCATGGATCCTTTAACATGTGGTGCTTGCCCCCTATCTTTGCTAGCCAAAAATTCTAAGTAAAGATACTACTTGTGCATCCAAAAACCCTTAAACCCGAATCTTATTTTCAAGTGTCCACCATACCTACCTAAGGATTGAGTAAGATCCTTCAAGTAAGTTGTCATCGGTGCAATAAGGCTATACAAATTGCTTCTAAAAGTGTGAGATCATTTAGTGTAAGAGAAAATTGAGCATTGTACAAACTTGTGATGGTGAAGAATAAAAGCGAAAGACTGCATAATAAAGGTTGCCATCACAAGGGGCAATATGACGTGACGTTGTTTTACACTAAGGGGTTGAGCATACAAACAAATAAGTGCATGTCTACCTCTGCTTCCCTCTGCGAAGGGCCTATCTTGTACTTTTATGTATTTACTTTTATGCAAAGAGTCCAAGTTTTTGTCTCTATTCCTTTTTATTTTCTCCATTGGCAAGCTTCATGTGGTGAGGAAAGATCTAGGCGCATATGTCCAGCTGAATATGGATAGCATGATTTATTATTGTTGACATCACCCTTGAGGTGAATTCGTTGGGAGGTGAACTATAAGCCCCTATCTTTCTATGTGTCCGGTTGAAACATTTTTCTCATGTGTATGTGATGAGTGTTAGCAATCATAGAAGACTAAATGATGTTTGAGTATATGGACTTGCCTAATGGCTCTGATACGTGACCATTCCTGAAAAGATGATGAATTGTAGTTGCAAAGTTGACTGAGAACATAGTTTGTTTGTCTCTAATAGAGTTTATGCTTCATACTTCGATAGTGTGATAAATTGTCACTTATTCATGAGAAGTTTGTGACAAAAGTTCTATGATAAAAGTCTCATGTTTAAGTTTGTTGCTATTATAATAATCAACATGATGCTTCTATGTCTGCATTTTGTTTTTATCGACACCTCTCTCTCTAAGCATGTGGACATGTGGGACGCCCGGATAATTAAGCTACAGTAATTCCTTGCAAATGACACCTTGTCATCATGATTACTGTTGTTAAACTCGCGTTGATTCAAAGTCGGTTTAAATTCAAATTTAAAACAAAGTTAAAATTAAAAGTTTTCAAATGTCAAAACTCAAACGCGCAAATCATGGCAAATAATTCATAAATATTGTTGGTGAAGAAATCACATTTTTATAAAAAGTTTAAACACACAAAATTAATTAAGCAGTGGCTTTAACTATTAATCTAATGCCTTTTATAAATTATAAAATAGCAAACTATTTTATTTGGGAGTCGAACATTTTGGGGCAGAGGGTTAAAGTAAAACACTATTTTAGGTGGGGTCTCATATTTTTATTAAACTAAAATGATGTGAGAATTAAATAAAACAGTAAAAGGTTAATGATAAAAAGTAAATAAACAAAAAAATAAAACTAAGAAAAACAACCAGCCTCCTCCCGGGTTTTGGCCCACTAAGGCAACATGCCGGCCCACCTGCACCCCCCCTTCACCCTCCTGTTCACAGGAAGGGGCGTGGCAGCCATCGACTGTTGCTGCCCGTTGCCATGGCGGCCATCCTGGCGTCGATCCCTCCTACATCTACTCCCGGCGCCCCCTCGTTCCCCTGAACCCTAGCTACCCCAAATCACTTCCCCCCTTTTTCTCGATCTAGATCGAGGAACCCCACTTGCGCCAGACGCCCTGGCCCGATGTCGTTCGTCATCATCGTGGTCGCCTTGTCGTCCCCGAACTCCTCCCCAATGGCCTCGTCAAGCCACCCCAAGCCGTCTCCCTCCTCGGACGCCGATGCCCTCGTCGTCGTCTTCGGCCACCCCAACCCCCTCGAGCCCGCTGCCACTTGCCAACTGCTCTCGGTGAGCCCGTCCTTCTTTCCTCTTCCTTTCTCCTGCGCCATAGTCGCCGCCTCGCCGGAGAGCTCTGCTCACCGCACCCACTGTCGCCCCCTGGCCACGGTCTCGTGCACCGCATGCTGCTACCCGCGCATGAACGCAGCCCCGTGAGCAACTGCTGCTACTGCTTCTGCTAAACTGTTGTTGCCGCTGGTCTCTGCTCCCCTCGAATCCCGGCGGGACCCTCACCGCTTGCTGACCGCTACTGCACCCACCTTGCGCTTGCGCCCGACCCCGACTGCCTCATGAACCCCCTGCCCCAGCGCGGCCTCCCTGCTCCTGTTGCTCCGGCCACCACGCCGTCACACGCCCGTGGCCGCGCCCATCGGGGCCCCGTGCCCGTTCCGCTTCTGTCCTAAGCCGCCTGCACACCGGCGCGCACAAACACGCTCCCGCCTGTGCGTGGCCGCTCTCCTGCTGCCGCTTGGCTCTGTTGCTGCTCTTGCCAGGTGCTGCTGCTCTGCCGTTGCGCGCGCAAGCTCTGCCTGGCCGCACCTGCCGAGCCGCCGCCCGTCTGCGCTGCAGCCGCCCCGCCGCTCCCCGCAAACCCGCTGTGCCCAGCGCTACTCACGCCCGTGCCGACCACCGCTCGCCGGCGCTGCCGCCGACCGCTGCCGGCGCCACCTAGTCCCCTCCTCCCCACCGCGCCTGCTCCGGTCGGTCGGGGCCACCGGCCGCGCCGCGCCGGCGCCCCCGCATCCAGAACGGCCACGACCTTGACCGCGCCCGCCCCGTTAGCCCGCTACACCCGCATGCCCGCTAAACCCCCGGACCACTTACAAGTGGGGCCCAGCCCCTTTTTAAAAAAGAAAAGTTAAATCAATTAATTAAATTAATTAATTTAAACAGAATTAGTCTAATTACCTAATTAGTTAATTATCTAGCACTAACATGAATTGACATGTGGGTCCACTGTTTAGTTGACCAGGTCAACGGGGCCCACTGTCAGCCTCTGGTGGCCCTGCTGTGTGCATTCTGCTGGGTGCACATATCATTTCACCTTTATTTCGAAATAATAATAATTTTAGAATATTATTAAAATTTGAAAAATCATAAAAAAACTGTATCTTGGATGAAGAAGTTTTATACATGAAAGTTGCTCAGATCAACGAGATAAATTCGAATACGTGGTCCATTCATTTGTCACACATCCCTAGCATAGCGAACATGCAACCTTCCTGCTCCGGTTCGTCTGTTCGAAAATGCCTAAGCCCGGGAAAACTTTCCTAGATGTTTCCCCCTTCGCCGGTAGCGTGTAGTGCCACATTAGAACACCCCTAGCACCGCTTATTGTCATGTCATTCATCTGTGTGCTTTGTATTTACTGTTTCTCCCCCCTCTTCTCTCAGGTAGACCCCGAGACCGTTGTTGATGCCACTGTGATCGACTACGTCACCGACGACCCTTCTTCCCTTTCAGCGGAGCTTCCAGGAAAGCCCCTCCTTTGATCATCCTGGTATTGCCCATTCTATTCTCTCATGCTTGTATTAGATTTTGCTACTGTAATTGATTACTCCTATTCTGATGCATAGCCTGCCTTTGTAACCTGCTCATTGTACCTTACCTGCTTATCCTAAACTGCTTAGTATAGGTTGGTTAGTGATCTATTAGTGACCCCCACCTTGTCCTTGTTGCCCCTGCTTCATCATCCATGACTCTATCAACGTGATCGACGACCAGAGCCCGACACCTCACAGCACATCACACTCCCTCTGTTGCTCGACTCTGCCGAGATACTATCGAGTGCTGAGGGTGATACCTCATAATGCACTCCTGATGATAACTCTGTAGTGTAGCTATTCGGTCATGGTTATCAAGGGTGATACTTCCTTAACCACTTCTCATATGACTCTGTCGTGCAACCCCTCAAGTGTGAACCTCAAGGGTGGTTCCTCCTTGGTTCACCTTGATGATTATATCGAGTGGAATCCACCGAGGGTGATTCCTCGGGTTTTCCCCCTTGATGCTTGGACACATGGTTACCTCGACTTTACTGGAGACCTTGGTGAAGGTTGGGCGGGCCCAGAGAGCACCCACAAGATAATTATGTGGCACGGCCGGGCATTCTAGGCCCTTGCCATAAGTCCACGAGATGGGGCGACGGGGTCACATCGATCGTGACTCTCTGCTCGTCTCCGCAAGCTAATAATACACTATGGTTTGGGTATTTGTTCTGAGTTGGCCTTTGGCCTTTACACACTAACCACCATGCAAGAATAGTTATGGGCCTTGATGACGTAGTATCAGTCGAAGCTTTGTCATACGTCCAGTTCAGCATTGTGGCACGGCTGGGCCGGCACCATCCATGTAGAGGTGGATCCTGGACCCGCCTTGCTCGCAACGCTCCGGAGTGCAACGAGCGATTGGCCCAGACCCCAGAGTGCTTAGGATGTAGACCGGCTGGGACCTATCTGCTGAGCCTAGGTAGGGCTATGACATGTTGATCTTTTGAGGTCGGGCATTGACCCAGAAAAGTGTGTCCGGGAAGAGTAATCAAGCGTGTTGGAAAATGTGGTGCACCCCTGCAGGAAACATTATCTATTAATAGCCGTGTCCACGGTAACGGATGTTCAGACTTATATCGTAATCTTTTACAACTAGAAATGGATACTTGAGATATGTGGCTCTGGGATTGCTTTCTCACAGTGAGTCGAGGAAGGATCTCTGGGCATTAATGTTACAACATGTTTGTTAAATATAAACTGCTATTCTTTACTCTTCTACATGTTGCAAGATGCTTGGAGCTGCTTGAAGATGCTAGTCTTCGATAGGCTAGGCGTTCCCCTCTATTCCGGCATTCTGCAGTTCAGTCCACAGATACATACCTTCCTTTGATACCAATGCATACTTAGTATAGATCTGATGCTTGGGGGTAGTTTGGATGAGTACTCATGGTTGCTTTGCTACCCCCTTTACCCTTCTTCCTTCTTTCCGGTTGTTGCAACCAGTTAGTGGCGCCTAGGAGCCAGATGTCACCGCCGACGGATACTAGTACCTCGGAGGGTGCCTACTACTACGTGGAGACCGCCGAAGACCAGGAGTAGTTAGGAGGTCCTAGGCAGGTGGCCTTGCCTCTTCGATCATTGATGTTTGTGCTAGCCTTCTTAAGGCAAAACTTGTTTAACTTATGTCTGTACTCAGATATTGTTGCTTCCGCTGACTCTTGTGTATCGAGCTATGTATTCGATCCCTCGAGGCCCCTGGCTTCTAATATGAAGCTTGTATTATTTGAATTTGTGTCTAGAGTTGTGTTGTGATATCTTCCCGTGAGTCCCTGATCTTGATCGTACACATTTGCGTGTATGATTAGTGTATGTTTGAATCGGGGGCGTCACAAGTTGGTATCAGAGCCGACTACTTGTAGGAACCCCCCTTTTCCAACTCCTTGGCCGAAGTTGAGTCTAGTCTTTTAAAAAATGGTTTACTAAATTGGTTGTGTGGCTTACAGGCCCACGTCGCCATTGGGTGGTATTAGGATCTTTTACTCCTCGTCTATACTCTGGGATTCTGATCTCTCTTCTATTCGGGTTAAATTATTTTGGTAACTCTAACTCTAGGTTCTCATAAATACTTTCTCCCGGAGAGCCCCTTCATTCCAGATGATGGCCCGCTTCACCAAAAGATTTCGAAGATACTCTCCGATGTTTTCCTGAGACCCTTGTGCCCTTCGTCGCTGCGATCCCTACCACTGATAAATCCTTTTGAGTGACTACCTACATTTATCGTTCATACCTTCATCCCCAGATGCTCTTGTTATTACAAGATGCCATGAATACTATTTGATCTTTCGAAAATACTCAGTAGCCTATTGCTCTTGTTCCTCCTTACCTGCTTACATTATGGTTACTTCCATATGTCTACCAAAGTTCATTAGCATCCTTTGTCATCAAAATTGTGAGCATTTGATCCGATACATTTGTGAATGCTTGCAATCATCAATCACAATTAGAATTCTTCCCTTCGGCTCAGTCGTCACCCCGGACATGAGCTGGTGTTCGACAAATCAGACCTTGATTAATTGTCGATCTATGTCTAATCTACTTAATTGTCGTTGATCAGAGCCTCTTTTTCTAATCCCCCATTTTGGAAATCATAATTCCCTTTGCATTCGAACTTTGAATTAGTCAGTTGTTTCTATAATATGGTATGCTTGCATTCTTTCTTCTTCTGGTTGAGTACCGATGCTCACATCAGATCCCTTGTGAACCACCAGATCCTTTGTTGAGTTTTATCCGATAGCTTCCTTCATATTCACTAACCTTGTGAGCCCTTCCTCGGATACATAATGCCTTTGGTAAATTGTATCCCCGCTCTTGCCAACCATACTCTGCTTTCGGGCTTGAGTTATTTACTCATGAAGTTTGTGGTATATGTTCCTAAGATGCCCCGATGGGTTGAACCTATGTCTTCCCTAATCCGTGTGTCCTCGAAAGTTATGCGGGTTATAATCTAGTGACTTTCCTTCAGGTGAAATTTCAACTCTACTACTTCTTCGAATGTGGGAAGTGAATGGAAAGTTGTGCATTAGAGAAGTGGGAGTCGACCTTGAACCTTTGTGTTCATGCCCATGGACCCGATTTGGAACTTATCATTGAAGCTTCTTGTAAAAATATTAATCCCCTTGTGATAAGTTCATTTGGTATCTATACTTGGTCCTTTGCAACTGTGGTCCCGACCATATTGTTCTTCTTTGATCCAATTTCTCGGACAAGTTAAAGTACTTGTCTTCTATAGATCCTTTCACCTGTCCAACCTCTATCATGTTCTACCTTTGAGTATTACCATCTGGTATCTCGAGAATATCACAGAACTACATAACTTCTTATGAGTTCTTCATCAACTATTATTTCTCGCTGATTCCAAGTTTCCACGGGTTCTGAGTCGTTAGACACTCGAGAATGCCAATAACTTATTCGAATCTACACTTTCCTTTCCATTGTTTTCTTTAACCTTTCTTGTAACCTAACATATCTGAGTAGTGATAATTCCTTGCTTATGTAAACACCTCGGTGTACAAGCTCTGTCAGTAAGACCTTGTTACTATTGTTGATGACATTCCGGTAGCCACCGATGGATGAGAACCTTGCCTATTGGTCCGCCTTGTCTTAACGAGCAGGAAAATGGTTCTCTTCGTCCCTCGCCCTTGGTACCAATGTTGTTGCCAACATAACTGACATGTTGTCCTCTGATCTGCCTTACTATCATGACCGTGCAAAATGTTAGCACCCTTCCTGCCTTTAACCCACATAGTGGGCCCATAACCCACAGCTCCACAAGATTGAAACCTGACTCTTCTATACATCCTTGTTTTCAAAGTTATGCCTCGCGCTTGGCTTCATATGTAATTCACGAGCCACCTTCCTTGTGATCTGTTCTGGTATCACATGCAACACTTACTCCTGTTGCTCTGAACCCCTTTCACCCTCTATTTCAGGCAACAAACGGTTACCTACCTGGTTGAAGCTTCTTATTGCACCTCCTTACCTTGCTCTCGATGACTTTCTTGAATCACAACTCGAGAGGTGCCTCTATGCCACATTCACTGACATGGTCCCCATGTACCTATCTTGTGTTGAGCTCCGTCCTTCCTGAGTCTTTTCCCCTTACTCCACCCCTTAAATCTCGGGACAAGATTTCTTGTAGAGGAGAATTGTGACGCCCAGATAATTAAGCTATAGTAATTCCCTGCTAATGACGCCACATCATCATGAT
Source organism: Triticum dicoccoides (assembly GCF_002162155.2). Classification (NCBI taxonomy): domain Eukaryota; kingdom Viridiplantae; phylum Streptophyta; class Magnoliopsida; order Poales; family Poaceae; genus Triticum; species Triticum dicoccoides. The sequence goes on from NC_041386.1 coordinate 44,857,701, forward strand.
TACTGTTGTTAAACTCGCGTTGATTCAAAGTCGGTTCAAATTCAAATTTAAAACAAAGTTAAAATTAAAAGTTTTCAAATGTCAAAACTAAAATGTGCAAACTGTGGCAAATAATTCATAAATATTCTTGGTGCCACATTTTTATAAAAGGTTTAAACACACAAAATTAATTAAGCAGTGGCTTTAACAATTAATATAATGCCTTTTCTAAATTATAAAATAGCAAACTATTTTATTTAGGAGTAGAACTTTTTGTGGCACAGGGTTAAACTAAAACACTATTTTAGGAGGGGTCTCATATTTTTATTAAACTAAAATGATGTGGGAATTAAATAAAACAATAAAAGGTAAATGATAAAAAGTAAATAAACAAAAAAAATAAAACTAAACAAAATAACCGGCCCGCCCCCAGGTTTTGGCCCACTAAGGCAACAGGCTGGCCAACCTGCACCCCCCTTCATCCTCCTGTTCACAGGAGGTGTCGTGGTAGCCATCGACCGTTAGTGCCCGTTGCCGTGCCGGACATCCCGACGCCGGTCCCTCCTACATCTACTCCCGGCACCCCCCCTCGTTCCCCCGAACCCACCCCAAATCACTTCCCCCCTTCTACTTGATCTGGATCGGGGAATCCCCCTCGCGCCCAACGCCGTGGCCCGTCGCCGTTCATCCTCGCCGTGGTC